>NC_090874.1:57871083-57876083 GCF_036669935.1 Montipora foliosa
TACTTTTAAATGCCTTTGCTAATTTCTTTTCTGAGAAGATTTTAAAAATATGTACTTAATCCATTCTGGATGCCAAGTCTAATCTTACATCTGTCACGTGCACAGCTTGTCTCTCTTCCTTCAGCCAAGGGGATTGTAGTGTTGTTCTTAAACTGCTAACTGGGTTAATAAAAAAATCCTGATCCTTGTCCAGATCCTATGCCTGCGTGTGTCTTAAAGGAATGTCTCTGCTTACGAGCCAGAAGGCTCATCAGGCTGGCGCTTATCTCTGGTTTCAGTAGCATGAAGCGACTAGGAGTATTTTTATACTCCCCCCTGGATGGGATGCTAGTCCATCGCAGGGTTACCCCCAGCATTACGCCGGTACCCATTTATACACCTGGGTGGAGAGAGGCACCGTGAGAGTAAAGTGTCTTGCCCAAGAACACAACACAATGTCCCCTGCCAGGACCCGAACCCGGACCACTCGATCCGGAGTCGAGCGCACTAACCATGAGGCCACCGCGCCTCCCACCAAGGGAGCCAAGGGGATTGTAGTGTTGTTCTTAAACTGCTAACTGGGTTAATAAAAAAATCCTGATCCTTGTCCAGATCCTATGCCTGCGTGTGTCTTAAAGGAATGCATCGAGACTTTATTGCCTATCTTTACCACAATAATTATTTTTTCGCTGTCACATGGAGTTATGCCAGATTCCCTAAAGACTGCTACAATGTATGTTACCTTTATTAAAAAAGAAGAATGCTGATCATGATATTCTCTAATTTTCGTCTTATATCAAACTTAAAGCTTATCTCTAAGCTCATCGAGAAAGTTGTAGCCTCACAGTTAGCTGATTATCTTTCTTCTAATAGCCTACATGTATGTGTCCTTCCAGTCTGCTTATAAAAGGTACCATGATAGTTCTGAGACTGCTCTACTCCTTGTGCATAATGACATTATGTGATCTATTGACAATGGTGAAAGTGTCATACTAGTTTTACTCGATCTGTCCACAGCCTTTGATACTGTGAGCCACGAATTCCTTTGATCTCGTAGTCAACATGCTATGGTTTACCTCTTATTAATGACCAATCGAACTCAGTTTGTGGATATCAATGCCTCTTTCTCGATGAAACATCATCTCAAAAGTTGGTGTGCCTCAAGGCTCGGTGTTAGGCCTGGTACTTTACCTGTTATACACTTCTTCTGTTGTGGTTAATCTTTGGCGTCATAATCTTAATTAACTAATTAACTTTTACTCTTATGCTGACAATTGACATCTTTTTATCGTTTAAGAATGCTGATTTTTTTATTCTAAACTGAAGCTCAAGGCCTGTATTAACGTTATTTGCCAGTGGACTTACATTGATGATGATGATATCATTACAGTAACTGCACCTTTATTATGATTTATAATATTATTAACAGCTAGACCCATAGCCAGCAAGGGCCACTGGTCAATAGCCCATGAGGCGAAGCCAAATGGGCTATTTACCCATGGCCCTTGAGGGTGAAGGGTCTAATTGTTTTTAATTAGTATCACCCAACTAGTCGGACAGAAAAGGCAATAATAATTATAAAGTTAGCAAATGAAAGGTGAAGAAATATTTATTTGGGAATAAAACGAAAGAAAGCATAACGCTTTTTGCTACATGAGGACTATTACTAATAGTCCTCCAGTGGCATAGCCAGTTAAAATGCAGGATTTGCATCAGTCCACTACTTAGGTGATACTAATTAGTATTATTATTATTATTATTGTTATTATTATTATTATTATTATTATTATTATTATTATTATTATTATTATTATTATTATTATTATTACAATTACAATTGTTAATCATCATTATTATAGGAAGTCAAGGGTTGCTGGTTTGGGACTGATTGTATTGACGAGCTGTTCCTTCTTCTAGGGGTCCCCCTCCCCTCCTATCCCTCCAAATTTGGAAATCTTGAAGCTGAATTGCAAAACCTTTTTGTCGGCTGCTGGTGGTTACTGAAACCCTGAATTTTGTGTTAATTTTGTTTAGAGCCAGATTTGTTAAAGGGTTATACAGTTAACATAAGGGCTGCCTTGTGGAGTCAAGATAGCAAGTTTGTTTTTAGTGGAGGAGAAGACAAAGCAATGAGGTACGGTGTACATGTGATGTTCATATAATTATTATTCTCTTCAAATGACTCGCAACTAGACCCCCAAACTGAAAAACTGTCAGATGATAATTTTTTGCCTCAAATGTGAAGGAACCACATTGTTATTTCTTAGAAAAAGAGGTTTTTTTTACTTCCCAACTGGTCCTTTGTTGTGGTTTAACTTTCCTCCTGGTTCAAATTGTTTTCAAAACCACTTCTGATCGGTTTTGATCTTTCTTTGTCTAATATTCATTATAATCATAGACTACGAGCTGTCTCTTATTTTTCTCAGAGATCTATAGGGGAGTACTTGCGAATCCTGTGTTATTGTGACTCGCGAGCTGCCTGTGGCATTTTTGTTATTTATTATGATTTTTGCTCCCATGTGTGGCTCTGAGAAAACAAGGATGTCTACTCACAGTGTATCATTATCATAATAATTATGAATCAAAGAAAATCAAAATTGAACCAGTTTGAAAATTTTTATTATTAGTTAATTCTTTGCTTCTTAGCTTAAGAGGGCTACAGGTAGATTTTACTCTAACACAAGATGATTTTAGAAAAATTATTACTCACTAATGGTGAACCCTTCAGGGACTGAAAGAGTTGATAATAACATTATTAGCCTTTGCTTGTTAGTTGAAGTTGGATAATAATAAAAGCTCTGTTCCAAGCAAAGTGAAATAAAATAATAATTAACATCACTGTTCCTTGGTATCAACATAATTAGCTTTTAATGCATAACGCAAGATACAATAGAACGAGACAACAGACGTATATTGGCGTTTTTTGAGGGGAACACTGCCTTACGACTGGTTAGCCTATGCGACTTCTGGATTGCGTGATATAGAGCAACCTCAGTTATCTCCCTAGCACTATGAGCTGAGTGGTAGATGACACATGCTTGATCGGACAAGAGGATTGGTTAGCGAGCAATGTACAAAGGCAAACAAACCAACAAGCTTGGGGAAGTCGCTGCGCAGACTTAACCGCACCTTGTAGGAGTGACCCAATTTTAATGAAGGCAAAGCGATATACCCAACCCATCTCCAAAGGGAGGGGAAAATTTTTTAACAAATTGCAAACAGCTAGTTGATTTACTATAGAAGACAAACTTCCTTGAAGTGAACCTTGGATGGCTAACTGAGGCTTTTATAGCTGGACTCTGTCTATTAAAGCAGCCAGTTGTACAGGTTCTACTAAATATAATGTAGCAGGTGGGCATTACACATGCTCTTTAACAGTAATGAATGAGGCCTTAACAGATTTGGTCAATGCAGGTGTACGTGATAATCTGAGATCTAGGAACAAAGTCTTTATGTCCTCATTTTATTTACAACAAGACCATTGATTTTGACCTTGAACGACTGACTACTTGAACCGGAAGTGTCAGGTTTCAAATGATTTTTTTCGGGCGCCGAAGTCGCTAATAGCTATAACACAGGTGTTTGGGTGCAGTGGAAGAGTTTAAAGGAAGAGATGTAGCATTTGTGAGCGATTGGCTAACAAAAAAGGTCTTCAAAAGGTCTTTATTAAAGGCGGCAGGAGCCAACAAAGATTGTTCTTTAGTAGGGTATGACAGACAAATCCGACGATAGGTTAGGGCATTTGAACACCATTTTGGCCTGAGGGGGCAGGAATTTGAACAATCCAATCTTTAAAAGTTCAAATGCCCGTGCATTTGGAAACAGTTTATTTCTTAAGAGATATAATTATAAAAAAATTTAATGATCACTATGTTGTAGAAAGTACATGCATAATTTAATTTAAATACACTATAATAGGGGATACATAAAGTACCTACACCTTATTGACATTGAAAATGGCTGATCATGTGTACTGTGAGCTCGTCTAGTACATGTAGAATCCTTAACTCTGCTAAATCAACTTTTATCCTGGTATTGAAGGCACAGGGATCCCAAATGTCAAGAATAGTAAGCTGCTCACTGACCAGTGCTTGCGGCAATTACATGCATGTGATGTTTCTGTTAATTTTGTTTGAAGGCTTTGGGACACGAGAACAATGAGTGAAGTAAAGAAGGTTGATTTACCCAACAGTGCGTCCAGTATGGTACTATCAAAAGATGGTACTGTACTTGTTGTCACATATGCTAAAACAATCTCATTCTGGGATACAGAAAGGTACGTAACTCATTATTGTTCTTTAGAAATGGAAATAAAATAGCGGTACACGACTGTATTGAATGGTTACATTTTGTATCCTGAAGTCCCCATGCAACATGGATGCGGCATGACTATCCTGAGGGTGGGGGGTAGGGGCTGAAGGGTACTATAATAGTTGAAAAAACCCAAACCTTTACAAATATTCTAACCATAGGCCTCAACACTATGCTTTAGATAAGGTTAGCACTTTTGTAAAGGTTTGGGTTGTTCTGTTACCCTTCACAACTGTTGAACTGTTGCGGATGGTAAACTGAGTTAAACTAGACCGTCAATGCCTTGTTAATAAATCAATTTTGATGTGTAAGATTGTAATAAACCGTATTCATTAATTATTCCTTTGGCTAGTGCAAGCTAGCTATTTATGACCGTGCATTGCAGGACTTTGCTCTAGCAGCACCCTGTGGCCCCTGGCGACCTTCGGCAACAAGGAAATGTTAAATTTGCAATAAAATTAGGTACCAGTATATCTCTTAGAGCACAGCCTTGTATTGGAAATTGAAGGAACAGTTCTGGAATTTGATGACGCGGAATTTCGTAAAATTGATTCATGACAAGTTTTTTATGAACAAGGTTGAATTAAATTCAGGGCTACATGTAAGATTTTTGGTTGACGATCAGTGTTAATTTCTTTGTTCGTGGAGTAAAACAATCTGACTATCATACTTGCATTTTTGGGCAGAAAAATTTCAATATTGTTGATTTT
>NC_090874.1:57893583-57926083 GCF_036669935.1 Montipora foliosa
GTAGCCACTAACCCAATGACTTAACGGCTACCTTTCCATTGGTATATTATTATGTGTGAACTAAGAGGTAGCCACTAACCCAATGACTTAACAGCTACCTTTCCATCGGTATATTATTATCTTTGAACTAAGAGGTAGCCACTAACCCAGGATAGTGGCTAACAAATATTTACATAATTTATTTAGACAAATAAAATAACAAAATTTGTCACTATAATAACATCCAGCAGTAAGCATGTAACCAAGTGGTATTTGCCTACTCGCTTTATTCATCACCCTTGTCTGTTCTAAGAACAAGACATTAATTTTTAATAATATTCTAATATCTATATCACTGCTTATTATGTAATGCTGATTCAAGTTATCTCCTTTGAAAGATAGTGAAACAATGAAAATTTAGAGAACTGAAACCAAGCCAACCATGGCGGATATCAAGTACGGAGGATATGAAGCCAAAGATATAATCAAGTGTGGCTATATGATGATAAAAAGACCGCCCACCTCGGGAAAAGTCCGGATTAAGGTAAGGAAATCTTTTTTTACTGAATATTTAATATGCAAAAATATGAACATGGCACTTTTCTGTGATTTTACTTCTAGAATATACCATGTTGCCATTTTACGTATCATGAAATATCAAGGATCAGAATTCATGTATGTTTGCAATGTTATCTGCATGATATCGTGATTGACAGCATTGAAAAATATGAAATTTAATTAGTAGCTCAGATGACTGAAAGAAACAGTATAGAATTATTTCAGATACTATCAAGTAGTGCCCATCTCCACGTATGTCTTATATAGCAGGCCATGTACAGTGTATGTTTTTCTTATTGTGGTGAATAACCACTTATTTTATAACCTAGCCACATAATTATATGCTTGACTAAAATGGCAGACATTCAGTTACGAGACTAGGCCTCAATCATTCAAAAGCGGAATGAATTTATCCCATAGAAAAGTAGCAATAGAGATTTTAAATATACTGTAAATGAAACTTTTAGCTTAGGCCTGATTCAAACGTCGCACTTCTGCCATGTCGAACTCAATTTAATTGAGTTTGACTTGTGTTCGACAAAAGTTTGACAGCTAATGGAAACGTCAAGTTTAATTGTGCCGCATTTAATTCAAGATGCCATGTTGTACAATGCTGTTTAAAGGCATGTGCAGTCAATAAAAAATTAATGTTCATACATTATAATAATGCATGCATTTAAAACAGCAGAAATTCGATGTTCAAATTGGTGCTGCATTTCAGTGCTGCAAGTTCAACACAGCCTGTTGAACTTGCAGCAGAAATTCGACAGGTGATTCAGACATTGCACGTCTGCTATGTGGAACTCAATTCAGTTGAATGAAGGGGTAGTTTCTAAAGAAACTGTGGTGCTGCGTCGGTGGGGAAGTAGTATACAAAAATTTGGTTTTATCAACAGAGTTGATAATGTAAATTGGCCTCCGTACAGAGATTCTAAAAGCTGACGTTTCGAGCGTTAGCCCTTCGTCAGAAAAGATTCTACTAGTCTCGGGATCATTTTGGAGTAATTTAAAATTACTAAGAATGATGCTTTTGACTGCGTGATTATGAGGATGGAAAGTGAGGGTGAATGGAATTCTGTCATTCTTATCTTTTTGTGACGTTTGTAGTGATGACTGTCTATCAAATTGTTGGGCGCGATGATGGCCCGCTTTGACCACAGAGACAGGATAGCCACGTTTTTCGAAGAACTGGCACATCTCCTCTGATTTGCTGGAAAAATCGGAGTCATCACTACATAGACGTCGAAGTCTAGTAGAATCTTTTCGCAACCTCCACTTATTTCATTCAAACGCGACAAAAACGTAGGCAACTTTTTAGTTAGAAGCGCGCTCAAAACTAACGAGCAACCCGGCACTTTCAAATGCGCGCACTCACGATGCAAAACTTGTCTTTTCATTGTTAACACTAGCAAGATATCGGGACCTAAGCGATCTGTTAAGATCACCGATCGTTTCACACGTACCTCCGCAAATGTCATTTATTGCATAACCTGCACGTTATGCAATAAATTATACATTGGTGAGACAGGTAGACGACTAGGTGACCGATTCCGTGAACACCTTCGAGATGTTGAGAAGAATGACAAGGATGCATCCAAGCCAGTCGCGCTCGCCATTTTAATCTGCCTAACCACTCCAAAAAACACATGGCTATCTGCGGCCTTTCCCTACATCTAGGTACGACGGAAAGCCGCAAGAATCTGGAACAAAAATTCATCTTTCAAATCGGCACCCTTAATCCTCACGGTATTAACGAACGCTTTTCATTTAACTAATATATTCCTATTTTTCACGTTGCCATGTTACCACCAATAGCGTAGCTCCCACTCTAAATTAAAAACTACACGTAACCCATAATCCCTCGATTCGCTCTGACGAAGGGCTAACGCTTGAAACGTCAGCTTTTAGAATCTCTGTACGGTGGCCAATTTACATTATCAACTCCGTTGATAAAACCAAATTTCAATTCAGTTGAGTTTGACATAGCAGAAGTGCAGCATTTGAATCAGCCTGAGATGCAACTATTTGATGTCTAAGGTGTTAATTTGCACCCGTAAGGTGTAATGCACCCATTGCCATTGTAATAAACAAGACAAGCAATGACACAGATAATGCTTGATTTACTATTCGAAAACTAACACGAGTAGCATGAGTCATAAGTCTACTAAAAGTGCGTATATTGTCCCACCAAACTCGGGATCAGGCACCACAGTACACCAGGCAACTACTTTCCCATTTTTCTTCGATTTTCTAATCTTTTCTGTTGTGATCAAGGGGACACACTTTAATTAAGGAGATCATTCTACAATTTTAAAATATACCAGAATTGTGAATTAATGTCTACTCTTATAATATTTATTCCAACCTTGAAAAACTGGTGACTAGATTATATAGATTTTCTTCCACTAGTTATGGACATACCAATACATTTTATTTTTTACTTTTAAATTAGTAATTGAATGATGAGGTTCACTTTATATTGTTCGACACCTAGACTTTCACTCAACAAAACATGCACTGTGATTGGTTGATTCTTGGTCACGTGCCCTTGGTCAAATTCAAAATATATCCCGTCTGGGATACAATCATGTACAGTTAATGCCAACTCCAGATGTTTTGCTGCAATTGTGGAAGGAAAAGTCTAAATAATTAATATATAGCAATTATTAAAAGCACTTCTACTGTGTCCCAGTGCCACCGCACACCCCTGTGGCTCAGTTGGTTGTGCATCGGGCTGTCACACGGGAGGTTGAGAGTTCAACGCCGGCTGGACCAACACTCAGGTTCTGAAAATAACTGAAGAGAAAGTGCTGCCTTTGTAATTACACACGCAAATGGTTAGACTTTCAAGTCTTCTCAGATAAGGACTGTAAACCGAAGGTCCCGTCTCATAGCCCTTGTTGGAAACCAAAATTAATAGTATGGGACGTTAGAGAACCGACTCATAACTTTTCAAAAAGAGTAGGGGACGTTGTCCCCAGTGTTGTGATCTGACATAATCTGGTCTGAGGCATCTTTCACTTTCTAAATAAACTGTAAACTGCATAACAAGCAGTCTGGCCAAAGTCCCTAACAAAAAGCATTGCAAATTAGTCCTGAAATCCCAGAGGGAGATAGACTAATAATTTCACTTCACTTCACTTCACTTCACTTCTCTTCACAATGTCTGGTGCCTCACGAAACTAGTTAGTTAGTTTTGTTTTCCTTCGAGTCCTAATGTTTCCCGAGACATCAGGTCACTTTCAGGAAAACAAAACTAACTGTTTCCGTCAGGACCATACATTAAGTAGGAGTGGAACCTACATTTTATGATATTACAGTTAGCTGTTGAGATTTCTTCCACTGACATTTCGATTCTTGCATTATTCTCCTGTGTATTGTTAAATGATCTAGCTCAGATGATCATCCTACAACTCAGTAGTTGCTGTTGCTTTTCATTGTTTGTCCCTGTTTCAAAGCCAGGCAACTAAACCCTGTAAATTTGATTGCCTTGAAAATGCTTGGTTGTCCATTAGGAAAAATGCATGCCATGTTGAGATGCAGTCACATGGCACTGGAGCTTGAGTATCCCATAGATCTAAGTGTGCGCCTGTGGTTTTCTTGTGGAAATCTGGATCTTCCTTTGTGGCATCGTCTCTTGAATTTCTCAATCAGACAATTTTTTGTAAAAGCAACTCACAGATATTCAAACAAAACACGGGAAAATGCCCAACTCGGCAAACTTCAAAGTGCTATCCGACATTGACAATAAAAAACCGACGAGTAAGTTGGGTGCTGTTTTTGGCTGGGTTGTCCGTTGTTTTTCTTCGGGCAACCACATTAAACGTTCTGGTTGTCTGGGACGACCACTAATTTCGAGCACCGACGGTAATGCTTGACATGCAAACATCGGATCCTAGGAAAATCTTTCAGTGATTTTAATAAGTACGGACAGCCGACTTCACTCGGACAAGTCACCTACTTTTTTCCCTAAATTGATGTTACAGTTACTGTAATTAAAGACAGATTCTTTCAAAACTAAGTTTAAAAATAATTTTGACAATAACAGCAGTCAGTTACTCAACTCAAACCAGCTGTCAACTTCAAATTTCATTGAAACCCCTGATGTTGTTTTTGATTAATTGATAGAAAAATTGAAGGCAACATTTCAAGTTGTTCAATGTAATTAGTAATGTACATGGTTGACAGGTCTTCGTGACTCCTTTGGATGTGGTCTGGTTTCCTTTTCCTTTGTCAGTGAGAGTGCTATCTTAAAAATTTCCTTGGGGGCATGCCCCCAGACCCTCTAGGTAGCTTGCGCCTTCCATGCTCCAACTATAAAGTGTCATGTCCAGTGCTTTCAGAAATATGTCCACTACTTTACAAAACTCTTGAAAAACCCTGTCTCTGCTGTAATGTGAATGTGACCTTTTGGCCTCACGCTTTTGCATCAATTTAAGTTTCATCCGATATAGGCTTGTCGGTGGTAGAAGTGAGTGATCCTGCTTTTAAAGCTTTGACCCAGGCCCGGGATGTTTTTGTTCTTAAGTGCCTGTTAGGTTGTGCCATGTATCAGTGAGATAGCTGGCTTTCTAAAGGCTTTGTTTGACTTTCCTTTTTTCTGTATTTCTTAGCAGATCGTTATTCTCTTTGGAGGCGTTTTTCTGTCTTTGCCTTAATTTGTTTCACTCATTCTTCTGACTTCTGCATCGTGTATTGATTTGTGGAATACTAATATTTTAGGAATACTAAGAGGGGGGTCCCTGAAAATGTTTAATGCAGCAAGTAGGGATCCTCCAAATTTTTTAGATAGTAGATAATTTAACATCAGTCTGCCCCCTCCACCCCCCCCCCCCCCCCCCCTTCAACAAGTTTTTGTGAATATCCCTTTAGGAGACATTGACAAATTAGTTTTTATGGTACATGTATTCTCTCAAAAACTGAATTTTAGATTCTTTCAGCTGTACTGTAGTATTGTTATGATAGCAAAAGTTGGGGCCTCTGAGACACCCTTAATTACCTGACAAAAGTTTTAGACAAATATCAAAAGGTTGCCTTTCTGAAGGGATTGACAGTGCGAGCCTCCTTAACTTTGCTGTAAAATTTAGGGTAAGTGTTGATGCTAGTAGGTTTCTACACATAAATAGCAAATACAAAGTAATGTTTAAAAAATGGTCAGCAGTGTTTTATCGGGGTTTACAAACATGAGCCATAGCCGAGTGTTTTTAGACTCGATAAAACACGTCCTGCGAGTTTTTTGAATGGCTTCAAAAACATTCCACAAAGAGCCTGTCCCTCTGGACTCATAACAATGGTTCAAATTGTGAGAGGTGAATATTAGCATACAAGAAAAACAAGCTATGCCTTATTAATATTCTTTATATAAAGAATAATAACGAGGAGTGTTTTATCAGGATATAAAACTCATACACATGACGTTTTATCGGTGTTTTGATAGGCTTTAGGCTCATGAATTATTCATCATCATCATTTATTTGCCTTTATGTGTATAACAAATTTTTAAAAAAGCATACAGCAGGTTTTTAGGCGAGGAGACCTCAGGAAACCACCAGGCTTACAGGAGAGGCCACCTCGACATCACAATATTAAACAAAAAAAGGGCTGTGAAGGAGTGCGGCAGGAACTAACTCAGAAATTATTTTAATAAAAACTCAAGCACTTTGTTCTTAAACATAGGGAAGCTTGACAAATTTGTAATAGAGGCAGGAAGACAGTTCCAGACCCTAGGCCCTTGGTAAAGAATTGTGAATTTCTTAACGTTCATGCGACAGGAATGCACACGATAATTACCGGCTGTTCTTGTGTCATGTTTATGGACTTGATTGTTTGTCATAAACAGATTGAAGAAAAGTGGAGGCAGCAGATTATTGTTGTAGCAGAACATGAATTTAGCAATATCGAGGGTATTGATTTGGAAGATGTCTATTAAAATTTTCAGTTTAGAAAAAAGAAAAAAGAGGAGCAGTATGTGCTCGATATTCTGAATTTGTAACAGCTCGCACCACCCGCTTTTGTAGATAATAAATTCTATTTAAATTAGATATGTAAGTGGACGACCACGTAGAGTTACAATAAGTAATGTATGGATAAAGTAATGTATAGTACAGCATGAGTTTGGTCTTACAGAATAAGTAGAAACGCATCCTAGATAAAATACCAACTGATTTAGCAATTTGTTTACAGACAAAGTTTATGTGATATTTCCAAGTAAGGTGTTCGTCTAGATACATGTACACCCCAAGAAATTTAGTTACATTGCTTTGAGTTAGAGATTGACCTCCAAAGGAGAGAGAAACTACGAGATGTGTTTTACTTTCAGACAACCTTCTCTGTTGCTCTCTATGATTCCTCATATTGTACCTTCTCAAGCCATTTAAAAAATTCCAAGAGAAATTTAAAGTTTTTTGTGAGATTTATCATTATCACTTATCACATTTTTTTCAAGAATTTATTCATTAGTTTTTATTTGTAATATTTTCTCAGTATTTTTAGTTTAGACTACAGTGTAGCTATTTTTTTCTTTCTTCTAATTATTCAGTTCATGTAAAGCACATTGAGGTCAGAATGCACTTAATAATAACTTCTGTATTGTTGTTATTATTGTTATTATTATTATTATTTATGTGGTTAAACTGAGGTCAGTGTTATAAAGCAAGTCTGAAATTTTCCATTCAAGAGTCACAACATTTTTTGTCTACTCCGATAGTTGCTGTGACAATTAATGTTTGATCACTTGTTTGACCTCATGTTTCCAGCATTTGCTATATAAAATGAGGTAAAGTTTTTCAGTTTATCATGTTTTTGATTGAGCCACTAAGTGGAATTTTGTAGAATTAATTCATGTAACTTTGACGACGAAAAGGTGCCTACCTTTGAACAACTGGTTAAATGGGATAGTCTTTCATTTAACAGATAAATGGGTGGATGAATTTTGTAATGCATGCAAAAATCATCTCCAAAACTAGTTTTTTGATTACAAAGCAGCATTATAATTAGCTGTTAACTGGGTTTAATGGCCAGGATTGGTTTCAAGTTATGCAAAAACAAAAGACCATACTTAAGGCTAAGTGAGTTAATCTGCATTTTCTTTTGTTTTTTGTTAAATTTAAATTAATCTCCTGAACTGGTGAATCTTTTTCCTTTGTTCTTGCACAACAACATTGCACTATCCTATTAACTCAGCCATCATCAAACTTTCTTCCATCATTCACTGTCAATTTATTATTACTCGTAAATTATTAGAGAAATTTGCTCCATGCTAAAATTACCATTCAATATATTTTTTACAATGCAGCTGTTAACCGTTTTTAGTTTCTGTAATTGTTTGTAATTGTAAGAGTTTTTCATGTGTTAATCAAACTCAAATTGTACAGGAAACACATCAATCAATTATTTGAAATTAAATTATAGACTCCTCAAGGTTATTCACACAAAAATCGTCTCATAATGGAATTAAATTTTTGATGTGTAGAGTTATGGTTAAACTGCAGAATACCCAGCCACTTATTTGCATATGAATGGAACGTATTGTTAGATGCAGCATTGTTCGTTGTTTTGTCCACCACCAAAATATGCGGTTTCATGGTAACATTGGACCATAAAATCTCACAGAATCTTAATATTGTCATTTCTCCTATGCATTCTGGCTTCTGTTCATACTATATAACTTATATTATTGTTATTATTGTTAAAGGATCTCAGGCTTAAAAAGGTGTTTTTTGCCCGGCCAATTACCCTTGGGAGCAAGCAACAAGTTCCTAAAGGTTCAAAGGGTTTCATAATTAACCTGAAGGAATCCAGTCGATTCGTACCCACCGTCAGATCGTACCGACCCAAATACAGACGATTCGTACCCAGATTCGGATGATTCGTATCCAACCTACAGTCGATTCTTTAATAGCAGTCTATTCAACCCTTAGTCGATTCATTTGCACTCAACCGTTACTCCATTCTTGTCATGTTTAACGCTATAAAGGCAATGCATCTTGCACGAGCGATGCGACTGATTTCCCACTTAACGTTGATTGGTGCAACTACAAAACAATATCTCTCACCTCGTCCGGTGTAATTCCCAGAGGGCATATCAGATCACAACTTAATTGATGCGACCATTAAACTCAAGAACAAAAGGCCTCCAGCTAAGTTCATCAAAATATAAAAAAACTACAACAAAAGGATTGTTGAAAATTTTAAATATGAAATCGAAAATGTTCCATTCCACGTCGTATCCATCCTCACCTATGGTTTCGGAAGCGTTTATTTCATGATATCAGTTTATGATCACGCCCCATGGAAAGAAATTTAAGCTAGAAACTTGTCTTCTCCATGGGTAGCGTGTGAAATCCGCTATAAAATGAGAAGCAAGGATCTCAAGAAAATACCCAGAGAAGTGGTCTGATTACAAATGAATCAGGAATGAGGTAACTTCCGACCTGAGAAAAGCAAAGTCAACATATTTCTCTAAGATGTTCAGCGAAACAAAGACCATAAGTGCACACTGGAATCTTTTTAAGGGAGCCACTAACCCAAAGGTGTGTAAAAACTGTTGGACCACTTGAAAAAGAGGGCGAATCTCTGGAACGTACTGACGAAGGAAAGGCTAGCTCTAATGTATTCTTACTTTGCATAAATTGGGCTAAAGCTATCCAACACTGTGCCACCTCCGACAATTAGCCCCAAAAGCGTACCGTGTATGGCCAATTACCAGGAGCAATGATCCAAGGTTGCAAACAAATTACAGCTAGGCATTAAAACCTAGGAAATCCACAGGCCCTGACAATATACATCCAAAATTATTAAAGCTAGCGGGTGAAGCAATAGTCTCGTCATTGACCAACCTCTTCCAACTTAGTATCAAGAGCAGCAGTGTGTTTTCCCATTTCTTCCCCAAGTACAGTAATTGGTACTTCTCTATTTTCTCCAGTTCTTGGTCTTTTACTCGTGCGTCTCCTGGGATGGCGATGTTGATGATCTTGCATGGCCTCTTTCCTTGCTTATCAAGTCAAGTCAAGTCAATTTTTATTTAACTCAAACATAATATTATGTGCACAAAGTTAGGATAATTTTACAATATTGTTTTCACAAAATAACGAATACAATACATATAGTAGAAAAGAAAAGAGTCCGATTAATGTACATTTCCCATGTGAAAAATAAAAGGGAAAAAGTACACATAGGAAAAGAAAGAACAATAAGCCTCTTAATATTTTATTGTGGTGCATGTAGAGTTTGGGACACCTAAATGGTTAGTGAACTAATCGAGCTACCCCAACAAAGATGATGCTCAATCTTTTAGCTTCAACCATCCTATCACGCTTTACAGTGAATTCTCACAGAATTTTGAATCCTTCGTTTTCTGCCACTTCCTCTGGGGTATCTTTGTACTATTTATCTTCCCGTTTCAAGTTCAGCCTTTCCACAAAGTTGCCAGTGCACATGTCATGGCGCCTCTTGTATTCACATAAGTGATTCTGCGCTTTTATATAGAGCGAGTTTCAATTGAGTGTCGTAAAATTAAAACCAAAGTAATTACTTTGGCCAATCAAAAAGGACTGAGACAATCCGGTAAACCAATCAAAACTCGAAGTAATTACACGTAGCCGACACAAAGCGCGGGAAAATGTGTACGCGTGAGCCACGATTGGTTTTGGTTTCACTTCTGATTGGTTGAAAAAGTGGCGCGAGAACTTTGAACCAATCACTGAGTGAAGTAATCATAAACCAAAGTAATTATCTAATTATTTTCGACACTCAATTGAAAACCGCTCTATGTGGAACTTGACATAGTTAATTAGTTCTTAAAGCTTGTTCTTTTGCATTGCAGATCAATGCTTCTGTACATCCCTTGAGGTCTCCCTTCCACATCCACGGCCATGTTTTCTCGGAGTCCACTCCCATCATGTCTCTAACATACTGCCCATGCATTTGCTTTCCTTTCAATTTGTTTTCTATTTCCCGCTTTTCATTCTTCTTCCGCTCTCTTGGTTCCTTTGCCTCATCCATCCTCACTGTTCTTAATAATAGTAATAATAATAATTTTTTAAAAAGGTAAAAAACGCCATAACGTTCTCTGGTTGAAAGATTAAAAACATAAGCTTTCGGCTTTCAGTCTATAGCGTTTAAAGAATAAAGAAAAATGGGGCGTGAATGGAAATATATACGCAAAGGGGTGTGAATTTTTTTTCTACAAAACTAAAGTACAAAGGAAGTGTGAAGAAAGCCAGGCGATAAAAGTGTAAATGATCTCTAATGACAGTAAAATGGCCAATCAGCGCGCGCGTTCAATGCTATCCGCTGATTTGTTATATACTAAATAGACTTACCCAAGCCTAAAAGCGAGCCATAACGGAATCTCTTGGTCTTCCTGCGCTATAGCCTGAAATGCTCTAGCAATCCCATCATGGACAAGATCCACTCTCTTCTGACACCAATAGTTCACGTTGCGGTCTGGGCCTGGGACACTTCAGTTCCTCTTCTTCAATATCACTCTCTCACTCTCTTAGCTTGCTCCGCGCATCGCTCAAAAGATCCCTCCGGTAGATCCGGGATATTCTCCCTCACTACACACCTGATCTCATCTAGCCACTCTGCTTCTATATTTCCGTCCCCTTCTGACTCCCTATAGAGCCTTCCAGAAACTCGACGCCTCATTCACATCCGTGAATAGTCTTTGAGTTATTTCCTTATCCTGCTGCCCATGCTCATAACTGGGTCTCTCACAGTCTCCTTGAGTTTCGATTGTCTCTTTGAAACTCGCATATACTCTTCCAGGGTCTAGTTGGAACTCACTATTAAATCCTTCTGGCGTCTTCGTTTTTTTTCCTGCTCCAGAAACGCCTTTTCAGCTTCGACTTCTCCTTCTCCATATAGGCAACCAAACTGGCCACTGAGAGAGTTTTACACTCTTTCAGGAGCGCAGCTCTGTTCTTTTTTCCTTTTCTCGTAATCTTCCTGTTGGACTTTATCCTCTCTAACTCAGCCTTCGCTTTCGACAGATTAGCTCTAATCTTACATGCTTGATCCTCAAACAGCTCTTTTACTTTTGCACTAATCTCTGGTCTCCCCACCTTGTCTCTCTTTCCATCCTGTTTTTTCCAACCTTTTTGTACAAAGAGTGCTGCTACAACTGAATACACAATACAATTTATCATCCACAGGTAGCCAAATGGATGTTTTGATGGATCTGGCACATCACTGCGCTTGATTAGCTCACTGACAGATGTGTTTACATCCCTTACATCCACTCCAGTGGGCCTTTGTTTTGATCTAGTGTCAAAGGCGCGACCACTAAAGTCCCCCGAGGACGTAGTCACTAATGCGAGCGTTGGCTGTGCTAATTATTATTATTATTATTATTATTATTATTATTATTATTATTATTATTATTATTATTATTAGTAGTAGTAGTAGTAGTAGTAGTAGTAGTAGTAGTAGTAGTAGTAGTAGTAGTAGTAGTAGTAGTAGTAGTATTAGTAGTAGCAGTAGCAGTAGCAGTAGCAGTAACGGTAGCGGTAGCGGTAGTAGTAGTGGTAGTAGTAGTAGCGGTAGCGGTAGTGGTCGTAGTGGTGGTGGTGGTGGTAGTATTTACTTCATCCAGACAACATTATTATTATTGTTGTTGTTGCTGTTGTTTACTTATTTACTTTATGTATTTATTTTTGAAGTTGTGGTTTAGAAAAGTAAACAACAACATTTCCTTTTTATACCCTTTCTCAAAGTTCTTCAGATCTATTCATTTAATATGATAGCATGAACTTGATGGTGATATTGTGGAAAAATTTTCTTCCTTAGGCATGGCATACAAAATTCTTCGTTTTACGGGCTGTAACTCTCAATATTCCACAAAGACTGGAGTACTATAAAGACGAGTCTGCACTTGACCTCCAGAAGTCACCTGAGCATTGCTTCTTTTTGGATAGTGTTGTGTATGTTGGCGAACATCGGAACTCGAAATCTCAAAACCATGCAATAATGGTGGTGAGTAGCAAGCAGGGAGCATTGATATTGGCCTGCGATTCCGAGG
Organism: Montipora foliosa; assembly: GCF_036669935.1. Lineage (NCBI taxonomy): Eukaryota > Metazoa > Cnidaria > Anthozoa > Scleractinia > Acroporidae > Montipora > Montipora foliosa. The sequence continues at coordinate 57,906,143 of NC_090874.1, forward strand.
TAGAGAGCAAAGAATGGATACAGGCAATGAACAGTGTTGCAGTCAAAGTAAACAGTGATGGGTCGTCACTTGATGTCTGGATGCAATCAAGTGTTTTTGACAGTCCAGCCACCACTCCGGAGGTGACAAGACACAATTCACAGGAACAAGTGCCTCAAAGGAAACCTACAATAACTAGTAGAAAAATCAGTGGAACAGGAACAAAGCCAGGTCAGTTCGAGGGTTTAGAAAGAACAAAGAAAAAGGAGGCCCTGGCTTTTGCCCCAGTTCGTTTATCGCGCTTGCGTAATATCCAAAACCATAACCTAAATAACCTTATACTAGTTTACCTAAATGGTAGAAATGGTGCCGCCGGAGGGGAGGGGAGGGGAGATGTTCAATTATGTTTGCAGTAATTTAACGACGGTTCGCACGTGGAGTTAAAAGGAGATTACAATAGGTCTTGATCGAGGACCCCCAAATGGACCCCAACTGGACCTCCTTCTGCACCCCACTCGAGAAAAGAAAGAAAGCAATAGATGGTTTTCACAGTGACGTTATCAAATTCTAAAATCAATCGCAAGGTATTCTGAATTTTTGTCTAAAGGAGGTTGAAGGTGACCTAGAAATAAGGATTTCTTTTGTATAAAATAAACCCCCTCAACAAATTGATGTTAACGTCGATTAACAGCGCGGCACCAAGCATCAAACCTGTGAAAGTCATCTTGCTATTACAACCGTTTCACCTCCTTTTTTCCAACATAAGAGGTTTAATAGAAAAAGGAACATTTGCACTGCACCCTGGACTCTTTGAGTAGATTTTTTTCGGGGAATAAATTCTCACATGAAAACATGTTCCACACCTGTGACGTATCATCCCGCGTGACCCTAAAATGGCGCGTTTTTTAACATGGCTGCCGGGTTTAAATAGACCGTAATTGTTTTTGAAAACCTTTTCTTATCAAGGAAGGCGTACGAAAAATACATTAAAAGAACCAAAACATTTTGGTGAGAGTTACCCTTAAGGGCACTGAATATTTGTAACAGGAAATCAGCAGAAGTAAACTGACCGAAATGTACAAAGGGCAGGTGAAATCCCGGTTATAAACAAGCTGCTTTCGAGCCAAATTTTCAGTTGATGTCAGATCTTGACGTCAGACCCCACATGGCCTTCAGACTTGACTGTTCCATTTCACATTTGTATTTTTGGCGGTTTGGCGTAGTATTCCACGTCACGGAAAGGGTTAAATCGTTTGTTCAGTGTCGCCCCAAACCATTTGTTTGTCTACTTTATTTCACATTAAGGCAGACCATTTTCCCTTTGCATAAACCATTTCATTTTAGAACGAAGCGTTACGTTTTTCCAAACGTTGGCCTCGTAGCACTTATATTTCAACAGAATTAACTGATTAGAGTGCATTGTGAAGTGCTAGTTTTCTAACCCATATGAACCATGTGAGCGTTAGCCCTACTAATGGAAATGGGCCCACACAAGGTTAAATAATTAGTCTTCCTCTCTTGAAATTAATGCAAAAAATTTCGCCTGTTGAGCATTCAACGCAAGTACTTTCGAAATATGAAGAAAAACGAGAACATTTTTTTTCCATCGTAGTAAGTGCAAAGATCACTTCTTCCTTTCGTCTATGACCCGCACTTCGTAATATACATTTCTTTCATTCACTGAGTCCTTCACGGGAACAAATGAGCCAAACAAATTGACCTTCTCCCAACTGCGTGACTTCATAGATAGCTCAGTTGGTAGAGAATTGCACCGGCATCACAGAGGTCCTGGGTTCGAGTCCCGTTGGGTCTACCTAAATCTTTCAGGTGTCTGTAAAGAGATAATAGAGCGTTTTCACATGACGTCACGGCGGCCATGTTGGTGTTCCAAAAACAAAGAAATGGCGGCCATGATGATGTACCAAACTAATCTTCCGGGAAATTGAACTCTATTTTTTTGCATAGTTAATAAGAGGGGAATGGTTTGGAAGCTCGGCAAACATCAAAGGAGCAAACAAAGATGCCAAGATTTAGGTTGGAAAGTCCACGACCGTGCACAATCTTTTGTTTTGCGCTCATACACTATGCATGAATTATGTAACCAACACGTTCCTATTGGTTAGTTCCTCAGTACGGAGTAAACAACTATTGTGTTTTGTGCACGGTCAAGGCCAAAAAAGAGAACAAAAACCTACAACAAAGAAATTTGTCGGGTTTCATAACCATTCCCCTCTAATAACTATGTTTTGTGCAAATACTTTCTTTTGTTTCAGTAATCTAATATGGCTGCTGGTCACGTGAGTGAAAACGCTCTATTGCTTTAGTCCCGGACAAACGACTTCAGTATCCGTTCAATTTTGTTGAATGGTGTTGATTGCTGGGGGAGGGGGGATGTGCAAACGGTTTCAAAACATTATCAACATTTGATTCAGCAAATCTTCACGAGAGACGCGGTATTCAGTTCCAGGCTGCAGCTGCGATTGTTGCTATGGATATGGACTTGTTGCTATGGATGCGGGAATGGATGCGTCGTTGAGAGCCCGATTAGTGCGCACGCTCACAGCCAACGATGTTGAAAAGAGGGTCGCAAACGACTTGAACTTCATTCATCATTCGCGATAACAAAAGAATGTTGAATGGTTGTTGAAGCAGAGTTAATTTAGACGATTTTAAACTCATTCAACATCGATTCAACTTTGATTCAACATGTTGACAGAGGGGGTGATGGGGCAAGCGGTTTGAGCATCGCTGATCAACGAATGTTGAAGCAAATATTAAAGCCGTTTGCTCGGGCCTTTAAATTGTCTAGAAAAATGCGAGGATTATTTCTCCATCTCGTCTAGTAGCACTTAAAACCGCTTTTTACAATGACTGCAAAATTCTCACGCGCTCATTGGCTAATTTTTATTGTCAATAAGCGGACAGACACAAATTTATAATTTATGCGATAATGACGCGATATTGCTCGCATCAGATTGAAGTTTCTCGCATTTTTGTGTCGCTTTCTTCTCGTGTTTTGACTTAATTTTGACCCCTCTGCCTTTTTGTTATTGTAAAAAACAGGCTATCGCCTCGTGGATCCACAGCTACTTTGACAATGTTATGACGAAATTCATGATCAATAACAGGACAGACGCATGAAAAACTGACATCAATTTGTTAAATCTTTGTTTTCGTTACTTCAATGTAACAGGCTATTTTGTCACCACAAGATTGACGCCTCATTCAGAAAGGAACAACATCAGGGGTGATTATGTTGTTTGTTTTACTGAAGGAGATTTGGTGCTGCAGTCGGTCGACACAAACTTACCTGTTGTTACGTGGCCTGTGAGTCACCTAAGGTCGTTCAAGAGTGAATCGGCTGCAAGTGCAGTGAATAAAGACATGCAACTTCTCACTCTCAATGCCGGCAGGTAAGCAGCATTGATTGTTAGCAGAGTTGCGGGAAGGGATGTGTTGGATCTGTTTAAAATCCGAAATTTCCAACGTGAATGGAGTAGTGCTTGGCATGCATTGTTTCGTCCATGAGGTGTAAATGTTATCATGAAATGTTTCTTGTTTTGTTTTTTTTAATTTTCGTTCTTTTGTCCTTTTATGTTTTGTGTCGTAAAAAGGGAAGATTGCCCAATAATTCAGCTCATCAGATTACGCTGGGGCATTTTAAATATTTTTTGTTATAGTATATTCCTCCAGCTAAGCAGAAGGCTCGGTTGACCAGCCGTTTTGTGCGCCCGCGTTCCTCCGCGCACACCACGGCTGGATCAATGGTCCAGCCAATTGTATTTTCCACCAATGAGAAAGTCGCCTGCCTGCCAAGTACAAAATACAATTGTGACGGGTGCTACGTCACGGACAAACGACGCGGAGCAGTGATCCAGCCGTTCGTTGGGAGGAGGATGTTATAGCCGCACTCCCAACACGGCTGGAAATCGAGCCTAGCGAAGCAGCAGAAGGGATTTTCCTCTTGATACTGAGGGAAAAGACGATTGTATGATGCAGAAACAGCGACAGATCTCGCGGTCCGTTGGCGAGTAAGGCTTTTCTTCTTTCAATTCTTTCCCACGTAATAAGCACGTCGCTGCACAATAGCAAAGTAGATATTGACTTGTTTGGGAATTTTTTTCTTTTTCTGTGCACAGTCGCAGTACAACTGGTGAAGGTATCTTCCAGTTCTTTACAAAGGACGGTGACGCCATTGCCGATCAGATCCGGCTTCGATCCCAGCAAATGGCAGCTCGGAAACGCGCGGCTTTTCGAACTCGGTCGTCCAGTGGCAGTGATGTGATTTCTACCGTAACAGCGCAGCCAGTGAAAAAACTTCAGAGGGGTTTGACCACTCCACCTAAAAAACCTGTTGTGTTAGCGAAAGAGGAATCTGTCAACAGATCCTGCACTGATACACTTAACTCCTCTGGTCAACCAACACAGGCAAAGGACATTCTTGATGGTAAAGTAAATGGCTCAGTGAGTGAGTCTTTGTCCAGCAATCAATTGCGTCCTCTGTCAGCCACAGACTCCTCAGCGGAGAAATCAGGGGATGACGAAGTGTTTCTCGCCAAATCGGCCTACTCTGAGGTAGATAATGATCAGAGCAACTTTTCGGAGGAGTCTGATATAAGCGCTTACATCGATCTTGTCTCTGATGAATCTGCGAAACCTATTCACATCTCCGATCCAGTTCAACCAAGGAAATTTTCAAGTGGATCGCAGGCAAGTTCTACCTCATTTACCAGCGACGAAGGGAGCACGTGCGCTGGCTCTATGACAAGGAACTTCTCAGCTGCTGAGTTGATCCCTGAAGAAAACGAAACGGACGCCGAGGGGTATATAAGATGCGAAGCGTTGGAATCACGCCCGGAGGAAAACACCTTTGAAAGAAAAGGGCAGAAAGAAGAGTCTTGTGTGTCCGGCATTTTCAGCGAAGACAGTGAGATGTCTTGTCGTTTGGGTGGACACTTACCAATCTGTGCAGTCGACGAAAGTTTGCACCTTGCGACATCCGAATCGAGGATTAATATGAAAACACGCGAAGCTTTGTTGGCTCAGATAAGAGAACCCGGATTTGGTAGTTTCCCGACAAAACAGGGGGTGGAGAAGGAAAGCCGCCTTGAGGAAGAACATGTTCTTCCGCAAGCTGGTGGAACACACCGAGAAGAGGGAGGATGTAGTGATGATCATGTAGACTCATTGTTAGAGAAAGCAAGAGATCCGAAATTGTCGACTGATTTGCTCAAACAAATTATCGCTCAAATGGAGAAACCACAGCAGCACGATGTTAGTCAACTGTTTCCAGCTGCCACCCGGAAACGAAACAGTATTGGTACATTGAGCGTGGAAACCGCTCGAGAGATTAAAAAAAATACAAGCAGACACTCCGTGATAGAGAAGAGAGTATCTGCTTGCGATGCTTCATTTCTTTGTCGGGGGCTCAGTACCGGTCCTCCTGTCCCACCAAACCGGCAACCAGATTTAACCAAAAGACGAGGATATTTCTCAGTCGGAGACCTTTCGGAGGACTTGCCCAAGCGGCCAGACTCAACGAGCTCTCATCGGTCGTCCTTTTTTGCCAAAGGTATGGGTAACGTAAATCCACATGCTCTTAGTTTGACACCTCTAAGGACCGGTATCGCTGGACATCTGGGCGGTGAGGCTGCGATCCACGCACGACTCATTGAGAAAACCGAGATTAGAGATGAGTTGGCGCATTCGTCCGCTGTCAAAGGGCAGTCGGCGGGTGACGATTCGTTGTCATGTTCGATTGGTAATGCACGTGGTACTTGTGCAGTCGCTGATGAAACGATCCTTAATCCGATTGACTCACGGGATTGTCGTGTAAACTCTGCAGAAAATATCGACGAGGTTGGAAAGATTCGCAAAGATTCCATAGCGTCAAAGATTGTCAAAAAAGTGTTCAAGCGTGCACCCAAAGCCAGACGGGCAAGCAACGCGGAAATACGAGAGAGTTACGAGCAGAGTTCTCCCCCTTTGGAAAGAGCACGGAGGGAATCGCTTTCTCCCGGTGATGCCTTGGAGTTGCAAAGACGATTGTCTGGAAGCGAAACTAACTCGCCAGATTCATCTCCAAATATGGGAAAGAAAAGCCCTAAATCATCTCCAACAGTTTTACAGAAAATATCCAGTGATGAGAAAGGGAAAAGAGAAAAGGGGTCCTCGCCCTCCACTAGATTGCGAAAGATCGCCAAAGGCGACTTGATGAAAGAGGAATTGACGAAAAAGGAATTCGTTACAGTTGACACTGCAGCGAAATTGGCGTCAAGTTATGAACCAGCTGCCTCGCATGAAACGAGCAGGAAAGTGTCAACAGATGAGAAATCCGAAGACAGCCATGAAAGCAGAATGACTGACAGCTCTCACCATGACAATGGCCAATCGGGAGACTCACCAGACGTCCGTGAAAGCGTCGGAGATTCAGCCCCATCGCTCCCCCCACGAAAGAAATCCGGGGCCCCTCCTCTGCCCCCAAGATTATCTAAGTCATCCTCACACAATTCAGTTTCGTCCCCGACCCAGTCCCCACTGTCCCACCACGGTGGACGGGTCCCACAGCCCAGGCACAGTGGCACTGGCACACGTCTTAGCGGCGCTGGGCTAAAAGAAGATTTCTTGCCACCTCCACCCGTGCCCCCTCGAAACAGCCAATCGCCGGAAATTATGAAAATGTCAAATGAGAGAACACCTGCACGTGCTCCTGTGATACAATTGACGCGCTCTTCACCAGAAAACCGAGACGAAGCCTCGCGGAAACCTAATCCAGGTTAGGACGTAGGAAGTTATTTCCGCTGTTAAAGGCGCTGTTACACTGTGCAATTTTTCTTGCGACTTGCGAGACAAGTTGCACGAATCATTGCCCAATCTAACATACCTTGCAACGGCCAATAACGTTGCGAGACAAGTTGCAGAAACCGTTTGCGGAAAGTAGAATTGAGTTCTACTTTCCGCAACGGCTGCAACGAATTTTTTCAGCATTGGGCGGTGTAACATCTGTCCTGCAACTTGTATCGCAACAGTGTGCAGCACCAGCCAATGAAAATGTTCCTTTAACCTCATGTGATCATCGAAACGAGACAAGTTGCATGAAACGCAGGGTTCTCAAAAAGTTTTGGAGTAGACGGCTTAAATATAAAAGTAGGCGGCGGGAGAAGCGCTTTGTCATTGTTTATAGCAAGTTTATGACCGAAAAGTAGACAGCTCTAAATTTAAAGTAGCCGGTTTTTTAGCCGGCTGCCGGCACTTAATGAGAACCCTGGAAACGTGGCTCACTGTGACACCCATAAAGCCACTTGTTCACTTGTTTTGTAATATGAGAACGTTTCTGGAAATGGCATTGCGAGACAAGTTGCACGAAACATTTCACATTGTAACAGCGCCTTAAAGCAAAGAGCCTTTTTCCCTGACTTGAAAACTTATTTTGAAAGATATACTTACCGATACTAGTGCTTACAATGTCAGTAACTTATAATATCATACACAGAACATAAACAGACTTGCGACTTGCGAGGCTGCAATCTCCTTTCCGTAAAGTGTAAACACTTGAATAGGGGAAGTGGTGGGTCGTGTCGGAGCAAAAGTCTTGAATTATTAAGTTGTTTTAACCCATTCACCCCTAAACCGGACCAAACTTTACTCGGTCTAACGCCAGACGATTTTATTCGTCGATGGAGAACCCCCAGGAGTCAATTGGTTAACAAGTTGCCTTATCAACTTTTATCGACTTCTTTTCTTTTGTTGTTGTTGTTGTTTTTTTTTTTTCAGTGCAATTGGTTCATTGTTGCACTTGAAATTAAGAAGGGTCAGTCCTCGTGGTTTTATTTATCGTAATTGTTAACTGAAATGCACGATAAGATGATGAAGGTGATTTGGCAAAAAGATGTATCAACATATAAATGAGATAGGGGAGTAGTATAAAGATGAATTTTTTTTCTCTTTGATTTGCAGATTCAGAGGAATGTACGATTAATGCGACCTCAGGCGAGGTGAGCAAATGTTTGAAGTGTTGCAAGGTGCTTTTAGGAACGGTTCCACCCTGCTGATGTTGTGTTTTCAAAGTAAAACGCCTTTTTTGTTTTAAAATTGTTTTTCAAGTCCAACGAATTGATGATTCGACTTGAGTTTACGTCCTTGTAAATTTTTTTCGTACCAATTGCAAGGAATCGAATTAGATAGCTTTCGTATCTGGAGTATCAGACATCGTTTGTTTGTTTGTTTGTTTGTTTGTTTGTTTGTTGTTTGAGAGGAATGAGTTTTGCCAGTCCTTCCCTTGAAAACCATTTTGACGCAGTGATGGCCATTGTTTCTCTGACTTCAACAAACAGTGTCCAAATTCTGGCTTTTAAAGATTGCGCGTGCGCGGTGCGGAATCTAACAGGTGGCTGACCGAAACATTTTTTTCTCTTTCCAGTCTCAAGACCAAAACCCGCCAGTTATTACAGCAGCGCCTCAATCCCCGGAATCCATGTCTCATCCAGTCCCTCGCCGGCCGCCTAAAGAACAGAGGAGCATTCAAGCCAAAGTCTACTTTCGAAACCACGCAAACCAACATGTGATTTCATCAGACTCCGAAGAGGGTGAAATGGAGGATGACGACGAGCCCGCGGGCTCACACCGCTACGGCAACATCGAAGTTCTGAAAGAGGCGTCACAAGGAGGCGAAGAGGAAACCTCTTCAAATGAAGAGCACGCGCCAAGCGGCGAGGCCGCATTACTTGCATCTGATTGTGTGGACTCTAATTACATCAAGTCCCGCGTTAAATCGCATAAAAAGGCGCCACGCCAGAAGACGGACTTGATGCAAGATGCGTCAGTTGATAAGGACATTCCGTTTGGAGGCAACAGCACGGATGACGAGGAATCTATAAACCCAGCCAGGAGACCGCGTTCGCCGCTGAATATCAAAACAAACGCGTGGACGCTTTCTAGTGTCGGCATTAATTGATATATTGTATTAGTTGCAGTTTAATAGGCTTTAAGTAACTGAAAATTGGTTTATTTTACCTCTCAGACTTTTCACGCAGAACGCTGGTTGTATGTTTCGTGAATAATTCTGGTTCAGGTTTAAAGTGAAACGGTAGAAATTAATCAAATAAAGGAACAATATACAGCGCAGTATGAGATAGGTTGAGACCCACTCCAATGCAGTATTTATCTTGGAGCTAGTTTGGAGAAAAATTACCTTCAATGATCATTTGTGTTATTCTTGCAATATATTTAACTTATAGTGTTTATTTAATCGATATTGAAATAGCACAATGGGGAAAGGAGAATATGCGCGAGAAATATGGCTGCGCGAAATCTGGACCCAATTGACTGCGTGCCCGGCTTTTGGCTCCATCTTCAAGAACTAAGCGCGTTGAAAGAGAGACTGCTCGTTGGCTCGATTTCCGCCACTCTCTCGAGTCCGATCTTCGTTACTCTTCGGGGGAGGAGCGCGGACTCCTTTCCCGAAACAGCGGCTGGTAATCGAGCCTACAAAAAACAAAAAAAACAAAAATTGCATCGTTGATTACCAGTGAGAATAGACCTTTTCGGCTTGTACATTTTGTTTTCCCAATACAGATCATGTGATAATACTCAGGATGTTTTGTCTTTTGTTTTGTTCGTTAAAATGAGGGCATGCAAGCATGAATATGCCTGCATGCACTCTTTTAAATGAACAAAACAAAGGACCAAGCCTCCTGAGTATTATCACATGATCTGTATTGGGAAAACAAAATGTACAAGCCGAAAAGGTCTATTTGAACTGAAAATTAACGTTTCCTGAAAACGTGGCATTTTTTTCCCTACCTTACTAAATCACTTTTTTCCAACTGATGAACCGACTTTCACTGAAAGTTCATGAGCTTTAACTGAATTTGGAGCGTTTTAGTAGGGAAAAAATGACTTTTATCTTTCACCAAGTTTCTTATTTCGCTACCTTCAACCGCTATCTTTTGTTCATTGCGCTCATTGGTAAGGCGTTTGTAATAATCATAGAAATTCTACTCTGAAGAAATATATAGTTTTGGTAGCGGACTTGCTTTCAAGCAACAGAAACATTTTCACAGCAATCATGAATACCGGGAATCTAGTGGGCTGAACTAGTTGTTTTTCTGTTATAATTAAATAGTTAACGATCGCGAGATCGATGTGTCTATATTTCTTTTTAAATCTAAGTACTGTCACACGTAGCCCAGGAATCATTATTTAAAATGATGAAGATGTTGTAAGTAAAATTGCAGGTATTTAAATCAATAGCGATATATTTCTTATCGGAATAATTAAAGGCATTGTTGTTGTTTTCAGACATTACTAATTGACTCCACAGACATATGTACTCATTGGATACTGGTGAAATAAAAAAACTTGAGTGATATTCTCCTCGTAGGGCAAGTCTTGGTCAGACCCAGGAATAAGGGAATCTTTGCATTTCTTGCCTTATTAGCACAAGGCTAACGTTTTCTACTGAAAGTACATTGCATAATGTGCCATCTCTGAAAATTTGACCCCGATATACCGGATAATTTCTGAGCAATGATAAGTTGAAAATTCGAAATTTTACAAAGAATATTCTTTTTCCTGAGGTGCTAGAAGGACAATAGGTGGGGCGAGACAGTCAGTGAGTTTCTTAGGGCCCATTTACACTGCAGAAAAAACTGGGTCCGGACCCATTAAAAAGTGGGTACGGGTCATATATCTTTGCCGTGTAAGTTAACTACCCATTCCATGTCTATCAAATGGGTCTGGAACCGCTTTTTTGTGGTAGTGCACTACACACTATGTCAAAGGGTTGTAAGATTGTCCGTCGTGTCAATAGGCCCGCAGCGCGTGTATAAGTCACGAAAATAAACATGTCTGTTGGAAGCGTGCTTTAGTTTCAACAAAATGAGCCCCAAAATCGGCAAGAATTTGTGACGCTGTGGAACAATAAAGCAGCTGCTATTTCTCAAAACCATGGAATTACCTGATGATAAATAACCTCGTCTTGGAGAGTAAATTTTTGACTTTGCAGAAACAATGGTCAACCTCAAGAGTTGGGAAATTCTGACCTTTGATTTGAATTCGCACATGTCAAACTTTATAACACTTGAAAAACGAAAACAAGAACCTGGTATCTTGCCATCATCTTGACACATGTATCGGTTGTTTCGCGAGTAAACACGCAAGGTAACTTGATCACGGCGCCCGCTGAATTCGATGTCACTTTCGATTTTGCGATTTACTTGTGCAGCCAAACGCACAATAGAAAAATTGAACGTAAGCACAAATCTCCGAAAATGTTTTTCGCTGATGGTGACTTTTCATATTCGCAGTCCAAAATTAATGTTGTTTTCAAGTTGCAAATTTTATTGCTGATGGCAAAATATTTTATTCTCGATCGACCGTCCTGAAAACATCCTTCTGTTCTTCCTAAAAACTGTGCATCAATTATCAGTTTTTAATAAAGCAGGCTAAAAAAATCTGTTCCTTGCTTAGTTGGCATTTTTGAGCTTTAAAATAGAAGTTTCGGTCGTATGTTTGTTACAAATGGTATATTTTTGAGGTCACCCATCCACGAAATTTTGGATTAGAAAGCTTTCAGATGCTCAGAGTGCACGCTTAAGCTTGTGGTGAAAAAGAAGTTGTAAGGGAACTTCAAAATGATCAACATGTCAGCCTCGAAGCCAATGTTTCTTGACCCCCTTTTATTTTCTTCAATCTTTCTGGGTTTAGTATTTTGCTAGTAACCACATGTCTTCTCAGAGGGCTATTTACCTAAGACATCTACCATGGAAATGGTACCGAAACAACATCGTGTACTATTAGCTATAGAGCTGCATGCATATTACTCAAAGACAACTTGAATCTCCTTGAAGACAAAACGCAGCTCAGTTGACAATAGCGCTGTGTTACTGCACTACCATACGTACGCAATGCGTGCCTATTTTTTTGGTTTTGCTTTTTGGCCCCAAAGCCGAAAAAAACCGTGTCCAGACCCCTTTTTGCGGTGGGATGGTGTCCTGTCTAGGCGATTTGTGAATCATGCGATTTGTGAATATAATAGTGTCTCGGCCTGAGATTCGCTCGTTGAATGAGTGCTGAAGCGAAATGTGTATATATCTACGTTTCTGTGCTCACGAATTGATTTCATGTTAGAATAATGAAAACAAAGTTATTGCCATTACCTTAAGCTCGCATATTACAAAACATGATGAATTCATGGTCATTCATAAATGCCACCTTTTCCAGCGAAATATTTTTTGAAACAAACAACATTTGCTATTAGAGGCAAAAACCCCTTCCTATTTCATTACTGTGCGTGAAGACAAGAACTCAATCGTGTCAAATTACCATACCCTTTCCATGAAGAACCTTTTCCTGGAATGAGCACAAAATAGACGACAAGCTTTCTTTCAAATAATTCTTGGCTGTCATAATGTCCGGAACGTGTGGATGGGGCCTGAAATACACTTTGGGTGCTTTCTATTTGACCAAAAACGCGGCAAATGGAGCAGAATCCTTCACTAGTTTTGAGGAGTCTCACATCAAAACAAAACTGACATAAAAAGCAAAAATAGATTGTTTTCATTCAGGCGATGAGACGGCACAAATAATACGGCTCATGTTTCTCATGAAATCAAATTGCCAAAAGACTTTTTTCTCTATTGATCCGTGCACCAACATGCCTGCTGTGACGTCAGGTGAAAACCATCTCTAGGTCCTAATACGAATGGTCTAATGAAACGAAATCTTCGCAGTGGTTATTCCAATAATTAGAAACGTCTGGACACGTTTGATAAGTATACAAAAAATTGTGAAACTTTAGCCCTAAAAGAAGTTTGTCATCTTCGATATTTCCTCGGTATTTGCTCTCACACAAACATCATGGTTTTCACGTAGAAGGGGTATTTACGTACGCACGGCATCCTTTGAGGTCTCTTCGAAGCACTTTTTTATCTGGCCTCGCTACCACTCAAAGGCCTAGTCACTGAGTTTTAAATTGTTTAGAAGTATCCGACGCCTTCAAACTTTACAAACTCCACGAAAACAGAAATTAAATGAATAGTCGAAAAAGGGCTGATGAAAGCGAAAGAAAAACTTTAATACATCTAAAACGCGATTCACAGTAGCAACTGCAAATTTCAAAGAAAACGTAGTATAATGAGATGTAAAAATAATCTTTCTTTACAGTGCGATTCCAAAAATTAAAACTACACAGACAACACATAACCAATCTCCGGGACGGACTATTTCATTTTTGAGGTGGGGGGGAAGGTTGCGCAATTTCTTCCTCGTATTTCTAGTTCACAGACCATCTCACACCACAAAACTCTCTGCTAAGTTTTCTATACCTAAATCCTTTAAAAATCTACAGAACAAGTAATGTTGGATTGATTTTTTTTCCCCGTCGACTTTAAGTTTTGTACAGACTACCTACCTACCCCCTTCAAAATTGGAAATGTCCGTCCATAAGGTCAAAAATAATCGTACGCATACGAAAAATTCTACATTCGCTTGCTAACAGTGGAAACTACTTGGTACCTACGCAAATTTTTCAGGCATCATGCACGACATTGTTCACTGAATGAAGAAGGACGACAAAACCACTTATGTAGACTGCGATATTAATATATAGTAGCCTGATTCGTCTATACGCAATAATGGATGATTTTTATTTATTGGTTATCAGTCGATATTATTTAGGCAAGTTTCATTTAAAAATTCAAGGACTGTCGTTTTTTTTTACTTTAAGAAGTCGGGGGCACAGCGGCGACAAGTACGGCAATAGGGAGTTTAAGCACGTGCTCTTTTGAGACGCGGGCGGTAACCGGAAGTGAGTTGTTTTCTCTTTTGATTTGTCGTTCACAGAAACACATTTACATTGCCAAGTATCTTTCTTCATCAGAGATGATTGGTATAAAAATCTGGGAAACACTATTGTTCTGGCATGCGAAATATTTTCTTCCGGTTGCCGTCCGCGTCTCAAAAACGCGCATGTTTAAGCTCCCTAATGTTCAGTTCGTACCTTCATCGCACAAAGACAATTAATGCAAAAGTTTGCAAGGCGTCCGCAAGAGCTATTTGACTCCAGTCTTTTAAAATTGGCAATGAATTTCAACTTGCCACAAATTCTTTACAAGATTACCAAATTATTAGCATAAATCTTACATTATGTATATTTCAAGGTTAACCGATTACTACCTAGATCAAGTAAATTTATTTATAAGTTATTTCGTCAGCCCAAATTAGATGCCACATAGGGGAGGAACACTGACAGTTTTGGACCAACTCTAGCATTGAATGATAACACTTGTACAGGCAGGGTCCATCTGTCATTGAAAACAGCGGAGATGCCCAGTGCATGAGGCTGACAGAGAGAAACCGATTGAGAAGAAAAATGAGTTATAATTTTTCAATACTATTTTTTCCTTCATTTAATTTGAATCCCAACAGTTTGACCTTAACCGAGGCCAATTTAAAATCCGAGGTACTTTCCATCTTGTCACTATTTCTAAAATTCCGGGAGAAAGTAAATATTGAGATCTCTTCCCTTAAATTCCATCAGATAATTTTTAGGAAGTTCCATCTGTCCAGTTAGTGCCCACAAATCTGACTTTTGCTTTTGCAATCGACAATTTCTCCCAGTTCTAATGACCTCTACCCTGCGAGCAGAGTCTCTTTCGATCTTCCTAGATAAGTCGGGAAGAGGAAAGAAGACTCTGCCGGCAAACTCGACATTTCGTATTGAGCATGCGTTAAAAATTCAAATGTATTGGGTGTCAGTCACGAGTGACCTGTAACCATGAAACCAGAACAAACAATCGGGATATTTTCGAACAACTGTGGCACGACACACGACAACAAGGAATCATTTCCTTGGAATCTCAAGATAGTTCATACTTTTAAATTGCCATTTCATTTTTTCTGAAAAAATTATAGGTTTCTGGCAAACTAATTTCTGTAACCACCTTAGACAATTTAGACAGTTAAAAATTGCCACGCTTTTGTAAATTTCAAAAAATATTGATGACGCGTGGCGATTGATTGTGCGCAAAAAAAACAGGTTTGACCGGTTGAAACTGGACTGACTATCTCAAGAAATCAGCACGGTTTCAGAGATTGGAAATGCATCCATGTCATCATTGGTACGCACAGTTTTGTCCTGTTGATCGGTGAATTCAAAATGCCGCTTACCACTACTGATGGTTTTCGTCACCCCAATCGGAATTTTGACTGCTCAATATATTCGCACCGTCGGGCACGTTGCTCGGCAATTATAATGGTGTCACTAGTAAAATGAACTCCTACAGACAGTTATTATCAAAAATCCTAGTAGCGCTTATCTGGTAATAAATAAAGACAATAAAACGATGTCACGAAATGGTTAGAGTGACAACACGAATTTATGAATTAAAATGATGCTAAAACGGACACTGTTTTTTGTGCCGGGGGGGGATTTGAAAACTCTTCGTTGAAAAATAAAGTTTTCAGTTTCAATTGAACAGCGCACCGGAAGAGAACCTTCCTTTCACTAGAAGTCACGATCCCAACCAGAAGTGTCATCCGGAGGCGTCTCGTCATCTGGCGGGTAATCATCGAAGTTAGAAGCGTCTGTCGCAGATTTGATCTGAAGGAAATGAAACCACAACGATAACTATCAACTATCAACGGGCTGTTTACAATGAACGGACACTCTTCATTCAAAAGCATGAGCATGCGATATTTTTGAGACGCTGACGGGAACAGGAAGTGAACATTTCGCATACCAGGACAGTAGTGTTTCCCAGACGTTTAGACTAATCATCTCTAATGGTGAAAAGATACTTAGAAATAGAAATGTGGTCGTGTGAATACAAATTAAAAAGGAAAACAGCTCACTTCCGGTTACCGTCCGCATTTCAAAAACGTCACGTGTTTAAGCTCCATATTAGTCAATCACAACGCTAAATGAAACCGTTGATTGGACTTTGAACCTCACAGCCCACAGCCCGCTTGTACAGTACAATGTATGTGAAAAGCGTAGTAAAAGTATTGTCCAATGAGATAGTTTTGGGAAAATGACTTTACGTGACACTACAAAGGGTGAAAAGAGAAAGTTTGAAACCATTTTTAAAGGTAACCTCCACTTTATCTACAGAATAAGTTTAAAACCGGAGGACGTTTATGCTTGCGAACAAATTTGTTTGAAAGGTATCAGAAGAATCTGAATCGCCTAATTTTACCCTCAGATTTTCTTAGCACCGACTTTTGAATCATCGTGACGTTTTGTGGTTGCCCCATTGTTCCGACACGCATAGCTTTCCTATAACATGTCACAGTGGAACATTCAAGATGGCAGCACTCGGGAAGTTAAAAAACAAAACATTGGCGATTCTGAAACTTATTTATTTTCACCCTACCTTCGGAAGAATGGGTGCCTGGAGTTTCCTATGCCTCAAGCCTTCCCAGTTAAAGCCATCAAACCACCTAAAAACAAAATCCTCCAGTCAAGGACGGTGCCTACTATTGTTATTGCGCATACGTTCTGCGCATCTCAAGATACTCAGGTTTCCTACTGGTGTTGCTTACCAATATAGGGATATTTTTGCGCAGTTTAAAACTATGCGGTGAAAGCAAAACTCAGCAAGTACTCTTGGTATCCAAAAAGAAAATTGGGGGTAACCACGCATTTTTCAGAGATAATGAAGCTTCAATTTGGAAAAGAACGCCGTACATTGCTTTGTATTCTTAAAGCTCTTTACAAACATTGTTGATTAATTATCTTTGAAAAATGCGTGGTTACCCCCAATTTTATTTTTGGATTTCAATAACACTTGATAAGACCTGCTTTTCCCGCATATTCATAAACCGGGAAAAAATACCTTTGAATTAGTAGGCACCGCCCTTACACTATTTATAAGGTGTCTCAATCTAGGCCTGTCCCAAAAGGCTCTACAAAGGAACACGGAAATTGACGTGCGGCAAAACGGAAACGTGTGCGGTCAAGAGGAAAAGACGAACTCCTCTTCGCGTGTTTGGAAGTGTGTTTGTATTTTTTTCCCCACGCATGTCCGCACCTCTCGCACTCTTCTTTAACGTCCGCGTCTCAGGCACATTTCACAAGAAAGGAAAGAAGTCATGGTGACCGCTTTTTGTTACCCACTTGTTTTTCATTATATCTTTGAGTCCTCCTTTCTGGTAACCAAGTCTCTCTGTAGGATTGTCCCTGCGGAAATATTGAAGTCGAAGACAGTCGTGAGAGAGTAAGGAGCTTAACCCTTTGAGTCCAAGGGATGATCAGTATGTAAATTATCCTCACAATTTCAATGAAATGTCAGTCAGTCAGTTATTGAGAATGAAGATTATTATCAGCTTAAAAGATGCGATGTTGATACAACGCCAAATTCTCATGATTAGGCAACAAAGAACTCCATAGTATACTAGTTTGGAGAATGAACGTTTCGATCTTGGGAATGAAAGCGTTAAGCAAAGACGACGACGACGACGACGGCGGCTACGAGGATGTTATCTAAAAATGGAGAGATAAATATCGCGTTTACGGCAAACGGCAGACATTACGCTCAAATTTGAATTTTGCCAAAAGTCAATGAAACTTCTTTCCTTTTACAGTCTCTTTGCCTGTTATCTACGGATGTCGATAAACTTATTTAAAGAGTGAGACTAGTTAGAATAAGCAAGAGTGAATTAGATAAGAGTGTTGATCTATCACTTTGCGGTCTTGACCCAGCACAGTCACAAATGTATTCACTTTTAGATACACTTTGCGCGCGAAACAAACAAAAAGCCGCCAATTTTAACCAATCAGAAGAAGCAATGTGACGCGCGACTGCGACTTTTTTTTTAGGGCCATGACAACTGATTTTCGCGGGAACGGATATTCTAAAAATAGACTCATTTGGGACTGTGCTGGGGAGCCCCACCCATGCCATAAAAACACTCTTATCTCGTTCAGTGTTGGAATAAGAGAATTTTCAAGATTTGGACAAGCAGCATGCAGTGTGTCGCTTGCAGTTTCACGTAAATGCGATGCCAAATCTCTCTTGGAGACCTTAAGATTGAGGGTTTCCTCTTACAGGGAACTTCTACTAAAACAGGAAAATATCTTTAAAATAGTTAACACAATGCTCACAATCAAAATTGTTCGAACGTTTTCCAGTGGGAGCGTTTGTATCCGAAATAAATAAGTTTTAAAAACGGTTGTTTTGGTTTTCAAATTTCCTGGGCGCCGCCATCTTGAATAATTGTGACGTGTCATGGTTGCCCTATCGTTTTAAAACAAAAGCTTTTTGTGCAAATACAAAAGAGCAACCACAACACGTCACCATTATTCAAGATGGCGGCGCCCAAGAAATTTGAAAACCAAAACAAGCGTTTTTGAAATTCATTTATTTCGGATGCAAACGATTCCATTGGAAAACGTTTGAACAATTTTGATTGTAAACATTATGTTAAATATTTTGAAGTTGTATTCTTGTTTAAGTGGAGGTTTCCTTTAAGGCTGGTTTACGTACGACGCAAGCATAAGCATGAACACAACAAACCCAGTACGTGTAAACCGGTGCGACGCAAGCACAAGGAAGGGAAACTGAAAATCAGTCTAAATTGTCAGCGTTCCTTGCAATTACGCATGCGTTTCTACTTCCAAAATGGCGGTAGAGGCAACCGCGAGCGTCAGGGGCTGTACGAAATCACCGGTTGTTGTATGACAAATCTGCTCGAGATTTTACGGATAGAAACAAAACGAATTTAGGGTGGAAGGCTGTAGCGGTCACAGTTGTTTTTTTTTTCGCTCTCTAAAGATCTCCCTCACACAAGCTGTTTGGTTTTTCTTCCATTTGTAGTTTTCTTCTCCTTTTCCTCAACAGAAGCACAAACAGCAAGATCTCCTCGTACTCTCGTAAGTCCGCCACATTGGAATCAAATTTCGCGCCTAAAGGTGGTCGTTCGATCGCGCCAAACTTTTATGCTACTGCGCTTGCGCATGTCACGTTTTGCTTATGTTTATCGCCCGTGTCGACATCCTTATGCTTTGTGCTTGCGTCGTAAGAGTAAAGCAGCCTTAACACTGCAAACTACAAACGCAGGCCAGCCGTTTACAGTGATTTAAGACGTTTGCGGTAAACGAAGAAAAACGACAATATTCAGGTCCATATTGTTTTGCGGACGACGGCAAAGAAATTTCCAAAAATGTGTAACGCACGTGCGGATTGTACAGCGCCATTGTTGATAAATATTGCGACGTCGTTACTTAAGTCTCATATGTCATGGCGACAAAGAAAGAGATTGTCATTAAGTTCTCTCTTTTAGTTTTAATTGGTCTTCCTACGTTTAATAGAGCGCTTTTCAATTGAGTTTTCAGAGAAATTAGCGAATTGCTTTGGTTTACGATTACTTCACTCAGTGATTGGTTCAAAGTTCTCGCGCTATTTTTTCAACCAATCAGAGTGAAACCAAAACCAATCGTGGCTCGCACGTGCACATTTTCCCGCTCTTTGTATCGGCTACGTGTAATTACTTTGAGTTTTGATTGGTTTACCGGATTGTCTCCGTCCTTATTGATTGGCCAAAGTAATTACTTTGGTTTTGGTTGAAAACCGCTCTATTCAATTGAATTATGAATAACACAAAGTGTCAAGGCACCACCGTCCACGGAATTTACTTCGCTATGTTGGGGTTTCGTTGCACTGACTTCACTTTCAGTGCATTTTACCATACATAAAACAGGGTCGTACAAAATCAAATTTCCACTTACCGACACAGCTTTTTGATGAGGGTTTGAGCGTTCTTTTGGACCTTGCGAGGAAATTCAATCATATCAATGCCTTTGAGAATAATATTGTACGTCTTCATCGGGTCGGACCCAGTGAAAGGAGGGCTAAAGAATGAAACGACCACAAGTTTACGTAAATAACTTGATGAAAAATCTCAGAAATCAACAACACGGGTTCACACCAATAGCATGCATTATGCTATAAAGTCGCATTCGCT
>NC_090874.1:57933583-57936083 GCF_036669935.1 Montipora foliosa
TCCAGGTTTTCCTTCCTGATCCTATTTTCTTTGCAAACCCAAAATCAACCTGCAAGTGGCGATAACAAAACCATTCATCATGTAGTGACATTATCGAAATTAAAACAGAAAGAAAACACTTAGCAGGTGCTTAATTTTAAATCACGTTGCTTACCAATTTGCAGTATCCCTTGCTATCCAGAAGTAAATTCTCAGGCTGCAACAGAAGTAATTCTCTAAGATGGTACGCGCGCTATGACTGGCTAATTATATGCTGACGTCCGGTCACAGCCACAGATCAATAACTTGTAAGGAGTTGTAAGGCGCATTTGAATAATATATACAGGAAATGCACTACGTAAATACATTACCATTACCATTTTGCGGGCTGTATTCTGCAGTACGGAAACACGTGCCGCCTGCTACATTTGAAATTTTAATGAAACATTTTCTAGAAGTTTTTCATGTGGTTTATGTGAAAAAAACTCGAGCAACTGTTTGAATGTTGCAAGCAACTATTTGAAAAAGCCTATAAGATTTATTCGTTCTTCAGATTTTTGCGCAAAGCAATCATTGGAGGCAGTTGAACGCTCCGCGCGACTTCAACTAGTTTCCTTTCCCACGCGCCGTATTACCTCGGAAATAATTAATATAATTATTATATGACTAGCTCCGTGAACGAACAAGATGAAATAAATCCCGCGCTGTGATTGGCTACCCGAGCGGGCAAGATGGAATTATACTGCCCGCGCGGGATTTCTCGCTTGGTCCCGCAAGATCAAACATCGTTTTTTGGTGTTTTATCCCATGTAATAAATCCTTTATTGACCAAGCTTGTTCGGTCAAGATGGCTGGATATTGGTCTCGTTCTTTTTTTTGCGTGTTTATGGAGCGAGACGGATAAACACGCAAAAAAAGAACCTGCCCAATATCTAGCTATCTTGACCGAATAAGCTTGGTCAATAACTCATATATATCTTACTAGCCTCGTTTTCTCGGTTGGTACCGTAAGTTTTTCCCGTTGATTTAAGGCCCGCGCGGTTCGCGTGGAAAAAAAACCGAACGAAAATAGCACCGGCAAAAAGACTCGGTCCCGAACGTACAGTACGGACCTCGAACTCGGTTAGTAAGAGGTATCGAGGAGTTTTTAATTGGGAACGGTACAGCCATAAATGGGGTTATGACTTAAAGCAATCACAACGAATGAAGAGAATCAAATGACCCAATTACAACGCAAAGCAAAAGACCGCAGCCGCCTCTCAGCGCGGGAAAACGTGGCGTTTGGCTCTTTTCTTTGATTGGCCGATTACGTGAAAACCAAGCAAAATATCTTTTGCCACTCAACCAAATATGCTCGCACAAAAAATTACGAGACCAATGACAAAAGAAGACAATGGCGAGGTAAAGCCCCGGGTACACGTTGTAACATTGTTAGAAGAAATGTCCCAACATTGTTATTAGAACGCTTCTAACAATGTTGGATACGCATATAACATTGTGGTAACACGTCACTTTAGTCACCTCTGCCATTTTGCATTGCTCATGGTTCTCGGATTGGAGACTGGGCCCTTCAATCTGATTGGTCTTTGGGATACAACAATAATGTTGAAAGGGCGGCTACACGCTACAACATTTGTTGTATGTTGGAGAAAACGCTTGATTGAACTCACAGCATTCTTCCAATGCAAAATAAACGTCATCAAGCATGCATGCTAAACGCTCTAACATTGTTGACCAAACGAATGTTTTAAAACAATGTATGAAGGGGTAGCCGAGGCTTGAGGATTAATTGTACCAACCTTCAAATCTCTGTACACAATGCCTCTTTCATGAAGATACGTGAAAGCTTCTATAACACAACCTACATAAAAACGTGTGGTCCCATCATCAAATGATGCCCTAGTAATAAGGAAATCAGAACAATGATCAAGGTTATTAAACAAGTAGTCATGCACTTAGTACGAAAACCACCGCTCCGTGGAATGGGCCGAATTATTGAGTGACCGACGCGCCCTACTAAAGGTAAAGGTAAAGTAACTTTATTTAACGTCGGTAGTTCCTTCAGCTACGAGGCTGGTATCAATGGAGGCCGACGGTGCGCCCTTTACCCCCCTCCCTCTGCCCTCCCTCTGTCAGTGCTTCGTTTTACGGATATTTAAAGCTATAGTTACACGAATCAGAGGAAAGTCGAAAAAGACGTTTAAGTCACCGAGGATCGAACCGGGGACCTCTCACTCCGAAAGCCGCGCACTAGCCAACTGAGCCACGACTGCTCCTACTCAGTTAAATCGTCACACATTGGAAGTAGAATGTGTGACAATCAAAGTCTTCACTAATTTAGTCACATAAACTCAAAATTCCACGCCATTAAAAAAAAGGCTTAACACAAGCATTTTCTTAATTTGTAGTTAAGTTTAAATGAAGCAAATTTCTTTTTCTGTACTTATCGATCTTTGATAAATGAATCGATTCATAGGAAGACCTAAAACTTTACTATTAGCCAATGGGCATACATTTGGAA
>NC_090874.1:57941083-57958583 GCF_036669935.1 Montipora foliosa
TAATTCCAACAGCCAAAATATGGGTATATAGTTAACCAGTACAACGGTATATCAATGATCATTATTTTTTATTATTGTTATTATCATTATCAGTTGATTCTGTGTACAAGAAAAAGAACTAACAAGATTAATAATTATTACTCAACATTTTGAAAGTATCTGTGGTATATCAGAGCATTTATGTTGCAGTATTTCTTGTGAATGGAGGGTTTGTTTGTAACATGCTAAATGGTGAGTGGACAAACAATGCAAAACTAATATAGACAGCACTCCTACAGTGTACAGGGCTATCACTAACTTGTACACTAATGTGTACATCTTATTTCTGTGATAATAATAGTGTTTCAACCAATGAAATGGTGCTCAACGAAGCAAACATACATACAGATAACCACTGGATATGCTTTTTGAAAAATGGTAAGGAGTTTGTCACTGCAATTTTGATGTCAAAGCTTTTCCTTTGTTTATCAAGTATATTATGTAGTATTGGTCAGCCCATAATCCCTGGGAATGCATGCCATATGTACAGGGGTTTCACACCTTACATGTGGAGCAGTAAAATGATTATGTTTGTTCCACAAGCAAAATAATAAATTTTCGGAAAATAAAACAAGGTGACATGAACAATAAAATTTTATCCCTTTAAAATAACTCTTGTTCAAAACTGATTTTTCAAACTTTAAAGTGCTACTGTGATCAAATTTTTATCCCTTGAGTTTTTTGGTTTATCACATAGAGTACCATGAAACATTGAAAACGCTGTTTACCGTTTGGAAATATCTGCATTGGTTCCAGAGATATTTAAGTTTGAAAAATGTGTTAAATATGCAAATGAGAAGGCTGATGACGTCATTCACCCAACCCAATAGAACATCAAGAATATAAATAGAGCTATCTCGGTCAATTTGCAACAGAGACCATTGAAACTTGGTGAGCTGATAGTTCTGAAGGCAACACACCTACGACTGTAAAGAAATTGGTTCCCATGGTGACTCACTCTTTTCCAGTCCCCTCCAACCTGATTTCAATATTTTGGTGATCTCAGGCTAGAAATACATTTACTAAGGCCACAAACTCGACCTAACATCTTTATATGCTGACAGGATCATGCAGATGAGGCACCATTTGCAAATATCAAAACAGAACGCCAAAGGTGGTCTGCAAAGCTTTTAATATCAGGGAGGTGTGGAACCCAGTATGTTGCCATGGTAACAAAAATGGTATGCTCATATTGTGGAACACATCTACTAGAATCTTAGTGCAAAGAACCAAGTATTTCTGATACAAATTGGCTGAGATATCTTTCTCCATCATACTTGATCAAAATTTGGTAGGGTTTATGACATCATCACTTGGCTAATTTGCATATTAAAAAACTTGAATATCTCCAGAACAAAAAGAGATATTTGAAAATGGTAAACAGCATTCTTCTTCTCGTACAGACTACGTGTTTATGTGCCAAAATGGCTTCGATAGGGAAGATTCAAATTTCGTCACAGTAGCACTTTAAAAATAATTAATTTATCTTCAGAACTCCAAAAATTTCAAATTCTTCGTTCCTCAAAACAACATTTAAAAAGCACTTCAGTTTGCGCTGTTCAAGCCAAGTCCTTATTTTCTTGTTACAGCAAATGCAATTTTTTAATATTATAAGATAATTAATTTTTGGTGAGTATTGCCATTTGTTTGAATTTTAATTGCCACTGGAAATTAAAATTGACTAATTATAATAAGGGCAATTATCAGACAATAAATGTTTTAAGTGCCCATGCGAAGTGATAAAAAGTTTTACTGTAATTCAAACAATATTTATCCACAAAAAGGTCAGTGTCAGTAGTTTCTCTGAAGTGAACAAAAATTAATGTCTAACGTTTTAGTGCTAAAATTTTAGTGTAACAAAATTATGATATTAGCATTATTTATCAGTTTATAAATTACAGCTTACAAGGTACCAACCTTTCCAATTCTTGGATCTGTCTACTTGGTTAGGGTTAAGAGCAAGAAATAAAATGTAAGTCTTCAGGTAAAACTAAACACCTCAACTATGAAAGAAACAAATCTTACAGATTAAAATTAGTTGCTGTTCACATTAGTTTTTAAAAACATTATAATAATGTTATTATTGAGTACAACTTATTACAATGTTAATTAACTTTCAATAACTTACCACTGATTTTGTTGAAATGTTAATCAAACAAAATTAACTTTCTGTATGTCTGAGTTTCAATGCCAATACCATTTGAATGTTATTTTTAAACTTTTCAATTTTCAATTTTGAGTTAACTGTTGAAGATTAAACTACAGGTATTATTATTTCGTTCATTGTATCCAAAAAAGTAAAAAAAAAACATCACCAGGATTGTTGAAAGTACAAATTCACATGCCTGACCAAAGACAAGTCTTGGCCAAAGGCATACATCACTGAAAAAGGGCACCCTGGGTGTCCGTCTTATTCAAATAATGCCCTCAAAGAGGGTCCTAAGCGACCGGGTATTCCGAGATTGAAAAATTAATCACTGAATTTTCTATGTATAATACCGGTAATTACTGGAATTAGGTAAGACAGTTTCACTTACAGGTAAATCCTGATCCACACGTTACATGAAAATCTTATTACTTAGCTGGGAGCCCTAGATTCACAATGAGAACAAAATTTAATCACCTTGCAGTCTGAGGTTCCACTCCTCGTTCTTTGTCACTGTATTTGTCTGTCTTCATGTCTTCTAAACTACCAATATATGCTTCAAAAGCTCTAAGAGATTTAAACAATAAAATAGTGCAGAGAGAAGTTAAGAGTATCAATTCCCAATAAAATCAAAGGCACACAAACAAAAAAAAATTAGTAAGTACTTACTCTCTATCCAACACTAAACAATGGACACCGCCTGAAGCAGCTATGCAGTTTGCCGTCCGCAAGTCCTCTCTGTAATGAAGTTCAAAGTACAGTGCATGTTACTGTTTCATCAACAAATTTTGTTATGACAGTAAATGGAATTTAGGCAATGTTAAATTCAAATCAATGCAGCAATTCAAAAGCCATGGTAAAAAACCCTTTCGAATTGTATCAGTATTAGCCTGCGAACGCAGACATATTTCCGGCGGTCGTTTCTCCCCCCCCCCCCCCCCCCTGAAAAATAGCGTCTGTGAAACCGAGCTGCAAAATGATTACTGTGACGTAACTGCTTTTGCTTTTTTTTGGGCCAATCACGTTACATGAGAGAACAGAGAGTCAGGTGACCTACGCGCAATTGGTGTTATCGTTGTCACTAGCCAACCTTTGAAACCGATCCAGAGTTAGAGGAAAGGAGACCAAAGGACATCTTAATGTAGAATATTCTAGTAAAACAATCCGAAAAGAATTGGTAATGGGTAAATCAAAATCACAACACACCACAAGCAAGGACTTTCCACATCGTGTAAGCAAATTGACGAAAACATCGGGTTTTTTCTAGGCCGCAACATACTTAACTTTTAGATACCGAAAATCTCACATTTTTTTAATATCCTCCATATTGCCCGCAATTAATCTGACTTGTGTTTACGTGGACAACGCACAAGTACTTTGCGTGTTCCCTGCGTCTTAGTTCAGGAGATTTATGAGCCTAATTCTGATTGGCTAAGAATTTTACGTCATCAGAAATCGTTTTGCAGCTCGGTTTCGCAGACGCTATTTTTCAGGGGAGAGAAACGACCGCCGGAAATACGTTTCCGTTCACAGACTAATCAGTATTACTGGTAAGGGAAAAGCTATTTCATACTGATATGAGATTTCACATTTAAGTACCCTCTAAGACAGATGCTACCATCCAATACTGTTGGATTAGTGTTTGTCAAAATGACTTCGCATTTCAATATCCAGCTCAGTATGGTGTGACTTACCCCTTGAGTGCTTTCTCACCAAAGAAGTCTCCTTTGCCAAGGGTTCGTACAAACACCGGCTCCGCATGCACTGAAGGCCGCTGAGTGACATTGACCTGAAAGGTAAAGTAAGCAAGTTCCTCAGTCCCAAAGTTTCATCATCCAAAGAAAGGGAGCAGAACTCTCAAGTCTCACGCATTGAGCGCTCTCGAGCCGACACAAGCATTTCTCACGCAATGGAACTTTTCTCACACTGAACTACCGTTAAAGCTTTCAGAAGCGCTCATGAATTTTGAATCTGTTCTTTCACTGGCACTGAACTTTGGCGTGTGTTCAATGTTTGTGTAAAACCAATTTTCTTGTTTGTTCAGGACTTTCACCCATTAATGTATTAAGTAGAGGCCAATATATTAGCTCAGGCTGACCATAATAACATGGGCTCTCTTAGCAAGCAGCATTAAAAAACCAAAATCGGGGACTCTAGGTTGCATTTCCAGTGATTTGAGAAGAAAAAAAGTTCAACCCTAAAATTTTTTGCCACCTTTGGCACAAGAAACACTGGACACTTGTGCTTTTGCTGCAATCTCCAGAAAGCATCTCACTCTTTGGAAAACTTTAAGACTTGAGAGCTATGAGGGAGGAATGTACATTTGGACTTACAGCTCCCTTCTTGATGAGGAAAAAAGTGTCTCCCCTAGCACCTTGCCTGATGATATACTCTCCTTCGTCATAGAATGCCTGGAAAAAAAAATTGTATAAATTGTCATAGGAATAGTGTTTCGTATTTCTATGGTCATGACTGTAATTTTACAATAAGAAATTCAGTCCTTACCTCCTCTATACAATCAGCTACTTTGGACAGTATTTCTTCTCGTAAAATCTTCAGGAGTGGAA
This sequence comes from Montipora foliosa, assembly GCF_036669935.1. Taxonomy (NCBI): domain Eukaryota; kingdom Metazoa; phylum Cnidaria; class Anthozoa; order Scleractinia; family Acroporidae; genus Montipora; species Montipora foliosa. Next base: position 57,945,836 of record NC_090874.1, read on the forward strand.
CACTGAAGGAAAATGAAAAATAGTTATAACAAGCATGAAAGGGTTTATATTCTTGGGCATTTTGAAAGTCTAAGATACGTCAGGCCTAGCCCTTAAACATCCTTAAGTTCCCTGATTAAATTTCACAAGTAATTAGAAGCCCAAAAAGAAGTGCTGTAAAATTTAAAATTCTTTTTTCAATACAAGGCATACTTCACTACCCAAATGAATTTCTTTTGAAAAGTACTTTACAATTCCATTCCATTCCATTCATTAGATAAACAAAACTACTTTATGAATATCATTTAAAATCATTTTCCAAGAGCACCAATTTGCAGTAAGTGTATTGGTAATGGCAGTTTAATGTGTGTAATAAATAATAGTTACCTTTTTAAGAATTCAGTGTGCTCTTTTTGTCGCATAATTCCTGTCTTCATCATGATTGTCTGGAAAGTTTGTCGATCAATGGCCCAGATCTTGACATCACTCTCAGCTGAGAAAAAATATACATATGTATGTTGGCCATAACATCTACACTCTCGTACAACTAAAGTACAATTATTACACAAGTTTCACGTGACTCAACCAAATTCTTGTTTGAAAGTTTCACAATCACTTACAAGACTTCCCTAGTCTTTCTAGCCAAGCTACAGTAACACACCAAGTAATTGTTGATTCATGGTTTAATACATTATTAACTTCGGTTGAATGATATTACATCAGAGTCTGTAAGTACAACAGGGTTTCCAATGGAAAAAGATTACAATACTGCCGGATTCCTTTCACTAAGAAAGCAATGTTATGATAATATTATTTGACTTTTTTTTGGTGTTTGCTAGGTTCAAATGATTGCCATGGTAATGGTATAGCACTGCTTTAAGACCTTTCATTAAAACACAGTTTTTGGGAAAAAAATTGAGATATAACTCCCCACATCTGGCAAATTTATTTGTGATTCTCAGACTTAAGGTCATATTCTTTTTATTTCCGGTCCCATGAACATTTAACAAAGAAATTAAGAAAGTTTTTTTGCCATAAAAAATGGGGGGTCGAGTTATACACGGATCGACTTACAGCATACAGGGGTAAATACAGTAACTGTGAATCCTACCCTTAACACTGGCTGTTCTTGGACATTTGTACAAAATGGCAAGTTCTCCAAACACTCTTCCTGGTCCCATTTGACCCAATACAGCACCCTCTTTCATTACCTTGACTTTACCCTCTGGTTAAAAAAAAAAGAGATACAAAATTAGAAGAAGTTCTAACTTGCATTTACATACATGTAGTACATTCAATACCTTAGTAAGCAAAGTCAGCAAAGTTCACAAGAAACTGAGGGTCATGCTTGTCTGCTCGACCGGCGTGTCTAATCTGCAGGTCGCAGGTCGCAGGTCGCAGGTCGCGGGTTGCAGGTCATTGTTTCACCATTACAGAAAGTATCCTAAACATTCATAAAAGCTAACCTTAGGCCTAAAGACTTTTGTTTAGGCCTAATTAGGCCAAAGGTTAGATTTTAAGAATGTTTAGGATACTTTCGGTATTGGTGAAACAATGACCTGCAACCTACGACCTGCGACCTGCAAATTAGACCCGCCACTGCTCGACTAAAAGCAGAACTGGAGGATTAAGATTATCCCAAAGAAAGAATACAATAGCCACCTATAGATTAAAATTAATATTCAGGAGGTGAAATAATTATACTTAAAAAGCCTGTACAGTTTGTTTAATCGCCTTACTTAGTGTGTATCAAGTAGACAGGGATGCCTGGCGACAAAAACATTTGGTGCGCCCTTTACTTTCCAGAGCACATTGAGGATTGATTAAAGTCTGGGATTGCAATTAGATTGTTCTTGGACTGTTCCTAATTAAGGTTTTTTACATGTATCAGGGCTCTTGATTTTATTTATTTCACTTGAAGAGAGCCTGTCATTTAGTGGCATAAATAATTACCTTCCAGAACATAGAGATCTGATCCTTGGTCACCCTCCTTGATAACATACTCATCCTTCTTCCACTTTTTCTCACACATGCACTCAACAACTTCCCGGATTTGTGATGCTTCCAGTTTCTTGAGGAAATCATTGTCAAGAATGGCATCTTTGATGAGTTCCTTTGATCTACAAAGATAGTATGAAAGAAATGTGGTTAAAATCACATTGTGCCAACCATTAATTTTGCTGATCAAGGCAAAAGGGCCAAAAAAGGAAACAAAATCAACTCTGCTCATCATCAAATAAGGCTTAATTTAGGTACGGATAGTAATTTGGAAATCCCATTAGGACTTGAAACATATGCATGGACCTTGAACCTTTTCGCGCAGGAGGGTGAAGTGCCACTCAGCCCTGGACAGCAGTAGCAACATTGGTGGGATTCCAATATTAACCTGCTGACGCCTGAACTGCCCTGGACTGTCCCCAATGACAAGTAAAGTCATCTAGCGTTACACAGAGCAAAATCTACTGAGCCTCACTCTTAGGAGTCAATGGGTTTTTGAGTGGATGTTAATGAAACTGTTGATTTAAGGTACTTGTGATAACATAAACAGAAGACTACCTTAAATAACATTCTAAACTGTAAGATCTAAGGTTAATCACGCAATACAGAAAAATAATTGGAGTGAGTCATGATGTGAGGGCTAAGTATAATTAAGTTAATGTTACAACATATAACACAATACAAGAAATGTGACACGTAAGAAACTCCAAAATTAGAAATATGTCACGAAAGCTACACATATTTGGGTATGAAAATTATTAACTAACAATCACCAAGCAACTATGTTACAGTACCTGATCTCTTTCCAGCAATAAAAAAGGGGTTCACAGAATTTGCTTTAGAGACAAACATTTTCCACTCAAATATTAGGTGCTTTAAGATGGCTATACTATCGCTATGGTGAATTATTCCTGTTTTATATGGTCCCAGGTCCCTTCAAACTGTTGAAACTAGTATGAGCCACCTTAAAGGGGTAGCATCATGCTATTTTAATCAAACGCTAAAAGACGCCTTTGCATCAATGAAGAACAAGAAATTACGCTGTAGTTTTGTTACCAATAAGCACTGAAGTGCACCGAAGCTATTATTTGTTGTCTGCGGCCAAGAATGAAAGGATGGAAATGGTTGAAACTTGAAAAAATTTGGTGACGATGTCTTCAGAAAATCGACAAAAATGATCTTTATGGTATTATGTAAGGTTTAAAAAATGAGCAGCAGTGTTTTATCTGAGTTGAAAAACAGGATTGAGGCATAGCCAAGTGTTTTTAGACCCGATAAAACACCTGAAAGTTTTTTGAACAGCTTCAGAAACAAAGTAATAAGTTCTCAGTAAAACATTTAGTTATAAAAACATGGGAAACTTCCTTTCCTAGGAATGGAAATCATCAGAAATAGCACCCGGTTGGACAAAAAGGTTTACAGAAAACCAACAGACTGGGCTGCTTATAAATGCACTACTACATGTATAGCCATGATGATATGAAGTACAAACACTCTCTGTTAAAAAACAATGCTGAACCACACTTTTAACCCATCTTAAAACTGGCAATTTTTTCATCAAGAGTACGCGCAACTCAAGGAGATAATCACACGTTTGCATAACGAAGAGACCCTCATACAAAACACCATCAGGTTTCTCATAGAAATGAAGGTGATGGGGAGCATATGCTCCCCCGCAACAAGCAGGTGAAAGTCCTGCCCTTCAAAGATCAGAGGTCGGAAAACAAACTACGCGAGCAACTTAGTGATCTAACCTCCAATTGTCAATCAGCAAAAGCTTGTATATTTCTTTAAGTGTGATCTGTGTGATGAAGACAATGTCAGCTTTACAAAGCCGACACCTAAATCAATGTGTGGAGGAACACAAACGGTCGGTAATCGGCAACCACATAAGGGAACAACATGGAAACGAGCCACATGAAATCACGAAGGACTTCAGGATCCTGAGGAAATTCTCGAACAAGTTTGATTGCTTGATTTTTGAAATGTTTTTATTCAGGACCTTAAGCCAAAATAAAACAAACAGAGTGATTCCACCTGCACAAAGCTGTTTGCTTAACACTTCTAATAGTTTGCATTCTGTTCACCTCTTATTTGCACCTCATTTTCGCATTCTGTTATTTTTGTTTGTATGTGAATATTTAGCTTTTTCCCTTTCATTCCATTGTTTCAGAAATTGTATACATGTATATGGGGAATTTTTTATCCATGAACTTGAACTTGAAAGTGACCGTGGAATGGTCAAAATGCCGTTCTTCTTTTTATCCCTAGGTTCAAAAACATTCCACAAAAGGCATGTCCCTCTGGACTCCAAACAATGGTTCCAATTGTGAGAGGAGAATATTAGCATACAAGAAAAACAAGCTATGCCTTATTAGTATTCTTTATATTCTTTACAGAAAGAGTACTAATGAGGAGTGTTTTATCGGGACATAAAGCTCGTACATGTGACGTTTTATCGATGTTTTGATAGGCTGTTTGGCTTCTGAATTATTAATGAGTTTTTGAGCTTAATTTCTAAATAGCTGCAAAGATGAAGTAAGTTCCAGGTGTCATAAATTACTCTGTTCCAGTCTCACAGATATGGTTTGTATTGTGTTGTTGACTGTCATGTTTTACTCTGCAACCCACCCCCCTCCTCTCCCAGTTTCTTTAAGAAACCACCCCCTCATCTACATGTATGAGAATGTGTTAGTTATTTACCGGGGCACCCAACGAAGGTGTTCTGCAAAATATCTGTTCTGCAATGGAAATTCAGCTGGCTGACAAGTTATTAATTTTCATACTCTTTTGATGGGAAACTTCAAATATTTTCAGCATTTCAATCTGTGCTGGTTGGTTGAGAACAGAAACTGGGGGAGACTGGAGGAGAACTTGTTCACGAGAAGCTTACTGCTAGTTCATGTTGAGAAAAAAAAAACCTGTTCTGTTCATAGACAAGGTTCTTTGCTTTTTATTCTATCTTGAACAAAGCTTGTTCCTTTAAGTATGACTGTGATTTGACAAAGAAACCAAAACAGGAAAAATGTGCCATTATATAAACATAGGCATACAAGGTTTTATTGAACTAACTGTTCTTCTTTTCTTTGCATACAATAGCCTGCTCATGCTTGGAGCCTTACTGAATAATAATTTAGGACACAACAACTTAGTTTGTTATTTAATAACCCATTAACTCCCCCATTGACGAGTAAAATCGTCTGATGTTACTTCAGACAGAGGAAAAACAGGAGTGAGTATCACTTCAGAGAGTCAGTGGTTTGAAGGGGGCAGTTTTTGAGTAGATGTAGGCCTGTGGACTGTCAATATTGGAATAGCTTTCACAATGAAACTGTGCAACCTTTGAACCTGTTGTGAGTCCACTATAACGATAGCTAAGTCTGTATTTAAATGCTCAGAAATTAACAATATCAATAATCAAAACCTTTCTCTTAAAAATGCAATCACAGATATATGTATATAGATACAGAGATCATATAATACTTAAAATGCAAAAAGGAAAATAGTTTCATGGAATACTTTTTCCTCTTGTTTGTCCCAAAAAAGTGTAAAGAACTGCATAAAATATATGTAAGTCAATAAAACAACTGACTTTCATACAAAAAGAAATTCACATACCCAAACGTTTTTAGGCAGTTATGCCCTGTTTGGTATTATAGACGGATAATTGGTCAAAATAATTGGCATTTACTTCAGTAAAATGTTAATTTTTGTCAAAAAGATGAAAGGATAATACAGTGTTCATTAGCACAGGTGCAGATGATAAACTTTCAGGTTTGAACGCCAGAGAGTAACACTGATTAGTTTGCAAAATCTAAAAGAAATATGACATTTGTAATCTGGTGACCAAAAACATTAATTAATGTTTCTACCCAAAACTAATCAAAACCAAAGACTTACAAAACCAGTTCTACCAATCGACAAAATTGACTTTCGTGATAATCATATTGCTCGTACAACACGACACCACTTCATTAATTAAAGACGTGAAACTGTAACAGTGCATTCTAGATAGGGGCAAAATAACATCGAACGTCGGATGTAAACACTGTATAGTGGCCGCACAATTAAGATTTTAAAAAACAACGTAGCATCTTTCCGTGCATATTTTAGGTTCATCTATCAAGCAAAGACCGAATTCATAAATATTATGATAACACAAGAAATTGTTTCAGACACATGTAGCTTCACTATTGGTTGTCCCGGGATTAAAGTCCCGCGATTCGGCAAAATACAGAGCCAGTAAAGTGTTTTACAATGAACTGAAAAATTAAAACAAGTTTAGATTACTTGAGCACTACAGCTCGCTATGGTATCAGAATCGATAAAGCAAGATTCCAAACGTGTAAAAGCGGTGCAATTATGAAGAGAACTATGAAAATGTAAAGAGATTCTTTAAAAATTCCATCGGAAACTCTCAAACAATCGGTTAACGTCCAAACGTAGAAAAGCTTAAGCATTTTATGTAAATATCTTCTGTAACCATACTTTTGCCATCTGGAGAGGCGATTCTTCTAAGACAATCGATTGCGGTGGTGTGTTCAAATCACAATTTCGTTTTGAAGGGTCACGTATTTGTTGCTAATGAATGCACGCCAACGATTCAACTTTTTACGGCTTTGACGACGGATCAAAAAATCGCAAATGATACCACAACTAGCGCTGTAAATAACTGTTTTATGCAAACGTGCGACACAGTGCCTCCTAATTTTGCTTCCATATTGCAACACTTTTACATGCGTGCTGCTGATTCATTTCGCTAAAATGATGGGGACTGTATGAAAGGATTGAAAGCATAACAATAAACTGAACATTTCTACCTAAAAGGCGACTTTCGAAAAAACCTTTCACGATGGGAACTTCAAAATTTGAAAAACCAATTCCCACATCGCGTTTGTTCATGCGTGATCGACGCAAACGGATAGAAGAATAAGAATGTCAATGCTCAAGAGGTTTTGCCACACGTAAAGTCATGAAAGGCAATTAAAATATCCAAGTGAACCTTCGGCGCGTGTTTTAACGTGTTGCAGAGAGCACGTCAGTTTACAACACAAACAAAGAAATAGATTTCAATGGTAGTTTCAGAAACGATCTGAAAATCTTGAACATTGTCTTTGAGAAAAATTGAACTTAAAACACAAGTGTTACCACCACACCGCGGCTTGTTGCCGATTTAAAGTTTGCAAAGAAAAAACGATGCGAATTTAAATTTTTAGACTTCGTATATGAAATATGTACGAGCGATCCAAACCCTGCTGTGTATGTTGCACTTTTTTAGGTTCGATCGAAATTTGTGTGTCAGATTTCAGGCTGGAATGAACATGCCGCCACTGTAGTAGACGGCAAACCTAAAAAGACGATAACCGAAATCTAACCACGGTTTCCTAAAAATTACAGACGAAACAAAGATAATATCACCACCGCAGTTGATTATCCTATCGACGTAGAGATATTTTTTTCCATTTTTACCGGCAATTTAGTTTCAAAACCATCCGAAGAAAAGATCAATCTGTATACCAATGGGTATAATTTAATATTTCTCAACCTACAGTTGGCGACGGTTCGTGATCACTGCATATATTTTTAACAGGCGCGGACTAGAATCATCTATTTTCGGAAGAGGTGCCAGGAGACATCTGGCTTTGTGTCGACTCCAAAGATCAGAAAGCTACAGTCGTGCTGCAGCAACAATCAACAGCGGAGTTTATAACGTAAACAGAACAAACAAGCAAAATGACCCCGAAGCTTGCCGATGAGAACCTTTTACCTACCGATTGTAGCGTAACACTATAAGAGAAAGTCGCACACAAAAAAATCCTTACTTGGAGCTTTTGCTGTGTCTCTGAAGCGGCTTGGAAGCATCGGCAAGAGTTTTGAAGCTCTGCGGTTCGGCTGAGATACCTTGACCTCGATTTCTGGTGCGAGTTCCTACGGCCGGTTGCAGCACGGATCGGTATTTGTCAAGCTCACTTTCAAGACGCCGGATGATTTCGTTCCTCCTTTTCAATTCTTGCTCCAGGGCCAGTATTCGGCAGTCCTTCATCTTCATCTCGGTGTTCTTTTCTTGCAGAGCGTGCTGCAGCTCGCGCAGGCTACCCATATTCGCTGTGGTTGCCGAAGAACCCCGCCGAAAACACGAACACCCAGCCTTCTGTTTGACACGGATTCGGCCGCAATGCATGCCTCTCCAGTTTAAGACCCAACTGAACACTGGGATAAGAGTGACTTTTCCCTCTCTATTTACTTGAGATGTATAGTATGGGTCAAAATTGTTTGCGCTTTCCCGACATCGCGGTAATTCACAGGAGAAGTTTATTAATTCCTTGCCTCTAAAAGATGCGCCAATAACTTGCTGTGATGTAAGGCATTCGCAAGAGCTTTGTGACCAATGCGGTTCTGAGGAGGTTGGTGTGTTCATAAATAATTGACAAGCGGATGCGCTCGCCTCGAAGCTGGGACAAACTATTCAACGCTATGAACAAAAATGGCCAATCAGATAACAATACACTTTTACACCAATCAAATACAAGAATGATATGAATGGCCTTTGAAGGTACGAAGCTTTAGTGGCTCACTGTTTATGCTGAGGATGATGATCATGTCTTTCTTTTGGAATTTCTGATACTAAACCTCGTCGTCTTTTTAGCCTCGAACAGAAATTATCAAGTGTGGCATGAAAAGTGCGAGGTTATGGAATCTTTTCAGGAGCGGAATTATAAGGGAGAGCAACTGCCAGGTGTTTTTTTGGCACCTTTGACTAAGGCCTAAGAGACACTATTGACTCGTTAATTTCTTCCACGATTTCAATTTAGCATACATTGTTTTGTCTTGTTTTGCCCATATTGTTTTGCGTGCTTGAATTTCCTTTCCTCGTACTTTAGACTAAAAAACCACCGGATCTGAATCCTCAAGATTATCAGCAACCTTCAATCGGAAAGGGCAACCAATCACCTACCATGGTGACCGAAAGGCTTAGCAAACAGGCAGCGTTTTTTCGAAGGAGGTGAACATAATGGCGAAATTATCTCATCTATTGTTGGTAATATAACATCTCATTTAAAGTGCTTGCAAAATGATATGTGACGGATGTCGACCATTTGCCGGAGTAGAACGCTTTTATTTTAGCAAATAAATGCGCACAAGAATGAAATGCATTGATGAGCGACAAAAATTAAGTTGTAAACTTCTCGTCTTTAACGCGAGCTTCGCAGTCACAACAGCGCCAAATTACTTGAGCCGATTTCGTCAACAGATGAAAATCTTCTTCCTGCCGCTTGAATTTGTACCACCTCATTTACTGCCATAGACACAATACAAGAATTGCGGCTGGATTGTGACAATTAACTTGTAGCTCGACATTTTGATTTTTGGTGGGTAACTCAAAAGTTCCGAGAAACCTTTACCCATTTACAAAACGGATTACGGAAAAATACAAGAAATAATATACGGAGCAAAGGGATTTTTAACGTTTCATGCCCCAAAATCTCTTCGCGGTTTTAAAGATAAAGAGCGATTATGATCAATTATTGCACTTGAAGTGCACGGGCGAAACATCGAGAAAAAAAGTTCACGGCTTTGTCAAAAGTGAAAGGGCGAAATCCTGATTGAAGACAGCATGAAAACAGAATTCAAAGGTGTTTTCTGTCCAGTTATTCTTCACTCCGTGGTACGTCTGGTAGGTTTTTAATAATATATCGTGTTTGTTATATATACTATCAGGACTGAGCCCATCAAATTATATAGACTTTTGTTTTGATAATTGAGCTAAAATATTTATAAGGCACTTGACATTTAGGCTTCATTGGCGACTCTACAGGAGACAGGAGGAGAGAAAAAAACGATCGGGGTCCGAAAACTTCCTTTTCCTCTCCGTTACCAGCGACCCCCTCCCTTACCCCCCCCCCCCCACCCCTTCCCAAAAAATAACTTCAGGGAGTTTACGCATGAGTTAGGGTTTGTTTAGGGTGAGGGCTAAGAACCCGAGTTCGAGTCTTGAAATTTTCGGACTCTTTTTTTCCTCAAGTTTTTGTTTTTCTTTTCCTTTTTTGTCTTAATTTTTTGTTAATATTTTTTCTTAGTTTGTTTCTTTTAATTTTCTTTGAAGTGAAGTGTGTAGTCGACCGTTATAAATGGCATCGACCGTTTCAAATGGCAACGACCGTTCTGAGAAATGGCAACGACCGTTTACGAAAGGGAAATTTGCCACGCCACCAACGAGAACGTGGTCTAAAAATATCATTTCCCGTTATCGTAATGACTTCGTTATAACCCCAAGTCGTTCGGAATGAAATGTGTCTATTAACATTGCGGGAATAAAATTGGCATGAATTGTGTGGTTTAAAACGAAATTGCAGCGTTGGCACTGATTAAAAAAGTTTTTAAAAAGTAAAACCTTTCAATCACTTCGGCGACCTTCATCAGTTACGTCACTTCATCACGTTTTATATCATGCCTGATTACAACCACGGTATTTTTAATTGTGTGGTTGTTTGGGGAGAAAATTAAAACTGTCTCGTCATGTTCTTACGTCAGTGACAGAAATCACTCCGATGAGCACAGAAGGTGACATTGGTAATTGCCGAAACATCTGCACAACGAATAAGTAGGACAAATTTATAATAATCTAAGTAGCTATTATATTGGTGGGTTACAATACTAAGAAAAAGTATTTTGATGTAAGCTCTAGGTTAAAATACTCTTTTTTTTTCGTGTTATAATTGGAGCCGTTTTAATTAATTTCTGACTTAAGTGAAACTTTAGTCTTTCTCAAGTCTGCATCCACGGACGATTTCACTTCAATCATACTCTGCCTCTCTTGTCAACTTGTCTCTTATTACTTTGTTCGAAGAAAAGCAAGGTGGGCGCAACTTGCCTGCATACGCGTAAGATGTCTTTGCCCCGTAGAAAAACGTTTTAGAAAAGGAGCACAAGTAGGATTCGAACTCGGTAGGCAATCATGCATGATGCATAAGGGTGCAGGTCTTGACATTAGAAACTTCTATAGCATTCTAGAACTGTTCTATTTAGAAGAGCTAGGGATCGTTTGATATTTTAGAACTTTAGAGATTTTAGAGATTTTAGAACCCCCAAAAGACCTTACATATTATAGAGCTTTAGAAACCTTAGACTCACGACATGTACCATGGATATTCTTAGAAATATTCTAGAACTTTAGAACTTTTAGAGATTTTAGAAGCCCCAAAGGGATCGTTTGATATTCTAGAACTTTAAAGATTTTAGAACCCCTCAAAGTCCTTACATATTCTAGAGCTTTAGAAATTTTAGACTCGCAACATGGACCATAGATATTCTAGAACTTTAGAACTTTTAGACATTTTAGAAGCCCTCTTCCGTTCTAGCATTCTACATCGCGTGCTGATTTTAGATTTTTTTGAACCTTTTAGCTATAGATTTCTAGACTTAGAGCCATGCCCGCAGTCTTTTTAAAAAAACTTTAAAACAGAAGGTAGCTATAGATGAGTTCTATCTTCTAACAACAATATCTGCACCTTTCTCGCATGATGACCACTAAACCAGGGAAATCTACAATATCCACTAATCCATGCAGGGAAGACTGCAATATCCAGTTATCGCATGTCTCACTGGGCTACTATACTCCCGGTATTGTTAAGAAACATGAAAGTTAGAAAATTTCGAGGCAAATGAAAGGTACAGACTATGTTACAGAGACAATTTTACCTTTCGGATGGGTGTGTCGAAAGGTAAAAATGCATGGTATGTGTTTGTCTCTGTAACATTGTTGAGAAAAAGTATTAATATTTTAATGACCATCGTAGAAACTTATAGAGCATCCGTTTACTCGTTTTGAAAGCTTGAACAGCAGTTTTAAATGTGAACAACTATTCTACGATGGCACTCAACCCTATGGTTGATTCATGGGATGTGCACTTTGGACTTTGAACTTTGAACTTCGGACTTCGGACTACGGAATTGAACTGGATATTGAACAATATATTGTAACAAAATAAAGGACATCGGCTAAAAATCCTTCGAACAAAGTGCAGGCTCCCCTTAGCCTCTTGTTGGTTATTGCAAACCATGCATTTAAAACGGATTTCTGTATTAGGAGTCTAAGCAATGTTTTGATTTTATTTGCTTTTTTACGTTTTGTTTTTATTATTACTTTAATTCTTCCTTCTGTTTAAACTTCCTTCCTCTTTTTTATTGTCTTTTCCTGTAACGCGGGGTTGACGATTTAATTTCGCCGAAAAGCAAAACACATTCATTATTGTGTGAGAACGAAAATTTCGTATTAATAATTTCGCAATAGAAAGTTGGTCAAATAGGCCATTTTCGAATTCTCACGGATGGACTGGATCTAGCATGATAATGAAGACTAATGCAGGCAAATCTTTTACAAATGCAAATTTATGCCCTCATTAGCCTCCATTTCATGCTAGATCCAGTTCAGTTATAGACATCAACTGTCTCATCCTCCTGTAATGCAGCGTTCCTTTTGTAATGGTGGCGAAGTCAAATGGCAAGAAAAGCAAATCAGTGACAATATTTGTATTCACGACTTCTTGTGACCCCAGCTGCGGCTTTAAAACGAGCGACTAAATAAATCCGACACACAAGTATGGACAAATCAATTACACACAAGGTGTGAAATTCGTATTGGGAAACTGAATCTAGTCTTCCTGCATGGATGCCCCTCAAATATGTCTTAAAAAGTATGCATTAATTCTGGGGATCACTACACGAGGGCTTGCTTCGTCACAGCCGGCTATTGGGTGCGTTCGATTGGGAA
>NC_090874.1:57963583-57991083 GCF_036669935.1 Montipora foliosa
TTTTAACGCTTGTTACTGCAGCTTAACCCCTTTAGGTTATTGATCGAAGGCTAGATCAATGGCCTCTTTAAGTCTTATTTAATTTTTGCTATTTAGTCTAAATTTGAACCCAACTTGATCTGTAGTTTTGAGGTATTTTTAAAATAGAGAACGGGGAATCTTTAAATATTTTCCGTTCCCCTGTTGTAAAGACAGTCGTCGTTTTTTGGGCTTACTACTTCACGCAGGGCAGCTTAAAGTTTCGGTCCTGAATGATAACCTTGGCCTCGAACTCGACCTTTAATATTGGAATAAGATGAAAAGATAAAAAGCTTTTTTCTGTCTTGAGATCGATGTTTTAAGCCTGTCTTAGCCCGCTTCTCAATATTCCTCTTCAGTGCCCTAAGGAAACGGTTAATGCGCAGGATACTTCAGGTCACGCGACCGCAGTTTACAAATCCTATCTGTATGACTTCATCAGCAGACTGACATCATGTCGCTGTCTTTTCGATCGTCTTTAAAAAGATCATTGTTAAAACTGAGGTCGTAGACCTCAGCAATTTCGGAAAGACTAAAATTAATCAGCATTCAAACCTCAAAACACTAAGGGCGCTTTGCATTTGACGGAACTGACCGGCCAGACCGGGTAAACACACTTCGAGGATAATAAATTATCCTCTAGAAGAATGCGAGGGATTATCATGCAAGTGCTTCTTCAAATTGTTGCATTTTCTTTTCAAAATGACTGGTCTGGCCGGCCACTTCTGACGAAACAGGGGCACTCAACGAGAATATAGTTCAAAACCACTTAAACATAGCATTGTTAAACGTATTTTGGTATTTAAACGGTAGATATAGGTATATTTTTATCCCCTATTTTTTTTTTATCTGTTCGGATTTCCTAGCTGAAAGTCTAGTGATCCGAAAATTAAAGGGATCAAAATTTACCTTTTCGATAATTTCAGCCAGAAAAAAGACTCCCGAAGATTCTAGGTGACCTTTTTAGGGTAAAAATCCGTTAAAAATGGGCAATTATAGCATTTTTTAGATGTTCGAAAATCCTAGGAGAGGCAGACAAGCAAGAAATTTTAGAACAAATTTTCCGAAAATTCTAGATCTCAAATCGCCTTCCGAACTGATATTTTCCGAAAATTGACGTTGGGTGCCCCTGACGAAAGGAAAGCGCCCTAAGAAACATAATGCCGACGGAAATCGTACGACAACGCCAATTACATGCTCGGACTGTAACAGTTGTGAGCGATCAGCTGTTGTCGTTCTTTGCGGTTGATTTAATAAGCGCCTTCATCGTGTATCATTCGTTGCGCTTTTAAGGGGATTTCATTACAACGCTTATCAGTTGAAACAGGCGGTCGTTTTAACATTCTGCTGTAAAGAGTTTTTCATTTGAATTTATTCTAATAATTGGAAAACGCATGAATAAACGTGGCACGATAATATGCTATGGACTGACACAAAAAACCTGTAGAGTTTGAAGACGAAAAGGGTTCTTTTGGTTTAAAATAAAAAGATACATGACAAATCGTGTATCAGATATAAATCAAACTGAATGAACTTGCACCCAAGTTTCTAAACGTGCTCCAGCACTCGGCAGTTACGTCCCCTTTGGCTTATGGCTTTGTTTGCTTACGTGGACCAAGAGAAAATGAGGGGACAGAGAGGGAGGCTCAAGGCGTTGGCCGGGATATGTTATGTCCACGAAAGTTATTTTTAGACGAGCGGAAGTCTTTGTTCTAGCGGAAGTCTGTCTTCTGAGACGTCCGCATACAGTCTTGCCTCGCTCTCAGGTTCTTAGTGAAAAGAGAAAATGATGGCGCACGTGGAAGGCTGATGAATATATATTTTCTTTCAAACATCGGACCGAGGTTGGCCTGCATGCGGACGTCTCGGAAGACTTCCGCTCGTCTAAAAATAACTTTCGTGGACATGACATATCCCAAGGGCTGGACCGGGAGCCTCCTTCTCTGTCCCCTCATTTTCTCTTGCGTGGACTCATAAACCATAAAACTTTTTGAGACATCACTGCCAAGCCGGTCACATTTTGCTGGACAATTCAGGCCTGACCACAACACCTGGGAACTCCGTGGCCTACTCTTTTCGAACAGTGTGTGTTATCTTTAATGCTCCACAGTCGAGTGAGACTTTAAGCCCGTGCGTTATGTCATCTTTCTGCCGCGTTCTATGGCCCTTGGGCATTGCACTCCGCCCCTGCATGGGACTGCCTCAAATACAAAACTTTAAGCCTCCGGCTACACGTTGTAACATTGTTAGAAGAACACCTCCCAAAATTGCTATATGAATGCTTCTAATGCCCCGGCTACACGTTCAAGCATTGTTATAAAACATTTGTTGGATCAACAATGTTAGAGCGTCTAGCACAGGGACGGCGGAGCGTATTTTGTAAGTGAGGGGGGGGGGGGGGGGAGGGTGGCTAACAAGCAAGCTCCGGAGACGCTAACTTGTTCTGAGGGAATTCTCCGCCAAAACATTTTGAAATCTTGAAGCTCGGAAATGCTACTTTCAGCATTCTCGACGATATATCAAAAACATAAACGTGGATCAACCGTAAAATGACAGATGTTTTACTTCTTATTTTATTTTTTGCTTTAAATTGGGGGGAGGGGGGAGGGGGCTAAAGCCCCCCTGCCTTCCCGGCTCCGCCGTCCCTGTAGCATGCATGTTTGATGACATTCATTCAACATTTTTTGTTGGAAGAATGTTTTGATTTCGATCAAACATTTTGTCTAACATGCAACAAATGTTCAAGCATGTAGCCGCCCTTTCAACAAAGTTGTATTGCAAAGACCAACAAATACGCCATCAGAACGATTGTGCGACTAAAGTGACGTGTTATATGCGTATCCATTAGTGTTAGAAGCTTTCTTATAACAATGTTGGATACGCATATGACATTGTTGGAAACACCTTACTTTAGTCGTTTCAACACAACTGCTATATTGTTGAAAGGGCGGCTACACACTTCAACATTTGTTGTATGTTGGAAAAAATGTTTGCTCGAAATCAAAACATTCTTCCAACAACAATTGTTGGAAACTCGTCATCAAACAAGCATGCTACACGTTCTAACATTGTTGATCCAACAAATGTTTTATAACAATGTTTGAACGTGTAGCCGGGGCTTTATAAGAACGCTTCTAACATTGTTGGATACCCATATAACATTGTTGGAAACACGTCACTTTAGTCACAATTTCAACCTCCGCCATTTTAGATTGCTCATAGTTCTCGGATTGGAGCCCTTATCTCTGATTGGTCTTCGCAATAGAACGAGTTTCAATCGAGTGTCGTAAAACAAAAACCAAAGTAATTGCTTTGGCCAATCAAAAAAGAGGGAGATAATCCGGTAAACCAATCGAAACTCGAAGTAATTACACGTAGCCGACAGAAAGCGCGGAAAAATGTGCACGCGCGAGCCACGATTGGTTTTGGTTTCACTTCTGATTGGTTGAGAAAGTGGCGCGAGAACTTTGAACCAATCACTGAGTGAAGTAATGCAAAACCAAAGTAATTCGCCGCGAAGCGGCGAGGTAAATATCCACCACTAGCCACCGACTCTTAGGTAAATAGTTGTTTTAGTATAGAATAAAACAGTGAGATAATATAACATAAAAAGATGATTTTAACTCATTTACTCCTGCAAAGATTACGCGAACTGCTCGGAGGTGAATAGTAAAGGATATCCAGAGTTTCAGTAGCCAATCAGTGCGCGTGTTCAACGCTATCCACTGTTTTAGTATATACTACTATTAATTTGTATATACTACACAAGTGAATAGTGCTCTCCGCGCGCGCAGATTGGCTAACTCGGAGGTGATTATCCAAGTACTATTCACCTCCGAGTTTCCTCCGAGTAGTGTGGTATATACTATAACAATTATTCACCTCAGTGTTGGTGAACGTGGTGGATATTTACCTCCACTTCGGTGAATGATTGTTAATAATAGTAATAATAATAATAACAATAATAATAATAATAATATCCGTCCTCAGATCAACCAGAGGTAAGATGCCAGACATAGGGCTTTAGTGGAACCCTAAGAAGTGCTCAGTCGTGCATGTTAAGAGGGGTGTAAAAGTGGAACATGTGGAAGGAGTTAAGTTTGATGAGTCATCAGTCATACAGTGTTTGAAAGAAGGCAAGCAGTACAAATTTCTTGGAGTACTGGAAACATCGAAACAAGAAGATCAACTGGCTTTTAAGGTTGCCTCAGAGGAGTATTTGAATAGACTCTCTGTTATATGGTCCAGCCTACTTTCAGATTACCATCGAGTGGTTGCTTCAAACCAGTATGCCCTGCCCGTTCTGAGCTATTTGATGTGGACCCAGCACCTGCCAGTCACTGACCTTCAACAAATCGATCGAGAAGCACGCAAGATCGTGGTCAGCAATGGTGGTAAACATCCTCTGGGCTCAACCACATTGTGCTACCTATCGCGGGATCAGGGCGGGCGAGGCCTGAGATCGGTGGAGGACGAGTATAAGGCCATCAAGATCAAGGCGCACTTAAACTGTTCAAGAACACTGACCCGACAATGGAGCTTGTTCGGAAGTTCGAAGAACGTTCAGGTGTGCTTGGCCATAACGCTCACTCGTTAAGGAGGCGACAAAGTTTAGTAGAGAGCTTGGATTAGAGCTATCTCTTACATACCCCACCCCAATGTGCTGCACGGAGGAAGGCGAAGTAGTGAAAGAGTCAAAGATCAAGCAAAAGCTAAGAAGCGCACAGCAGAAGAAATTGAAAGATCAGGTATCAGGCCAGGCTTGGCAGGGAAAGTTGATAGCTTTTCGATGGGAGGAAGAACAAGAAAGCTCTGTTACAGGGGATGTCCGACAATCCCATAGCTTTAGTTGGTTGTGGCAATGGAGGACATGCCCGACATATGTTATCGCTGGCGTGTTTGAGCTGTACGAACAGTTACTTCCCACCCGAGTGTACCAGAGTAAGAAGACAATAATGGGGTCAGACCAGATTATTGTGCCGTTTATGTGGCAAGGCAGCTGAGACGGTGGCACACGTATTAGCTGGTTGCTCTGCGCTTGTCCAGTCCAAATATCTGCAACGACATAATGCGGTGTTGAAAGTAATTTTTTTTGAGATGCAGCACAGCCTAGACCTAATGGACAGTGTACCGCCATGGTATTCACTGAGCGAGCCTAAACCTGTCTATCAAAATGACCGAGCGCAAGCCTTCTGGGATGTCCCTGTTTATGCGGATCATGTGACGGCGAGAGCTAACAGAATTGACGCCCGAATAGTGGATAGCACAGCAAAATCTGTCATCTTGCTGGAGGTGAGCTGTCCTTGGATGAACAACAGGGAGATCAAGAGCTGCGAGAAGACGGAAAAGTATGCCCCATTGCGGCTGGAATTGAAGAGGCAGTTTCCTGGATATCAAGTGAAACAGTTTAACATCGTAATGGACGTGTTAGGAGGACATAGTGAGGAACTGGAGAGCACCATCCGAAGTCTTGTAGGAGTTAAAAGGGGTAAAGAAGTATTGTTGAAAATGCAGAAGGTCGTTATGTCTGAAAGTCTGAACATTGCGAGATTTTTAAAAGTGTTAACATAAGTAGATACTAACCCCCGTCAGAGACAACAGAACAATTATTAGGATCAAAATAATTTTTTTTTTTTTTGCAAGTAGAATCGTCTTAGAAGCTTTAATGTTATTGTTTTAATAGGTCTGAAGATATTCATTTTACATTTCTACCTTTTAAAGAATCGAAGCTAACCTTTGTAATTCGTTTATATATAGATAGATGTATGTAGATACGAACTTTTTAGGCATATTCAGGTTATTTTTACAGCCTTTAGGTTACGCAATAGCGCCCTATTGAGCTATGTGCTAAGCTAGCATACGAACGTTTATACTGCTAAATAATAATAATAATAATAATAATAATAATAATAATAATAATAATGATAATGATAATAATAATAATAATAATAATAATAATAATAATAATAATAATATGAGAGCACTTGTAGTTCAATAATAGTTCAAGGCGTTTGACAGTACTTGGCAGACAATGAAAATAAAGATGGACGAAAAGTAAGAGGTGAATATTAACATACAAGAAAAACAAGCTATGTTTTATGAGGATAAAAAGCTCATACACGTGACGTTTTATCGATGTTTTGATAGGCTGTTAGGCTCATCAATATTATTAGTGAGTTTTTGAAGACCCGATACAATACAGCAGCAAGGTGCAATAATCAAGTCTGGAAGATATTAGAGCATGAGTGTTGATCTCCAAGCAATCCATCAAAATATATAATATTTCTGATGTTCCTGATATAAAAATAAGACAATTCGTGGCATAGGAATTACTATGTTCCTCAAACGTGTCCTATAACGCACGGCTCAGCTCAGTTGCCAACAGGGGCGGAACTGTTCGATAATCCAATGATGGCAGAAGACGAAAGTGTGGATAGATAAACAGCAGCCCTGTTTTATCCTGATTGAGTTTTAACTTGTTAAGAAACATCAATTGGATTATGTCTTGAATATATCTTTCGATATGAAACTTTGAAAGAAATATATAACTGCTGAAGATCGTAAAAAAAAGGAGTAAAACGACACGTCATGTCATCTTGCAGGTTGAGAACCGGATGATAAGTTATTCTTAATGAGTCGCTTAAGTCCTCTTCATTGACGCTCAGGACAAAATGGGAAGAGCGGTTTATTTAAGGAACGGTTTTCCAAAGCACTGGTTGCATTTTATGGCAAAGGCTAAACAGCAGGCTATTTTATCATCAAATTTAACAAGTAGCAGACACATAGAAAATATGAATGGGAAAGAATGCAAAAACGAAGAAAAAAGGATTCAAAAAGGAAAACTCCGGCTTGCCAAACCTAACCTCACAATTACGTGGGGAAATTCTAAAATTATCACCGTCACCAATCAGCGGCACAATTAACGCAGTTGTTTGGAGGCTTGGAACATCAATGCCGTCCACGCGGCGTCCACGCTCCTTGGAACTGTGATAATGGCGATATATTTGCATCTTTTTAATAGAAAAGGACGCTAATTACTGTCAATTAGCGCATCCTTTCCCTTTTTAGGAAATTGGTAACATATAAAAGGACTCATGCTATAACACTAAATCACCCCTGATAAAGACACGAGAAGAAATTTCGAAACTATTTGGGTCTTTGAATTGTAACTTTCTATGCTTCACTCAAATTTCTTCACACAGGGTGGCTTCAAACTATGTCAAAACGAGAAAAAAAGAACAGGCCCCGTGCACAGATGCTGATAATGATCCAAAAAGTATTTCTCAGCAAATTAAATATCATCTCACTTATCAGAAAGTCATCGAAAAAACGCATAACGATCGTTCTCTGAGACGTACTCATATGGGGCATTTGACTTATTCTCGCCTTGTTATCATGGTATGCGTTGCTTCGACGTTAGGGTCTGAAATATTCCAGTTTTATAAAAGCCTATGCAATTTGAAACGCAAAATCTCAACTAATTCCTCAAACCTTCACTGAATATTTCCGCCATTGATTAATATCCTCTTCTCTCCGTTCTCTTCCGAGATAAGACAAACGCTTGGGCACGTACGAGCCGATTACCGCCGGAAAAACGTAAACCCCGAAGCAGAGCTGCCTAAATTCCGGAAATTGAAAGATCGTCTTTCAGTCACCCAGAAAACAAAATTTTGAGCCAATAACATCAAAGATTGAGATTTCATGACACAAAAAAAAACTCAAGAATTCATTCATGACTTTTCCCTTCTTTTTTTACGGAATTAAGCAACTAAAAATGTTTGTTTTCAATAACTACAAAAGAATTCAGATTCTACTGTTTTTAGAGGTTTCATAAGAGAGGATACATTGACAAGAATAGGAATTTTTGGACTTGCTACCCGTTTCAGTTAAAACATATGTCGGATTAAGAGATTTCAAACAAGCCAGCTCTATCACGGCTTATTAAGTTACGCATCGTATTATAGATGTTAATCTATAAATAATGGTCGCCGCATTCTTATTATTAAAACAGATCGGACGATTTGAATTAGTTCTGACCACTTAAAATGTTAAGCCTTGACATTTAATATATGTACTCTTTTGTGTACATCCGCGAAAACTATTCTTTTGCAATCTTCTGATATGCGAAGGAATGATAATCCCTCTCTGAAGCTATCTTCGGGATTTCTCTCGAAGAAAAGCTGCATGACCCATTTTGGTGCCAAAAATCCATCGACTACACTCATAATAAAATGATAAGAGTAAGAGACAGAAGAGAACAAACTATTTGTCCCACAACCTGATGAAAGTGATTCATTCAGTTGACATTATAGACAAACTGAAAGACCGGACCTGCTTCATTTAACGGTCTTGAGCGGCGGTTTCCAACGGAAACTAAAAATTTGCCGTACTGATTTAATACTGCAGGAGTTCGTGGTATCCTGGTCTGATGGTTAGTAGGATCGACTAAAGCGCAGCTTGCGTCTTTATACAAGCACATAAAAAAAAACCACTCACCTCCAGTCACACTGATATCAACCTTTTCCGCCTTATATAAACAGCATTGAATCGAGGAGCACGCTTTACAACGAATACGAGACAGTTCTCGTCTTATTTAAACCAGCGAGCTCTTAAAGCCAATGGATTTTTAAAATACAAAGCTATAAACTGGAGTAGGCTGTTTCATTGCAAATAGTGGCCCTCTTCAGAATGACCGAACTTTGACACGATGTTAATCCAGTTATCGATCGATTTATCTTATCTCGTCTTATTCTTCAAGCCAATACGACAGCACATAAACAGACGCGTACTCAAAGAAAGTAATGTCCTTTTAAAATGCATTGTATTGTCTCAACTGACATCACACATTGTTATCTATTTTCAAAATCCAGTCCATGTCAAACTCTGTAAAAAACGCGGATCATGCGATGCCATGCCAATGTCCATTAGAGTTGAATACCTTCATATTAAGTTCGCCGACGTGAGTGCCTAGTTACCAGGTTCAACTACCATGGACAATGAACTATGCAGATCGCAATACTTATACAGTGCAAGTAACTCCTAGACTTGTAGAGCAAATTGTTTTTATTGTCGGAATCCCCATGAATCAACTCCACGTGGTCAGCGATGATTGAGCCCTAAAGCGCATCTGATTTTCAGAGAATTGTTAAAATTCCAAACGATAGGTTTTTTCAGACAAATAGAAGTACTGATAAACAAAGTCAAATTTACCCAATTTTTTTTACGGAAATCGAACACAACATCCTCACCGCAGAGATACTGAACTGAAAATGAAAATAGAATGACTTGAACAATTTTGTTTGCAAGGGTCAACTAGCTAAAGCAAAGGTAAGTAAGTTTATACATGTATAACCACTTACTCCCTGAAGAAAGTAAAGCCCGCGTTCCGCTGACGAAATATTGGAAAATATTACTAACCTCAGCCACACAGACAGCCTTGCTCTATTATTCGAGTTTTAAAACGAGGAGAAACTTTCTGGAATGAGAAAGCACATCGCTGGACCCTCCAACATGACAGAGCTTTTGGTCAATTTTATTTCTGGATCCACGCCTAAAACTAATCATCGTCCGGTACCGGAGCTCTAAATAAACTTTTCTATCTCTTTGTATCACCAAGAATGTCGAATGTTTTAGTGCGGTCTCAACCCTCAAGTACAAGTTAGAACGCCGTCTCGTAACAGCTCTCAAGTCTTTTGTTGTCAAGTTCATACCTAAAGCAATGCCCGGACAATGAATTCGTAGCTCAGTGTATGAGCATAAAAAAATACCGGGGGTATTAAATTGGACAGAGAAAGCCATATGTCAAGCCAATTTTCAAAGACGCTCCTCGAGAACCCAATCTTCGCCAAACTTTTGGTCGTCATTTTAAATTTTGAATCAGAAGAAAAGAGTTAGGAGAAATGGAAAGGACCTTTAAGGAACTTTATTAAGTGTCAAGTGTATTTAGCGTTGGAATACTAATTTGCAGTAAACGCAGAAAAATTGGAAATTTTAAAACCTACTACAAAATGCTGGATAAAAACTCAGTTCCACAATACCACAATGATGTTAGAAGTATAATGACGACAAACACCTAACGCGAGATAGAGTTATGATTTCGCCCGACAATAGTTTTGCTCACATGCGACTGATGACGATGATGACGAGAAGGGTATGAACTGAAAAGTGAAAAACTGGAAAACTATATTTAAACACGTGACATTGATGAGCCTAAAAAAGGACTCGTTACAAAGATGTACGTGCAGCTCGGATGCAGCTCGGATGCAGAAAAATTCATGCCGAATCAATCTTCTTACATCTTTATTATGGTCAAATTGTTGCTTTTGAAGATACCCAAGGTTAGCGCTTACCATTGGTTAACAGGTTGTCATGGGCAGCAGGCACTGGGTGTCCTGTGGTATTTCGTTGGTTAAAATTCATTGGGCCGTTTCTTAGTGACTGTTAAAGCCTCTAGAAGCCAATTATCAAGAATTTTCCCTTTTGACTGTTAAATTTCTGCGGTGGATACGTGGCCTTTGTGGGCAGCCTGTAAAGTTGTGCCGCGTGATGTTAATCTCTTTACATGTAAAACAGCTGGCAGAAGTTTGTTTTTGCCGGAGGCCAGTTCTGCTTGAGTAATCCTACTAATCACAAGTGAAGAAACTTCAACCTACTTCCTGTTTTTGTTGCAATTATCACACGATAATAATTATCTATCTCATTTTAGAGAAGTTTGCTTCTAGATTTCAAAAGATAAATATAAATAATACTTTGAATTTTAAGGACCAAAAGTCGTTTAATATTGATATGATATTGGATTCTCGTTCACTTTTCTTCTAAGCAAATAAAATTTGATAGAATTTGCATCAGATAGCCCGAATATACGTCGGCGAATGTTCTACATCTTGGTTGGTATATTACACTTAATGTCAATGGGCGACCGATATGGGAAAAATATTTTGAAATCCCCTTTAATCGAAATGAATAGTTCAAGTGGGAGTTTGTTTTGTCCGAGCATTTTCTCCCAATTTTTGGCGCGAAATTACCAGCTTTGTTATCGTTTGTTTGTTCATTTCTGAGGAAGGCACTTGAACGGAACTCGCAAACTGACGACCATGAATTTGACGTTATTTGGAAGCTACGTCATAAACTTTAACAAAATACACAATTATGAGAAGTACAACAAAGAAAAGTTCACTATGATTAAACAGAACTGAAACAAAGTAAATCATGGGATCATCTGTGTATAAATTACTCTCAACGACACCGATGGATTAAAAGGAATATAGAACGTGCTAGAACGGGGTTAGTCTAGGTTTTGTCTGGATACGTCGTTCTGGCTAACCTCCGTAGAAGTAATTTAACGTATCTATTACAGTCATTACATTGACAAGTGCGAAGATATTTCGGATTTATACCTACGAAGATATTATGTCACTGTCCTCTGCCTTGGTTTTCTACTGGCGTCTCCTTGCTTGAAAATCAACAGAACGGCCTTTTCGCCTTGGAAAGAGGAAAATCACTCCGCCCGACGGAAAAATAATGCTAAGAATAATAATGAAATAATGCTGTGAGTCAGCATAAACAATAGGAGAGTTGTTGTGATATTTTACATCCTCTCAACGCACTCAACTGACGCAGGCTAAATCTAATGGTTAATAAGCTGGAAACCTTAATATTTTCAAGTACAGCGGGCCAAGGTAAGCGAATCTAAAAGATCGGGATCGTGTCGTAAATTCTTAGCAGGAGATCTGGACGGCGAATCAAGTATTGATGGATTTATGAAAAGAACAAAGATGACAGGAGTAAAGGATTGTTCGCATAGTAGAAGTGTACAATAGAGCGAGCTGTTGATCAGACACAGTTTGTGGTTTGTTGAATATACAACTATCAGTTTGATAACGCATTGCCAAGAAAACGATGAAAACAGTGGCCTAAATAAGCAGTGATCTATAAACAGCTCACCTGAACTGTTTAACAAAGTTCGCGGTGCATTGGAGTGTAACGGCTCCCTGATCAGTCTAAGCGTTCTCCATCGTAGAAACAGCTAGACAAGGATTGTGACAGGCACCGCTGTCTTAAAATTTCATTTGCATTAGGTGGTGTTATCAAGCCTTAAGAATTTGAAATAATTTGCATGAAAGATTATACTTCAATTAAGGACGGCTGCGAGGCGTAATTACTTAAAAACATGGCTCTTAGTGGAATTACGATTATGGCTAGAATGAGTTGATCATGACCTGGCATTAGTAGTATTAATTAATCACTTGACTTAGGGTAGCTTACCTTAACTGTGATTCATCTTTCGAAGGAGGTGGTTGTTCCAATTCAGACTCAATACTTTCTTGAAATGTGCAGAATGGTTTCACTCTTCAACTCTTCTCTGGTATGTTAATTACAAAACGGCCATGCGTGCCTTTGAAGACTTTTAAGCGGTCCACCTTGCTTTATTGTATTTAGGCCAGTCATACATGGATAATATAATGACACATTTCGCTCGGCGTTTGATTACAAGTGGATTGCTCGCTCCACTGATAGCTTGTTTGTACAATCTGCGTAGTAATTATAAAAAGTTTCATTTCTCCTAAAGCAGAAAAGATCCTAGTGTTTATTTGTCAGTGGGAACTGGCCCACCGTACGAAAACTGTTTTGACTATATGACTTTTTCAAAAACCGGAACTGTAGTGCTTGTTACATACAGAGTTGATTGAACAGTGACCACTCCATCGCCTTTTGAATTGTAAATCATTATCTGTATTAATAGCTTTATAAAATACAATCTTGTTACGCCGTTTGAATATTCATCATATTTTCTGAACTTCAAAATTGATTGTTTTTAAGCCCTTGTCAGGGCATAAACCACACTTTTTTCGTCGTAACCACGGAAATGAAACCAATTTGCATAAATTTCCTAGAGATGGTGTAAAATGCATGGAATTAGGACTGTTTTAAACGTGAAAACTTGATTTGCTAAGCCCATGAAGTCCCTAATATGCATGTTAACAATGGAATGTGTAACAAAGCGAGCCGTACATGTTTAATTCATCGAATTACAACTCACTTTTGTTGAAATACAGTTACCGCCATTTCATCCCGTGATTGACATTTCAGGCAAATAAATTGCTTGTGACCAGTGCCTCTCCTTCTTCAATGTCGCGAACCCCGCTTGTCAATTACTAATGTGATCATCACTAACCGAAACAACAACGACAACAACAACAACAAACAAAAACTTGAAGCGTTTGTTCAATGGGAACCCAACTTGTTTTGACATGTTAAATTAATTAATAATCAAAAATATTGAAGGGCCGCAGCCAGGATGGAACATAGTTAAAATTTAAAAAACGATCTCTGGCTAAAATGATTAAGAAACTACGAGCTTTCGACTGCCCGAACTGCAGTCTTCGACGGGTAAAATGAATGATAAGAAATCGATGAGAAAATTTAAATAAAAACGTACATTGCAAAATGATGAGAATGTAGAAAATTTATGAATATTTGTTAAAAAGAATGTTGTATTGTCCATGTAAAGGGCACGAATTGTTATCTGCGTTGGGTGTCACTGTGGTATGCCACGCTTCTAATGTTTTTCTCGTTCTAAAAGTGCCTTTGTCAATAACTGACGCATTCTCGAAATCAATGGTGTGGTTATTGGACCAAGCGTGATTGGCAATTCTAGAACCTTTGGCCGCAGTTTTGGTGTTCCTTAAATGTTCTTTTTTTCGCGTATTGAAAGCTCTGCCGTTTTCCCCAATATAACACCACGAACAATAAATTTTAACTAATTAATAATCCCCCAAAAAATCCAGGGTACTCGGAATGAGCGGCAAAAGCCACGAAGGATTCAGCTCCGCTTCCGAAAAGAAATCAGCGGAAAAACCTCGCAAGCCTCGCCGGCCATTTGTTAAAGGAACGCCACTACAGAAACTGTGACTTTATGTCAGAGTGCTTTATGATGCTTTTCCACCCTTTGGCTCGGTGCTATAGAAGTGCCAACTCTCTCTTTGGCTTAATTAACTTTAAATACTACACGTAGGTAGTGAAAACCCAATTACAAGAGGGGAATGCTTGTTTGCATTTCAGTTTTGCCTCGTTAGCACAATACTATCGTTTTCAGTCAGTCAGCCGAGAATAAAGTACTGAATATTGGAAGTGCATTGCATAATGAGCTGTCGATCTCTGAAAATTTGAACCAGGTATACCTTTATATATATCTTTGAAGATTTGAAATTTTACAAAGAATAGATGGGATCCGAGCGCCTTTGCCACCCCGCAAGAATTTATCAGTTTTTGATGGCTAATAACTATCATAACTCTCTCTTTATCGGAGCCAAAGGGCTTAATATTGTTGATTTAACTAGCTAGGTTTAACTAGTTCAAGTTGTAAATCGAATGGTGCCTTCTGTGAGCAAACTGGTTTGTCAGCAAATTAGCATTCCCTTTCGGAAAACCATTATTTTGCAATGAGAGAAATAACAAAATTGAGTGTCACCATAAAAAAAGGAACACTAAATACTTTTCGCGTGTACAACATTGGCGGTTACAATCAACGAGAAGCTTGAAACCATCAGGTTAAGATAGTACAATACAATAATACAATAACTTTATTTAAGGGGGGGAGGGGAGAGGGAGACGTAACAACCTTTTTCAGTTTTCTAAGTTACGATATCATTAACCTTGCTCTGCACCGGCTCCTAACAGCCTCTGATAGAAAGCAGTCAAAGCATTTGAATAAGTCAAACTCAAGTACATTTTCTGTCAACACATGACTGGGAGGTGTTATGCGCAAGCGCAACTGTGTGACAGGTTTTATTTGCAAGCCGAGTACGTCATCGTGCTTTTTGCAATTTAATGGTCTGGGTGTCAATTTGGTTATTTCTCAATACAGGCTTTCTTTCAAGGTAACTAAGCAACTCTAAGACAAAACGGTTGATATATGCTACCGCTTTAATTGGAGGAAGTCGGTCACTGAATATTCTGCGCTATTAGCCGAAGTGTTTAAGCCGGTAAATATTCAAAAGAAAGGTCTGGAGGGAGTGTAGAAACGGCGAGGGAGAGACGCGAAAAAATTTCTCGCCTCAAACGCGCGCGAAAATGGAAGATAACGACTGTTTTGCAGTCTAGTGGTGTAAAAACCGAAGCACAATCATGTACAAGTACAGTTTCTTTCCCCAGTCCACGTGACTACCCTTTGCTTCGGAGGGCCCGTATTGAACTGCAATGAATCAAAAACAAAATGTTATTTACTGATTTCTCGGGTTTCTTGTATCTTATGAGAAAGCTGGACACTAAAAATACTGCCTGAAGTTTCATCATGTATTTCAGTCCATAGCATTACACTCTAATCCGTGATATCCTATGTACAACGTTAACAATTTCCTAGCTTCATCTACATCTGTCCAGTCATGGGAAACAGTAGTAACTTGAACCACGATGCCCGAGAAAATTATCTCTGAATTCTCAGTTTAAATAGTATGTCAGCTGAGACTAGAATCTTGAAGGTGAAAATTCTTAGAGCTTTCGTTAAATATCCAAAACTTTTAAGGTGATTTGCATGAGGCAGTGAAAACACAGAAACGTCGCTGGTGTGCTTGTCTTTCACTTGGTGCAGCGTGTGCGGTTTCTTGTTCCTTTGTCCTCA
Organism: Montipora foliosa; assembly: GCF_036669935.1. Lineage (NCBI taxonomy): Eukaryota > Metazoa > Cnidaria > Anthozoa > Scleractinia > Acroporidae > Montipora > Montipora foliosa. Next base: position 57,979,221 of record NC_090874.1, read on the forward strand.
CCCAAGGATATTCCGTTGCTACACCGGCATTACCCTGAATGCACGTCATGCTTTCCGGCCTTTTTCTGATCACTATCATCTACGTTATTGCTGCGAACTGGCTTCCCTCGCTCGCAGCAACACCATTCTGGACGGTTACCTGTGTTGGTTTTGGCCGAGTAGGACTGCGCACGTATATATAGCGCTTTCCAGCGTCGATTTTATTCCTTTTCTGAATACGTAGTACATCGATCAACGGCTATGGACCTATCACCTTGCGTAAATCGTGATCGTCCACTTAAATCGTCCACATTCTTCCACATGCTATGCTTTGTTGGATTTGTCACATGCTTTAGGATTTTAATAGGATTCGAGAATATGCGACAATGTGACAATGTGCTTTTACGAATTTCAAACGCTACGTTAATCGTTAATGGAAGTATTCATCAAAGTGACCGTCGTTTTAGCGACATATCTGGAGGAAGACAACGTGCTTTTACGAGTCTTCCAGCTGTGCTATTTGCTAACTCGTGCGATGTTTCGCAATGGACGGCCCACACAGTTGACCAGTTATTGACAGAAGGAGTTGATAATGTAAATTGACCACCGTACAGAGATTCTAAAAGCTGACGTGTCGAGCGTTAGCTCTTCGTCAGAGCGAATCGAGGTTGAAGAAACTCACCAAGGAGCTACGCCAGGACCACCAATAGCTCCTATTCCACGATAAAAACTGCACACAACCCATGGTTCCTCGATTCGCTCTGACGAAGGGCTAACGCTCGAAACGTCAGCTTTTAGAATCTCTGTACGGTGGTCAATTTCCCTTGATAGAACCAAATTTTTGTATTCTACTTCCCCACCGACGCAGCACCACAGTTTCTTTAGAAACTACCCCCTTCTTTCATTTAAGGAAAGCGCCCTGGGGACGAGGTTGAATCTGACCTTGAACTGATTGTTGGATCGAAAAATCTCTAAACATCTCAACAAAGCAGAGCAACAATTTTGGCGGACATTGAAGGTTGCGTTCTAGTTGCGTTTCAAAAGACGTTTGTTACGTTGTAATTTATAATAAAATAATATCGTTGTTATGTCTTCTGTCTGCTATTATATTGTCCTGTTCTGAAACTTGCAGAAACAATTGTCTCTCACTTCTCGTAGCATTTCAATATTGATAAAAACGGCTAATAATAATAATAATAATAATAATAATAATAATAATAATAATAATAATAATAATTTAGCGAGAATGCACGGTCTTGACAATGACAGTTCCAACATTATAGCGGGACAGTTGTCACCAGGACCATCTCCACCAACCTCGTTCCCAGGGTCTCTTTGTCGATGAGGACAATGGAGACCCTGGGAACGAGGTCGCATCTCCAATAGGCCACTTCCGAGTTCACGTCTGCCTCCTCTTCCAAGCGAGTCTAAGTGCGAAGTTTTTCTTATAAAAATTAGTTTTCATTCATATGTAAAGTAGAACTAATTACCATCACAAAAAGTTTGCACCTAGACTCGCTTTGAAGAGGTTCTCCTTTAGTCACCGTCGAAAAAAAAAAATGTAATCCAACGTTTTGAATTTCTTTTAATCGCCCAATTTCGAGGCGTCTTGGACAGGAGGGGTATTATTCCCTGGGAAACGAAATTTTTCCCCTTAACGAGTGCATCCAAAAGCCTGAACTTTCTTGTTTCAAAGCTAAACTCCTTTGGGGGCATGGCTAGACATGCATGATCGTTTCGCAGCGAGTCATGCTCAGAGATTTCACTCCTTTGATTTACTTTTTTTATGGCTTCATGAGCCACTCCCAGTTTTGGGCGAAGACGGCTGAAGAAAGAGTAAATGCAAGGAGACTACTGTAGCTCGACTTTGGACTCGCGTTTCCGAGCTTAAAATAAACCCTTAAACCTCGACCCTGTTATTTTTCCTTCCACAATTGGAAACTAGTTTAGTAACTTTTTCGCGTCTCCTTTTGGCACAGTTGTCAATCCAGGACTATTTAAAACATACACAAACAGAGCCAAAACCAACCAGAATTAAAAGCAGTTACGACTTCTTAAAGAGCTCGTACAAGTCGCCATTATAGGCCACTTTCAAAAATACAATAATACTCTTTGTTTTCCCTCCAAAATTTTGAATAAGAATGGACCATTTCCGAGTTGCTGTTAGTCTCGGTTTCGAAGTGAGTCTTTGTGCTCAACTATTGTAAGGGAAATGAGTTTGATTTGTATAGGAATACGCAACTCATTTACATTTGAATGGTTGTGCACCAGGACTCATTTTGAAACTGAGACATGCAGCAACTCGGAAATGGGCTATTGTTTTTATTTTCTTTGAGATCATTGTATGTCCCAAAGAAACTGGAAACAATGCTTATGCAAACTTTTGGAGGGAAAACAAAGAGAATTATGGTATTTTTAAAGTGGCGTATTGGTTTTTCTTCTCATGGACTGAAATCAAGGCGCGATATTCTTAGCCAATCAAAAGCGTAGAAATCGTCATCGCGAGCCCATTTGATCAATTTCTATGCCAGTGATTGGCTAAAAAATTCGTGGTAGTTTTTCAGTCCATGAGTAGCAAAACCAATGAAACAAATAGCGATCTGTATACGCGCTATAAAAATTCCTAAGTGCATGCTTTTAATTCTGATTGCATGGTTTATTACTTCTATCTGAATACGTAGTCATTGGTTAATGTAATAGCTTTGGTCCTGGAATGAAATAATTCTAATTACAATAATACAATAATTACAATAATTACAATAAAATCGACTCGGTAAAAATCGGCCATGGAAGTAATTGTTTAAAGTCTTCTTCTGGTCTTCGTTCTTTTACTTAACAGGATGCAAAAATACGAAAATGATTGAGCAGTGAAACAATCAAAACAGAAAATGGTTTTCAAACAGTTAATATTGATAATTTTAATAGGAAGTGGGCTCTTGTGCATGCCTTTGTAAATTAAAATCGTTTGTCAGTTTATTAGTGTGTCATACCGCTTTGTAGGTCTTTTTGTTTTTATACAACTTTGTAATTTATGGTTTGGAAAAAGTTGAACTGTTTGAATCACAATCATCAATTATTTCATAAATACCTATAGGATACCATATATCAAAATAAAGACATGCTCGTCATCTGCATGTACTCTGAAAATTTCAAAAAATTTCGACCTACTCTTGATCACACACAATTTATAAAATATCGCCGGGTCAAAAGGATCCTTATTCCTTTCTAAATTAGTCTCGTTCAAATAAAACCGACCGCAAAAGTTTCTGAAAGTGAAAGTATGTAAAATACTATTTTCGCTGTAGCCAGCTGTGTGAGCTTCGACTGAAATCAGAATTCCTCAAAACTTCAGCTTTCAGACTTCTTCACCCCTAATCACAAGTCAACAATACAGTATTTAAAAGAAAGGAAACCTCTAAGGCTTCTCTCCCCTTGCCAAACGACGGTTGATGTCCTCTATGACAGGTGGCAGCTCAGTGATGCTGTCAATGACGTAATGTGCTCCAGAATTTGCAAGAATATCGTATGAACGCGAAATCTTTCTCTCGTAGTCTTCTTTACCAAGACCAGCTATTTCTTCTTCATTTAAGCCAACATAATTTCCCTAAAATGATGAAAAACAAACTTGTCAGCCGAGCTTCAATAAACAGCAGCCTTAACCGTTAGATGCAACGAGGAAGGCGACATAACGATACCCAGTTCACACCAAATCTTAACCATGTTTTGAACATGTTTAGTTAAATACTTGCACGGTTTCAAATTGTTTTCTTTTGTAAATCATGTATACTAATTTTTGTCGACTACAAATTTAGCACTGAGCAAAGGATGTATTGAAACTCGCCTGAATCTCGTGTAAAGGCCAGTCCTACATTTTTCTGTGACTGATTTTCATATTGACAGACAGACAGACAGACAGTTTATTCACAATAAAAACGTAGCAGCCAGTAGGCTGAATTGCGTAACTATTTGCAAAGAATAAATTTACTATTATAACTATATAAGACTATTTACAAGTTGGAAAAGAATTACGATAAATGAATCTAACTAAAAGCTTAAAAATCTAAGACTAAAAGTATATACGTCGGTGCGAAATGTACTTAAAACTACGAATTAATGTATTTGCTCATAAAAGCAGCATAAACATGTCTTGTTGGTGTGAATGGGGTATTAGGTGGGAAAGCGGCGTAGCGTTTGAAGTAGGAATAGGAAACTTCGGAAAATACCATAATACTCTTTTGTTTCCTCTCAAATTTTGCATAAACATTGTTTTTGTTTTCTCTTGGGACCATTGTAAGTCCCAAGAGAAAGTGGTATTTTCCGAAGTGGCCAATTACGGACCTTTAGATTGGGGGACAAGGACGGCTACGAGTACAAGTTTCCGTACTGAGCATGCGCCTAAGGTTTGGAGGCCAACATTTTTCGAAGTGCGCGAGCGAGATCTTTCCTCGACCGCCAATTAGAGAGTCAAGAAATTGACAAGGCAGGCAACACCCGGCAGGGCTTTTCCGCAGGTGGCGGGTAACGGGTGGCGGCCTGACACGATTGGTAATTTGTCAGATAAATAAGTATTGCGGCTTTGAATTGCGGATATCTTGAGCCTGATGGTTTACAAGCTGCAGTTTTGTATAAATAAGGCATTGCGGCTTTGAATCACTGATATTTTAATAATGGTTGCTTGCAAGTTGCGGTTTTTTTTGAGAGCTTTAGCAAACACGACAGCGACGGCAACGGAAACGTCATTTCAAAATATATATAACTTTTTGTAACACCGGGCAACACCGAGCCGCCGGCCGGTGACCTCGTCTTGTTCAAGCTGGAACTGACGCCGAACCAGTGAAATTCTCACCTTAAAAACTCCGCCATCCGATCGATTAGGGATGTCCCCATACCTTCGCCGAGTTTGAGGTTAATCTTTCAAAGATTCCTCGAGAAACGCGATCCTGAAATCCATATTAAAGCTTTCTCAACATGATCGGTGCAAGACACCAGACCAAAGGAATTCAAAGCAGTTGAGTCTATTCAATCAGTGCAACGCGACGGTTGGGAACAAACTGATTAAAATAAATAAAAGACGAAATCACTGTCAATTTGTTAACCCATTTGCGGTGACTCTTCTGAGGGTGGGAGACTTTTTTGCCCTTTTAGCATAAACTCTGGCGCTGACAGCGGATGGTTCTAAAAATCCAAACAATGGATCCTCTGTATGATATAGAGTTTTTCATAAAAGTTTCAAAACGTTCTACGCTAACAGGATGTTGATGACTGACGTCATACTTAGACTCTTTCCTTTGGATTAAATGTTCCAAGCAGGATGGAGTTGTGCGATTATACGTTTTATAAATTAATTAAGTTGGCTATTTTGACCTTATAAGTGTCGAATAAAGAGTCCCACTTAGCTATTTTTCTTTCATCTACAGAGGGCATGTCGCGCGGGAGGTTATATATAACTCTAGTAGCCCTACAATGTATGGATTCCAACGCGTTAAATTCGTTCTTATTTGCGCAACACTCCCAAATTGATAGCGCATATGTAAAAGAGGGTAAAAAAAACTTTAAAATATAAAGCTAAAAGCGAATTTCTAGGTAAAAAGCGACTGCGTTTGATCAGATTTAGCTTGTTAACGAACCCTCTCTTGGGTACGCAGTACATGGTAGTATTATGGGCATACAGGAGTGTCGTTGCAGTGTTGACTGCTTTCGGTAGAGCGCTTGTGTATAAGACGAAGAGTGTGGGCCCAAGTACGGATCCCTGTGGTATGCCGTGTGCAACTTTGGTATTCTCAGAGGGTACGCCATTAATTACAGTGCAATGTTTCCCCTTCAGAAAGATAATCCGTCTTAGCCATGCCAGTAAGTTTCCCGTGATTCCGAAGTTGTGATCTAGCTTGTGAAGAAGGTTTGGAAGGCTATGAATACGGCGTCCACAACAAATTTGTTATCAGTTGCTCGTCACCAAGTTTCAGTCAGGCGGATGAGTAATAGCTCTGTCGATCTCCCTTAGGTAGGCCCATTGGTTGCCCGTGACGAGCACTTCGTTATCCGAGAAAACATGTTTCACAATTATGTGCGCTACACATGATTCTAAAATCTTGCATGGAGAGGAGGCGATAATTTCCTGTTTCCCGTAGGATCATATTTTTTGAATACAGGTGTCAGTCTGGCCACTTTCCAATTATTGTAGACTCTGCATTCGCGTATGCTTTGCATGAAAACGCTGCTAAGTGGGGTAACAGCAGTAGGGCTTGCGAGTTTCAATAATTTTGGTGATATACCATCCGGTCCGGTGGTTTTTTTGCACCGACCGTGTTGAGAAAGCTTTATTATGGATTTCAGGGTCGCCTTTCTCGGTGAATTTTCGAAAGGTAAAGTTTAAATTCGGCGAAGGTATGGGGACATCCCTAATCGATCGGATGCTGTATCTTTAAGGTGAGAATTTCACTGGTTCGGCGTCATTTCCAACTTGAACAAGACGAAGTCACCGGCCGGCGGCTCGGTGTTGCCTGCCTTGTCAATTTTCTTGACTCTATAACTGGCGGCCGAGAAAGGATATCGCAAAATGACGCCTAAAACAAACAAAAAAAAAAAACAGAACACAGGACTCAGTTGACACTTTTGTTTTGATCTTTCATTGAATTATTTGCTTTCAAACTTTATTGCCGAGCAAATCGCAACCACCGTAATGTATTTATCCTTCTAGAGATCGATAACCACACCGCCAACAGAGGGTGGTGCGCCTGTGGTGAAACTCTTGAGATCGGTGGTCGCTCAGCCATCCTGCAAATTTGAAGATTCGATTCGAGGATTCACTACCCTTCATTTGTGAATTGATTGATGCATAGAGTGCGTTTATCTAGTCATAGGCGAAACCGTTATAAGTGTGCAGCAGGCGAGCAGTTGGTTTCTCCTACGCTTCCCGAAAGATCAACCACTGCGAACAACCGTTTGATTTTCCATCACACCCCACGTGATGTATTTGACATCACTTCGTCTTATTTCGCGGGAAATCAAATCGCCCAAACGCAGAAGGTACGTAGCTGAACGCACGCGCAAGCGCCAAAACAAGTTTACTAACTCGTTTTACCGGTTCAAATTTAATTTATTCGACCTTGGCGCTGGACGGCGGCTCACTCAAAGAAACCAACGGTTGCTCGCAGTGGTTTCTCTCTCGGGAAGCGTAGGAGAAACCAACTGCTCGTAGGGTAGTCATCTCGCCTACGTGCAACCAGCCTCGAATTTGCGCCCACCCTAAAGGCAAAAAAGTCATTAAGCACCCAGCCTCGACCATTCATTGGTGTTTATAATTACAATAAGTGTAAATCTTATGCATTCTTACTGTTTTAGCAAGACCAACACTCCAGCAGCCTGCTGATGTTCCTTCCCACACACCATCGGCAGTGTCATCCACCTTCACGATTGCCTCTATTGGATTTACATCTAACTTGATTGCATTCATCCATACCATGTAGGGGTATGGACGTGCCTGTGGTACCTCGTCTGCAGCAACATAAACATCAGGGACGTAGCCTTGATCAGCAGCAGCCTTTTTAAGCACATCCAGCATGGGTGTTGTGAAGCCAGTTGTAGAACCAATCTTCAACCCCATCTGATGACGTAAATTGTTTACCGTTTCAACTGCACCAGTGATCATTTTCGAGTAGTGCAAAATGCAATCGATTTGAAATGGAACAAAGTTGTTATACATCCTTTCCACATCTTCCTCATTGGGATAGCGTCCAAATTTTTCAAACCATCTCCGTCTCACAGATTCCATCTGTGTGATCTTGAAGATGTGAACTCTTTTGTGTGATCCCATTGGTTCGCGTGCTTCTTCTATAGTGACTGGTACACCCTCTGTTTTGAACACTTCCATGAAAGCAACAGCTGGTGAATACACTCCACAGTCCACAACAGTACCTGCCCAGTCCAAGACTACACCCTTCACCTTTCCCTTGTAATGACGAACCATTCTGTACTCTGAACGGGGATTATTCAGTGTGGAGCCTGTCATTAACAGCAAAAAAAAAAAAAATCAATAACTTATTGGATTCAGAATTCTTTCAAAAAAGAAAGTACAGAACAGGAACATGATTGAAACCAAGGATAACTTTGCTCCATAACAAAGAAAACCTCTACCTCCTAAATGATGGTAACTTGTACATTCCAGATAAGAATGTGGTTGTTATAATTCATTTAAATCTAATTCTTTTCAAAAGTGCAAGAAATCAAAGTTCTTTTGACATGATTGAAAAAAAAGAATGTGTAATCTCGACTCTTGAAATGAGTACAAATGGTATGATTTCAAGTTGATCAATGAAGTTTGATCATAGGATTTAGAATTCCCAACCAGAATAGATTAGACAAGTTTTTAACCATTTTCAAAGAGAGGGCGAGAGTATAGAAATGATAATGTGTCTACCTCCTAAATGATGTGTATTTCTAATAATTATAAATTTGGAGGACCCCTCCCTTTTAGTAATACCCTAAAATTTGAGACACCCTCCAACCTACCTCACGGCCACAAACCAATAAATGATGCACAAGTCAGAAAAACAAGTGAAACAAATCAAAGAAAAAACAGAAAACCCCCTCTAAAGAGCATAATGATCTGCTAAGCAATGCAGAAAAAAGGCAAGGCAAACAAAGCCTTTAGAAAGCCAGCTATCTCACTGATACATGGCACAACCTAACAGGCGCTCCAGAACAATCAGAAATGCTGTTTCCAGTTTTTCTGAAACCAAAGAATCAGTTTCCCAGGCAAGGTTTAAGTTCACTCAAATTCTTATTAATATAAAAAAAATTATACCAATAAAAAATAAAACAAACCCCTCATATATTGGCATCAAAGTACTGGACATGGAATGGGAAATCACCGGACGAAAATGTCTGGCCTCCGGCCTCAAAAGAAAACCCTGGCCCCCTGCTGCAGAGAAAATCAGCTCCAAGAAACTAAACATATATCATCAAGACGAACTATTTTCTTGGAAGAAAAAATATCACACAGAAGTATGAAAAACCATTGCTAAAGGAAATTTTTACTGGAAGTGACTAAAAGAGGTGTCCATTCAAATATGTACTCAAGAGAGCAAAATTATGACAAAGGAAAAGGAAACTGGTCAGACCATGTACAAGCCGGGAGTACTGTAAGGCCTGTCAACCCAGCGGGTCTAAAACACAGGTCACATTCCACAGGTCACTCGTTGCAGGTCATTGTTTTACCTTTTTGACAGTTAAACCCAAAACCCTCAATTTAGCTAACCCTAGGGCTAAAAACCAACCTTAGGCCTAGGGTCAGCCAAGTTAAGGGTTTTGGTTACTTTCCAAAAGGTAAAACAATGACCTTGAATTAGTGACCTGTGGAATGTGACCTGTGTTTTAGACCCGCCGCTGTCAACCCCATTTTACACACTTGAATATTACATTTAGTTCAATTATGTTCACATTGGCTGATGACAATTTTTGTTTTCCATTATTTCAGGTACCCCCCTTGAGAGAGTTTATATGTTTCAAACACCCCTCTTTTTACCTCTATTTTTTTGGGGGACCCCCCAATTTCTCATCAGTCCCCCTCCCCCAACAAGGTTTTGTGAATGTTCCCTTACATTTTCTCACTTAATAAGGGAATTAAATTAAGGGACATTATATAATAATTATTAAAAATTATTTTAGTTTCATAGTCTGAAAACATATCACATGGTTTCAATTATTGACAATTGAGTTTTCTGAATTTAAAAAAAAAATTGAAAGACGTTGTTTTTCCTCAACTTTTGGGATAAGACTTAGAATCATGTAACTGTTTTTTCTTTCTCCTAAATCAATTTCACTGGAAAAAGTATAATAGAAAGGTCTCAATGGGTATGCTTGGAAGCTCTGAAGAGAGACAAAATGTCTGAGATAGCCAAAGTCAACTCTACATGCTTTCCCTGGTTGCCAGTTGCCATATTGGTGCCCCCCAGTAGAAATATAGTGTACACATTTTAACTGAAACTGAACTTGTGACATAAAAATCAATAATTCTCCTCTCACTTCAACTGAAAACCCAACCCAGCGTGCAAGTAATATCGACCATGATCAATTCACATAATATGAAATAATTTTTTACATTCTTTTTTTACAAAAAAGACACCTACACAGCTATATACAGTCTACATTTGATGGCGTTTTGCCCAAACTCTTTAGGTGAGACCAAAATGAGACGATATGTAAAGTACAAAAGTAAAGTGGTGCCTTTATATAGCGCCTTTATCACAAACATCTCAAAGGCGCTTTACAATGATGAATTTACCCCCATCGGACTGGAAGCATATACAGGCGCAAATGGCAGCCGCTTCTAAGCAGTCCATGCATGCTGGTACTCATTTTACAGACCTCGGAAGGATGGAAAGCTGAATGAACTTTAGCGGGAAAGAAGGTCGCCAAATATTCCACTCTCGGCAGAACTGGGAATGGAACCCGGGACCTTAGGGTTGGAAGGCAGAGATCTTACCACTGCGCCAACCCCTCCGCTCCCCACCCCTAACATAAGTTAGTCTACTCCCCCCCCCCCCCCCAGGAAAATGCGCTATTTTCCCATCATTGATTGTGGGGGTAAGGATGGTGTCAATTTAACGTTGGGTTACTGCGTTACATCGTACTGGAAAAACTGGTTGAGCAAGCCTGTGAGATGGGTATCTCGAAAACGCACACCTCATGACCTTACTGATACAGTGTAGTACTCAGAATGCCTCCATTTCAGCACTTGCACCTTTCTATCATATCAACTGGTCTGACACATGTCATGCTCGGAAAGAGCGAAGAAGGCCTCTGGTGGTTCTTTTAATTGTCCTCCGCCATTTTAGTCCGGTTTTTGAAAGCTACCCGGCCTCTGGTGTCCACATGAAGACTTCGGCATTTAACTCTTTTTGTCCGAAGAAAGTTTGCCTAAAACTAATGGAGCTCGCCTTAGTTTACGCAAAAAATATTTACTTACCGCTAACCAGGTTTAAATCGTACCCAGCATTTGTGGTTGATGTAGGTGTTGGTGCTTTTGCGTGACTGTGCGATTTCCTTGCTAAGACGATCGTTGAACAAAGTGATGGACGAAGTAAGCGGGATGCTGAGAAGCCAACATTTCGCATCGTAGACAACATTTTCCCCTCCTGTGAAGGTTGAAGATATTCTTTTACGGTTAGATTAAGAGTTTCACGAAATCCACTACACCTCAATAAAGGGAAAACCTTAAAAACAAGGTAAAAGCTGCAAGTCTCGTTTCATATCATGTGATGAAACATAAACAATGATCACGTGACTTAGGTGATAGCGTGACGCTTTTCCCGTTGACAGGGCAACAGACGGGACCTGCTGTACTAGAGAACTAGCCAACAAATATTTAAACAATTGGTGAGGAAATGAGCAAAACTGGCTAAAGTTTATTTTTTTTGTCCAGTGGCACGGCCTGACTTCTTCAGGGAGTAAAATGATGAACCGCGAAATGATGAATTATAAATGATGTCAGCCATGCAGGAAGCCTTGCTTTTCATAAACCTTTCCCTGGAAATGGGCGTCTCTTGACGAATGAAAACAAAGCCAATTAAATTGCCTTCGTTGGGTCGCATTGAACTCAATTTACGTCGTTCAGAGAATCATTAATTAATTAAGCCCATAGCTTAAATGCATTTCTTCGTAGAAAGCCAAAAATCGCCAAAAATCGATGCATATTTATGCATCTCACTCAGCGATTCCCTGATTCTCAAGACACCGACCCTGAACATGCAAAATGATTTGGAGATTTTTAATTAAAAGCCCTACTGTCTTAGTCTTCTGTAGGAAACCACACGGCATAGCTTCCACTGGTTTCAGGACACCTGTTGTATATTACAGGGCGTTTTCGAACACCTGTTGAAGTACT
>NC_090874.1:58003583-58006083 GCF_036669935.1 Montipora foliosa
ATAACCCAAACCAATTTTACTGTAACATACATGTATGAGTTGCTAAACATCTGGGCCCAGTTGTTCAAACGATGGACAGCGCTATCCACCAGATAAATCACTAACCAGTGGATAAGTCATAGCAAAACCAATTACACTATCCAATGGATAGTAACTTATCCGGTGGATAGCATTATCCACCTTTTGAACAACTGGGGCCAGAGGTCTAAGGTGACCATTAGTGAAAGATTTGAGTTTTTTCTGCTGTCTGTATTTTGGCTAGCCTCCCACACAGTTGTTTTTGGTGAAACACACCTCCCCTAACAAAATTGTTTTGGCCTAATTCCTGCTCAAAATCCCTGAATATTTTTATAATTATTATAGCTTCCAATCATGCACAGTAAAAATTAAGAATTTATTGAGAACAGTGTCATCAAGCTTCAAATAATATGAGCACTTCTGCTTACCCTAGACTGGGTACCAAACGGAGGGTGAACAATTAGCTCATCCATTTGACTGATGGGAACTGGAGCTTGGGCTGAAAACTGACTCTTGATTTCATACCTTCCGGGGCCTGGGACAGCCTGTTTTAGAAACATATTGAAAGCTATTTAAAATAGACATTAATGTCACCGTAATAACAAGAAACAGTAGGCCTGCAGTTGTAGTTTCAGATATGGTTTTTGTTGATTTTGTGATGGTCCTAACATTTGGACCTTTACTTGAAGCAAAATCAGTATAATAGTGAAAATGTGGCTTGAAGTGTTGACTGTACCTTTTTCTCCTCTTGGGCCGCTATAGCCTCATGATATCGGGGGAGCTAAAGATACAACACATGACAACAATAAAATGAGACTTGTGGTGTTACGAATTCCAGGAAATTCACCTGAGCACTAAGTCCTACATGTAGTTATGGCAAATAGGCCCACACAAGAATAAAAAAAAGTACAATACAAATTACAGCCGAGGGTAGATATTTTTTGCTCTATACCAACAAGGAGCAGGAGAGGTTGATATCTTAAAACAAGTCCACAATGATACTGAGTTCATTGCAAGGATTAACCCCACGTTTTCCTGAAGCACTCTTTTAGAAGGTGGCTCTGAATCTCCTCAAGAGAATTTTTTTTTACTTTGCAGAATGTTTTATCTTTAATAGCTTGGTAATCATTTTCCAGCAATAAAAATTAGGGGTCACCCAGTTCGTTTTTGAGATTATTGTTTTATAATATTAAATACAAAATAAAGGGTGTTTTTAGATGGCTCTTTTGTTACCATGCTAACTTAAATGTAGAACATCAAGTCAGTGAGTGCAACTAATTATGCAATTATTCATGTTTCATATGTTACCACATGGTAACTTTGCCGTTACATTCAGTTGGGAAGATTCAATCCTTCCAAATACTACAGTTTGTTGAAAGTCTTAAAACCAGTTTGAGCCTCCTTAATAAACTATTAAGCAAACTGAGTTTCATTATTGTCCTTAATCATGGATTCACATCACTGACTGCCCGACAGCCTGACTTAAACCAAGAAGATCAGCCTGTACAAATGTATTTGGACTTTTACATGAATCAAGTAAATGAATGGATTTGGTGAGATCTGTTCACTACTCCAGGTCTGCCTTTTAACTACAGTATGACAAGTTTGTAAGAAATTTCATGATCAAGAATTCATCACCAATAGTAAGTTCTGGAAATATCAACAGTTTTGGAAATAATCTTACATTAGAATCAAAGGGTTGCTTTCTGTTCTCTTCAATAACCTAAAAAATGAAAAAGAAACAATTATTATTATTTTATTATTTAAATCAATTTTGAAAGTGAATAATGGTCCATCTCTGATACATAGGCCTCTAGATGAATGTGAGATTGACGTTGAGCTTGAAAAAAATCAAAATCTATTATTTTGCTTTTCTTGTGTAAATCATGCTGTCTCAATGCTAATTCACTTGTCTTTAAAAGAAAAGCAGAGGAATTCAGATTGATCAGAACAAGGTCAAGTTCAGCCACACTTTCACTCAAATGCATGATCTGACTGAGCAACTAGGAACTACTGCTGAATGGAGGTTGGGTGCCAGGGATGAGGTTCACATGCTTCCACTGGAGCAAGGCCAGTCAGTATGTATAACAGGCACTTGACACATGAGTGACAATCCCTGCAACCCAGCCATTGGCCCCTAACCCCATGAATACACATCCACCTGTCTGACCAATCTCATCCCCAGAGTCCGCTTTTCTTTTGGTCAGCACCAAGAACACGGATTCTGACCACTTTCAATCTACAGTTGTATGCGCAGTCGTAGTAAAGGTCCATTTTTGTAACCATTGACAACCACTGTTGGTTTAAATTTCTGAGTGTGCGTAGACGATCCAGAAGTCCGTGATTTGCGGACTTCCTGCCTTGGAAGCGGCCAGAGTCTGTGTTCTTGGTGCTGACCAAAAGCGGACTCTGGGGACAAGATTGCTGTCCTACAGACAAGTACTAGAAATATGGATGGCCAAGCAGCACTGTGTGGAGTGGC
>NC_090874.1:58008583-58016083 GCF_036669935.1 Montipora foliosa
TTAGTTTGAGGGATCCACTACGAATGGAGAAATCACTCCTCAAAACAGTCGCTACGCTTTTTCTGTTCCGCAATTACGCAATAATATTTTTCGAGACCACTTCTTTCAATGTTACTCCTGCTCCAACCAAGGCGTAAGTGGGTTCCAACCAAGCATTTTCTGAATGCTCACAAGTTCCACTAGCTATTTCCACAGTTTCGTCATCGTAGCTTTCAGGGTAGCGAAAATATTAGCCTTTGACTGAGTCGCTACGTTTTTTTTAACATGCCGCGCCATATTGAACCTAGTCTTGAGTGCCAGTGAACATCACAAATCTACATCGCAAAGAAGCCATGATTTCCATGTGCTTCACAAGGCTTGGTAACCTTTCCTCTATGGATATTATTGGGAAGTCCACAATGTCTTTTCAGGGGCAATTTTCAGGAAATTGAGAGAGACATCTGCTCTGACCTCAAATTGTAAAGTGGAGCAAAAAAGTGGAGCAGAAAGCCGGCGTTTAGGGTGTCAATAGAACTAAATGAGGGGATGCTATCCTCCATGTAGTGAAAGCTTTCTGTTTTTACTTTTTATTTGCCTCAAAATTGACTATCTGTATGAAAGACCACGCCTGCAAGGGGTCATGGGTAAATCAAAAATTCAGTCTTAACGGACGAAACATTAATATTTTCCGAACAATTAGAAAGATATGTAAGTCTGGATGTGAAATAAGCCAAAATAAGTGATTTTCACCCCAATAAACACAATTTCACAATTTTTAGGTATGTTACAGAAATGGGTACCGTGATCATGCTACTCATCGATAATGTCCCATTGCAATGGAAAACTACATCATCATGTAAGTCCAAAATGTTTGTTTCAGTGTCGAAACGCAACTTTTGGTGCATGATGATAGTAAGAGATGAAAAAAAAAAACCTCAACCCAAAAATAGCTTCATGCGCCATTATATCCCACGCTATAAAAATTTATGATAGGGGGAACATGTTCTCATAAGCACAACCTTGCTCCCCGTAATTATCTCAAAAGCAGGGGAGCTCTCACCCTGCCAGCAGAGCCTTTCTTAACTCAAAGAGAAAGAAAGGACTCCGCAGAAATTGTTTAAAGTCTTTATTGAATATGTGCAAGTCGTTGCTTGGAGACAGTTTCAAACCCAGCCCAAGTCTCGATCGCACTCCTAGACGCCATTATGATATTGATTTTCTTACTGACGGCTCGCTTTGGACCTTCGTCTCGTCAAAAATGTCATGCGCACGCTGCCTAAACAGGTTTGACTGGAGTGAATAACTCAAAAATTTGGGCCGCTGCAGCGACTTAAAAGACTTGATACAATTTCTGCAGAGCCTCAGATTTTTGCTCTCCTCCTGGTGAGTTTTAGAGAGGCTCTGTTCCCAGGGTGGCAAGGTCTGCTCTGAACTGCAGACAAGTACAAAATGATAAAAATAATTTGCCATAATGATTTCACCTGTCAACTTCTAGAAAGAATCCTAGATACTTACATGATTGACATTGTAGTAAGCAGGACCCATGGTAATGTCATGGTTTGGTATGTCCTGTGGTCGCAGACTTCCATCTGGTGCTTCTTCATATCCGTATGCTTTACCAGGTGATGGAATGGAAGGGGGATCTGGTTTTCTCTGAAATGTTATGCGACTCGTCTTGTATATCTGAAGAGACAGGAGATGCTCACATCACACAACATTGATTTATTTATTTAGGGTTAGTTTGAAACACTGTACTAAGTTTGTGTTTCAAATTGGGGGATAACTAATGCAAAGTATTCAGAAGCCAAGTAGCTAAGCCAGCCTAACAATTATTTTTTTTGAGGAAGGGGAATTCATGATCATCAATTGAAAGTTTTATGTAAAGTGTTTATGTTCCTGAACTTTAGTACCGTTTTAGTAACCACATAATTATTTGCTTACTCAAAACTACCTCCCCTTTATGATAATTAATCCTTTGTCTCTAATATAAGTCTAGAGTGACAATATAGACTTAACACTGTACTCTGTCTAATGCCAGATGATTTTACCCATCAATAGTCCGGGGTCCCTTAGAGGTGAATAAGGGTTAAGAAGACCATACAACCATCATGATAATTGTTTTTTTCATGAGGGAAAAAGACCTCAGTATCCAAATAAAAAATAATCTCTCTTTAAAATAGCAGCTCTTCTATGAAGCTACACTGTACAATCCGGGAACTTAATGCAGTAACCACTAACGGAAAGTGAGTGCTCTTAAACCACTATGATTTGTAACCTAATGCCACCCAAACTCAAATCTCTTAACCCTTTCACTCCCAATAGTGCCACTTATAGATTTTACTCTGTCTAACGCCAGACAATTTTACTCGTCAGTGGGGAACCCCACGGGGGTGAAAGGGTTAACAACAGCTAGATTCACTCAAAAACTATGTCCCCATTAACCATTAACCCTTTCACTCCCAATAGTGCCACTTATAAATTTTACTCTGTCTAACGCCAGACGATTTTACCTGTCAATGGGAAACCCCATGGGGCTGAAAGGGTTAAACCATTGACTCCTGGAAGTGAGACTTAACAGATTTTACTCTGTCTAATGTCAGACAATTTTACTGGTCAACTGGAGGTGTCCTGTGGCACCTGAGGAGTGAATTGGTTAATAAAGCCCTTAAATCTGGTGGAGCAAAGCAGTTCTAGTCTCCAGTGTAGTAATAACATGAAGGAAAAATAAATAACTATTACAATGCTAGTCTGACTTACTGAGCCATCCTTCATGCCTTCATTAACTAACAACTCAGGAGGCAGTTCTCTCTGGGCATACTTCTCCTTTAGCCAATCACTGCGTTTTTGCAAATTATAAGCTCCAGGTCCGGGTGTATAAGATGCTTTACCAACAAATCTGGAAGACTAATTTACAAAAAAGTAACATTATTAACATAAATTAAAGTAGAGATGGCACATAATATGAAATGAGCTTGTATAGCACTGGTTGCTTTGTGGAGTCTGTGAGGCAGCAGCAAGGCAAGGCAAGTCTGCTTACAGGCCAGTGGCCCAACACGCCAGAGCCTTAAACCCCAGTTTCCGTAGCATGAAGCAACTAGGAGTATTTCTACTCCCCCCTGGATGGGATGGTAGTCCATCGCAGGGCCACCCCTAGCATTAAATTCGCCGGCACCCATTTATACACCTGGGTGGGGAGAGGCACCGTGAGGCAGCAGCAAACCCACAAAAACAAGTGATCATGTTGGAAGTCAGAGGAATGGTTCCCATTCCTTGTTTTACTCTCCTCTCAAACCAAAAAAACAGCCAGAGCTCTATGAAAGGCTAGTTCTGAAGTTTAATCATTTGTAGATGTTGTGGTTCAAATTTTTTCTTGGTTTAAAAATTTTCAAACCAGTTCAATTTTCATTTTTCTTTGTCTAATATTTATCGTCATAATCTGAAACAAAGGAATATAAAAAAATTGAATTAGGAAAAAAATTGAGCCACAACATACATGTGGGCAGCCCATTTTCCTCAGTCACTTAGAAATATGGTCAAGCAGAGGTGACAGCACACTGTACATGTAACTGCTAAGAACACACGTGCCATAGTGCCTCACTAGTCCCCCCACCCTTCCTCCCTCTCTTCCCTACAGTAATCAGTGATAATTATCTCTGTTAAGGGGAACTGGGGCTCTTGCAGAAGTTGGATGTGCCGTGTCTTGTAAAACACCTGTGCCTGTACTGGCTGGGTGTTCTATTCTTAGGAGTGAGGAGTTTCCTCAGTCTAATGCCAGAAGATTTTTCTTGTCAATGGGGTCAACAGGTTAACAACCTCTCGTATTCACCCAAAAACATGTCCCAATCCATTCAGAAACTATGTCCCTGTTAACCCATTGACTCCTAGGAGTGAAACTTAATAGATTTTATTTTGTCTAACCCCAGCCAATTTTACTTGTCAGCGGGGGGTGGTTCCGAAGTCACTGGGTTATAATTACACCTGGAGGAAGTGCTGCTATTATGGAGGTTGATGGGAAGAGGTAAGGTATCAGTATCGTTAAATGAATGATGGCCGGAGGACTGGTTAGTGGTTGGTGACAGGTGGAGAATGATTGGAAGCTTGGTGGGGTTGGTGTCTTGTAGTGGAATGGATAGCAGGGAACAGCTAATGTGCTGTAACGAAAACCTTCCCTCTGGTTACGAAGAGGAAATTAGGAGCGATAATCTACCATTCTGTTTATATTAAAGGCACTTTAATATATTATGTGATTTTCGTTAAAGCAAACCGATGCAATAATTATTTTTTTCACTGCAAATTCGCTTGGAACTAGATGTAATTTTGCCCAGGCAATGACAAATTTTCCCTGCTAGCAGAGTTCTCTTTTTATGTTCACTAGGCTTTTTATGTTTGTTAACCTGTGCCATGGGTCAAAATCCACTGTGTTGAGCATGCGTGGAGGTTACTTAGCAACTGATTTCCTCACATGATACATCATGTTGTGTGGGCTCTCTCTTCTCCCCGTACTCATTAGCACAGCAAACGCAAATGACGAAAATACTAATTGTGTTTAGTTCATGCAACAAAGTCGCAAAAAAAAAAAACATGTATAGTACACAGGCATGACGACAGCCAGTTCTCTATAGTGGAAAAAAACAAAACAAAGTAAGCCTAACATTAATTTACTGACCCTGTTGGCCAATGTGCTTCCTCCTTTCACTCTCTCAGCAACAATGGCTGGATCATACTGGCCAGGACCTGGTGCAGCCATGATGCTGTCACCGACATCAAGGAATGTCTCCCGTGCCGTCATGGACAAGAATGGCGCATATCCATCTGCTGTATACAAGAGAAATTACACAGCATTAGACAAACTGGATAGCTGCAACTAAAGCCGATGACACACGGCTCAACATCCTGCAACACAGCAAGTGTTGAACAATGTTGCTCAGACATTTTGAACGGAATAGAACTGGTCTCTATTTTCGTTCAACAACGTTTAACGTGTTGAATGGCATATATCAACACTCAACATGGCATGACACACTGTTCAACATTCTGTTCAACAGATGTTGAAACATGTGTCACCGGCTTATAAAGAATTGATGAAAATGCGCCTGTGGCCGCAAATAAAAGCTCCTCCTTTGAGCAGTGGCCGTAGTGACCCTGTCTGCAAACTTCCTTATGGTACGATCGTAAACTACATGTATATGAAACTGAAAGCCATTTCTCTTTGTAAATTATAAGTCACCTCAAAATAGACGTTTATTGTAACTCAGTTGTAAAAGACCGTATATTTAAGGTTTAAAGAAGATTTGCAATCTTTTAACTAAGTATAGATGTGTCAGCAATTTGTCTGCGGGCAATTGGTCTTGTATTCTTGAATAGAGTTGATTTAACATACAGGTATGGCGACGATTTTTTGACCGTAAGATAAAATAGAATTGCTGATACAAACTGTATTTTGTAGGTGCAGATTCAGGAGGTTCGTAGGAGCCAGGCCCAACACTGCGTCCTGTGCTATCAGCTGGTTTAGTTAACGTTCTTGGAGCTCGATCATACATTTTCAGGAGCTTAAAATCACAACACACTCAAAAGCTAAACCTTTATCACCAAAACATGGCGGATTCTTGTTGTTATGGAAACAATTCTCTCTCTCCCAAACAGACTGGTACCAAATCAACGAATTGCGTTGTGATAGTCTGTGTGAGTGGGATTGGGCTGCAGTGATAACTGATATGTTCCTTTGGAGAGAGAAGAAAGAGTCTGATGGAACCGGTTACATCAGAAAGAAATTGATTTGAGCCTCCCTATGATGAAATGAACAAAATGATTGTCAATGATATTTTTTTCTGGAAGAATAAAAACTCCCGTTGCACACCTCTTCCCTGAGAGACCATGGGCGGGAAAGAAAGAAAAAGCGAGGTTACATAGATTGTGTTCGAACTCTTAATTGTAGCAAGATGTTTGGTCGACAGTGTTTCCAGCAGGTAAGACGTGCACCGCACCGTACTGCACTGGACGTACGGTTTGAGCTTTTCATTTATCCTTTCGATTCTGAAATTGTTTGTGTGGATATCTCCATGTCAATTTAATAGCTCAAACGTTTCGCAGCAAGATGTGAGGGAGACCTACCTCGAAGAAGCGGGAAATGTAAGCCTGACCTTGAGTTATGGAACATTAAATCAGTTGCTTTTGAGATGGAAGGACGATACGACGTCCCGTTTTGTTAATCAACGAGCTACCAGTGACAAGGCGCTTTTCTACAATCCCACGCTTGTACAAACTTTGTCACGTACCCCAGCCCTGTTTTATTGATATCCACCTCCACCCATCCATCCCCCCTTTACCTAGGGATGAGTGAGGGGATGCCAAGTTTGACTTGTATTAAGAGAAGAATATAGCAAAATTTATCAGAGGAAATACAAAAGTTGGCTTACTCGATATTAATTAGAATGATACCATACAAGTGGATAGGACTTTAGTCATGTTACATGTATGCTCAAGATGATCGTAAGTACTAAACGGAAATGAAACGGCTAGCTTCCTGTTATTTCCTCTGGCAGAGTGGAAAATTCAGTCAATCCGGGGCAGATCTAGAGGGGAATTCCCCCTTCCCCCTCCCCTCCACGATCTCTGAGAGTACCCGTGGCTTTCTAATACAACTTGTATTCTGGAAGAAGAAAAAAAACGTCACCAGTCAGCTACTGTAACCCCATTCCTTAGTGGTGTATCCCCTCCTAAGAAAAATCTGAGATCCGCCCCTGGTCAATGACCTTTTCTTTTATTACGTTGGAAGGGGAAACCCTTTTTATTTTCTCACGCTTTGTCAAAAGGGGAAAAGCAATAATCAGAGTTTCTATGTGCAGTAAAAAGTTACCTGCTTGAACTTGGGTTGCCATTTTCACCCCCCTTAGCTTTGCCGTTCCTTTCCTCATTTGACTAATAGCTTTGCCATAATACATTGCTACTGATTAATTTACATGGTTTGTCAACAATAGTCTACAACAAATACTTGGCAGCACACTTTCCTGCTGAAGAAATTTAAGAATACCCACATGATTTGCACAATTTATCAGAGGAACACACATGATTTGCACAACTGATTTGTGTAACTGGGTCAAGATGCTTGTCTAATGTTAGAATGTCATGATTGATTTTCAGGCCTTAACAGCGTCCAACTGATTGGTTACTCTGGCAGTGATCCATTGCAAGGCAGTAATGAATTTCAGCCAACAAAATTCAGTTTAGCAACAACAGTTTACTACAAATCAAGAGATGGTGAGAAAAATTACAGCCAAGCTGCATCTAGCACACCAACTGAGTTTTGGCAAAATTCAAATGAACATTCAAAGTCCTCTCTTATGCCAACATGTATGGCATTTGAATTGAATCTTGACCATTTTTCAATCTCAGCCCCAGAGCTCTTCTCTTGACTAAGGGAGGGAAGTGCTTTGGGGAGCCCTGAAACAAAGCGTTTTCTCATTGGTTTTCGTGAAGGGCAATCAAAAGCGTCTCTAATTGGTGCATTCATGTTAGCGCAAG
>NC_090874.1:58021083-58026083 GCF_036669935.1 Montipora foliosa
GTGCTCAAAGGAGAGTCACGATGACATACTGCCCTTGTTGTTTCCTCTGGAAGGGCCATTGCAGATCTTAATTTTTAGACACATGTAGGAGCATCGTCAGTGCTCAAAGGAGAGTCACGATGACATACTGCCCTCGATCTTTGTTTTCTCTGGACGGGCCATTGCAGATCGTATATCGTAGATCTAAAATTCCCAAAAAAATAATCCGCAATTCTGCAAATTTTACCATAGAAAGATGATGAGTCAGAGATGTCAGAAATGTAAAAAAAATGGGGGATCACCGACTTCGTACGCTGGTGACATCTCCACCAATAAACAATAAAACAATAAAAATGTTTCCCGCCAGAAGTTTCTGAGCGGGCAACAGTGCAAAATCTATGACGTCAGAGGGTACCTGCCGTTGCACGTTTTTCTTTTTGTGTTATATAACAAATCACTTAATGACTGACCCATCGGGAAAAAATTCATTTTTTTTCTCGAGAATTTCAGTGCTTCCCTCGGCTGCGCCTCGGGGAAACATTGAGATTCTTGGGAAACAAAATGAACTGTTTTCCTCGGGACCAGTCATTAATTAAGTGTTTAATGTTATTATTCAATCGGAGTGTCCCATTTTGGTCAGGTGCATCATCTTGATACCCAATGAAACTACAGATCAAGAACGTACGCCTGAGTTCGTTCAAAAACTGATCAAGACACAGATCAAGACATTTGAATTTAAATGAACCTTTCCACTAATAAACCTTCGGAAAAAAAAAAGCACATATAAAAATAAGCTACCCGCAAACAATGCATTTTAAATTTCCCGAATATTCGACATAAAACTTTCGCAGTACTTTTTATGATTAGGGTCCAGGAGCCGGTTGCTCGAAGCCTGGTTAGCGCTAACCGTTGGTTAAGGGCGGTGCCTACTAATTCGGAGGTATTTTTGCGCGGTTTACTGAATATGCGGGAAAAGCAGATCTTAACAAGTGTTATTGAAATCCAAAAAGAAAATTGGCGGTAACCACGCATTTTTCGAAGATAATTAATAAACAATATATGAAAAAAGCTTTTAAAGACAAAGCAATGTATGGAGGTCTTTTCCAAATTAAAGCTTAATTATAATTATCTCTGAAAAAATGCGTGGTTACCCCCAATTTTCTTTTTAGATACCAAGAGCACTTGCTAAGTTCTGCTTTCTCCGCATAGTTTTAAACCGCGCAAAAATATCCCTGTATTAATAAGCACCACCCATAGGAAATCCGAGTATCTCGAGATGCGCAGAACGTATGCGCAATAATAATAGTAGGTACCGTCCTCAAAGGAGCAGTGTCATCGGTGGTGCATGCGTGACAGCAAGCCAAAATTTTCAAAACATTTGCCAACCTTTTCAAAGGAGTGTGTGGGGAGTGAATATCTTACACAATCAAAGCCACCCGTGGTCACTTTAGTGAACCAAATATCCTGTGGCGTTCAGAAACAAATGACCCCAAATTCACTATATTTTCGTTGTTAAAAAATGTTGCTGTTATTCATCGTGGTGAAGTACAATAAGCAGGATGTTCCGCTGTGATTGGTTGGTTTTCACCGAAACAGCGAGGATCGAAATGCACCAATCCCTGCTGCTGAAAGTGACCATGTCGTGAGACAAACGAGAATACTTTATTATATTTTCGTTGTTGCTCTTTGCTCCTTTTTTTCTTTGATTTTGTTGTTTTGAAGGGGATTTGATCGTGTTACCATGTCGAGTCGTGGCGGCCATCGAGTTGGAAGCGAACAAATAGTGATTCAGTCTCCTCAAGAAAGCAAAACAAGAGCAGTCAAAATACCAATACAGCATTTATAATGAAGAAAAACTTTTTAAGACACGAATTCATGAGAAATTCGACGTATGGTGTAATCGAAGCGCGAGCTGTTCCACCATTGCCAAGGATCGAAGTCCATCTTCGTATTTCATTTCTAGGGAGTCGCTTAAATGTTAGAGACCACCCCATCATCGTTTGTTGATAACACATTTACTATCTTCGCTCTAAAATGTCTATTTGAACATTTTGAAGAAAAAAACTGCATTTAGATGAGAGGAACTGGGTGCACTGGTTGTGTTTATTTGTTGCACGAATTATAAAACCGCAAGCGGTGAGTAAAACACGGGTAAATTTTTTCGCTTCTTGACGTCTTTCGACTTCAAAGTCGTTTCTTGGAAATAAATACACTTTCTGAAATGGCATCTTAATCTTGATAATATGTCTGGTTTATCACAGAGAAAAAAATATTTATGTGTGAGTGCTTGAACCGCCGACAGAGTTCCCGCTCACACTTCACTGAATTCAGCCGTGTCACGCAGAAAACAAACATGGCAGTATTTGTGTTCGATTTTATTTCTTGGACTCCAAATCAGCGATAACAGATAAATTTGCCTTTTAGTGCCTTTCTAAAGCTGTATTTAGTCTAGACTTAAACAGCTGCGCATGCCATCGTATGACACTGCCCCTTTAAGAGGTATCAAAACTCATAGGTTAACATGATATTTAACGCTGGTTAGCGCTAACCATGCTTCGAGCAACCCGGGCCAGAGCATTAAAACGAATATGGACACCCAATAGGTCAGCTACAGAGCATCCATTTCAGCAATATCTGCACTCAAGGCTTGAACCGTGTGTAGTTCGTAGTATTTGAAAAGTCCACCGCAATCTAAAACCGGCAGTTGACCTGGCCTCATTTGTTCAGTTGATCTTTGCCTCATTTGCATTGACCTTGCGCAGTCGGAGAGAAGTCTTTGATTTGTGAAACCCGTGCGGAACGCTATTCGAGTCTTCGACCTTTTGACTTCAAATACATACATTCAATTTTGATGGGGTGCTCGGATGATAGCATTGGTCGACCGAGAAAAGGCCCTCTTGCTGCCATTATGACGCGTGATCGCCGAGAAAAATAAACAAAAGTTTTTATCTAAAATTATTGTCTGCTAGGTTCTTTTTATAACTGGCCCTCGTTAAAGCAATGATGTCAAGGAAAGCAGCCGAATCCACTTGGATATCGTTGTCTCCGCGTCCAATTGCAGAAAACAGACTTTTCCGTGGCCTACGTTAAAGTTAATTTTCTTAACCAATGTGCCGCGCACGCTCAACTGGCGAAGTTTTTGACTCAAACTTTTTCAAAATGCAAACTAGACTGACAAAATAAAACAAATAAGAAGACAAAAATGGAATAAGATAATACAAGAAATAACACACAGACGGCGGTTATAAATTAAGCAATAGAGGACGTTTTCTGTGTTTCCATAGCCTCATTTAAACACGAGGGGGAGTTGGGAGAATTTGAGACAGTTATGCAAACCCGAGACACAGTCGAGGGTTTGCATAACTGTCTCGAATTCTCCCAACTTCCCCGAGTCATAATGGCAGCAAGAGGGCCTTTTCTCGGTCGACCAATGCTATCATCCGAGCACCCCATCAAAATTGAATGTATATAAAATATTTCTTAAAGGTAGTTCAACAATTGAAGGAAACAAATGAAGGAAACTTCTTGATTGAAACAGATTTTCTTGATACACGCTCATATTTCCTGCCAGCCAATCAAAACGCGCGTTTAACGGCGTGCATGTAACCAATCAAAATTCGTGTGATGTCATAGCCGTGTTTCCATACTCTTATCTCAACACAGCTATTGACCAATAAGAGTGCGCGTACTATCGTAGTTATTTTATAATAGAGCGAGTTTCAATTGAGTGTCGTAAAACCAAAACCAAAGTCATTACTTTGGCCAATCAAAAAGGACGGAGACAATCCAGTAAACCAATCAAAACTCGAAGTGATTACATGTAGCCGACACAAAGCGCGGGAAAATGTGCACGCGCGAGCGACGATTGGTTTTAAGAAATTTGAACCAATCACTGAGTGAAGTAATCATAAACCAAAGTAATTTATATCTAATTACTTTCGACACTCAATTGAAAACAGCTCTATACTGTATCGCATGTTTACTGAAAGTTAACTTGACATTTCGAATGCTACTGCATTCATCTTCATAAGTAACCATTAAACAGATACAAGATTATACTCACGAGGGGAAAGTGAGTAATGGCCAAACGTGCCAAACTATCGAATTTGCAATTACCACGATGTAGTTACAGAATACAGCGAGTCTAGAAATTTTGAGGTAAGAGTAAGAGAGAGAGAGCGAATCTCTGTGCCCCATGATAAAAATCTAAAATTTGTTTTTAGATTTCCTATGTTGTTCCCATGATGGCGTCGCGTCGTCATGTTTTACACCAACTAATCAATAATTTGTCGTCATTGAAATAATCACACAATATGACGCAGAATAATCAATTGCAAATAATTTTCATCGAAATAGGGCCAAATACGGGAGATTCGCTCTTTCATCCCCTATTCTCTCGAGCGAGTATTTTTAGATTTGCTGCATAAATTAAGTCTGGCTTTCATTCCAACCAGTGCTGGAAAATGATTTCGAGACTTTTGAGTCATCACGCGCATGCACACTTGACTGAGCACAACTGCGAGAGGGCATCTTTGACATTCTTTTGAATTTTGTTGCGAGTTTTAAAAGCCAGGCGGGACAGATATTAACCTTCTCTAATAAGGGAAGCTACTTTCCAAATTAAGCGTCGGTCACAAGGAAAGAAAAACTGCTGACTTTGAGGGAAAACTGGCTTGTGTTTGTTGGGACAACCGGAAAACCTCTGTCAAATTCACAAGTTCTTTCCAAGGCGTCTTCTCCTCTCAGCTTTCGTTTCGATTAATTAAAAACACGTCAGCCAAGCATAAAAACTATCAAAGAATCGTATATTTCATTTTTAGCCTACAAAAGAAAAAAAAAGTCAGTAATTCACAGTATTTCAATATGGCCTACAAGAGCCATTTCCAACATAATGACATGGGTGACATATTAAGTTGTATAGTTACAGTAGGAGGGGCGAGTAAATAGTAAAATGTCACAAAATGAACCGCACTGCCGTGACACAGCCCCTTTAAATCACCAAGCTGATGATGAAATAATAA
>NC_090874.1:58031083-58033583 GCF_036669935.1 Montipora foliosa
TAAAAGTTATTAAAGAGCTAGATTCACGGGTACTCAAGGGTAAATTGTTCCAAATACGGGAAATGCGCACAAAGTAGGTATTTTTAAATGCTTCAGTTCCACAAGGTTGTAGTTGTTTTGTTTTCTCGCTTTTGTTTCTATTTTTTTACGTAATCTTTGCTCCGGTACCTGCACTGAAGAACCTATTTGAACACAGAGGCAACATAGCAAAAAATATTTCAAGGCACGCATGCACACACACACAATACACTACAAGAGGAAGAACAAATATAGATAGTCAATTTTCAAATTGCCTTTTCATTAGGTATCGTTATGGATTAAACTAATTTATATTATTAAAAACTGAACTACGGATATCAGATTTCCAGCTATCAGTTCATATATGTACCTAATATGGTCAAGAAACACGTCAGTCGTCAGCAATAAAGCGAGCTGAAAGGATTTTTGCAGCTCTGAGAAAAATGGCCGACTAAAGCCGTTTTGGACCGGAATTGTCCGAGTTAGAAATCGATGTTTCAGTGGAAGAGTTGTCGGTCATGGAGTTTTTAATAAAACAATTACCGTATTCTACTCGGGTTTGCTGGATATTTTTAATGTATGTTTCCCGAGGGACCATACATTAAGGAGGCTCGAATTAACAAATTGATGTCAGGTTTTCATGCGTTTGTCTTGTTATTGATCATGGATTTCGTCATAAAATTGTCAAAGTAGCTGTGGATCATCTAGCCTGTTCCAGGCTCTCAGATAGTCGAGAAAACGAAAAGAACTGCGTGTGAAAAGCGAGTGAGGGCCCATGCCTCCTGAGTATTATCACATGATCTGTATTGGGAAAACAAAATGTGCAAGCCGAAAAGGTCTATTGCCCTTTCTCGCAGTCGGAGACTGAATTACTAGGGGCACAGCTCAACAAGGTCGGACCGAAGGAGCTGTGCTGCCGGCTAGGCACTCGGCTCCTGAACACGACCCATGTATGACCTCGGAGCACAGCACCACAGCCTGATGGAATAGGCCGGGAGTCGATTTTGAGGAGGGAGGAAAACCGGAGTATCCGGAGAAAAACCCTCGGAGTCAGATTGAGATCGACTGAAACTCAGCCCACATACGAACTGAGCCAGAGTTGAACCCGGGTCACAGAGGTGGGAGGTACGGTTGATGACCACTAAACCATCCTGATTCCCCGATTCATTCAGCTGACGCTTGTTTCTTAGTTATGGCGCGTGTACGTGCAGCTAAAAACCCTTTTTACAATGACTGCAAAATTCTCCTGCGCTCATTGGCTAATTTTATTGTCAATAAGCGGACAGACTCATAAATGTATCATTTATGCGAAACTTATGTGATATTGCTAGCGTCAGATTGAATGAAATTGAAGTTTCTCGCATTTTTGTCTCGAGTTCTTCTCGTGTTTTGACTTAATGTTGACCCATCTGCCTTCTTTGGTATTGTAAAAAACAAATTGATGTCAGTTTTTCATGCGTCTGTCCTGTTATTGATTATGGATTTCGTCATAAAATTGTCAAAGCAGTCTGCGGATCCACTCGGCTATCGCCTCGTAGCCTGTTCCAGGCTCTCAGATAGTCGAGAAAACGAAAAGAACTGCGTGTGAAAAGCGAGTGGGAGCTTGGGTCGCGGTGAGCCCCCACTCGCTTTTCACACGCAGTTCTTTTCGTTTTCTCGACTATCTGAGAGCCTGGGACAGGCTATGGATCATCGAGGCGATAGCCGAGTGGATCCACAGACTACTTTGACAATTTTATGACGAAATCCATGATCAATAACAGGACAGACGCATGAAAAACTGACATCAATTTGTTTTTTACAATACCAAAAAAGGCAGATGGGTCAACATTAAGTCAAAACACGAGAAGAACTCGAGACAAAAATGCGAGAAACTTCAATTTCATTCAATCTGACGCTAGCAATATCACCTCAGTTTCGCATAAATGATACATTTATGAGTCTGTCCGCTTATTGACAATAAAATTAGCCAATGAGCGCAGGAGAATTTTGCTGTCATTGCAAAAAGGGTTTTTAGCTGCACGTACACGCGCCATAACTAAGAAACAAGCGTCAGCTGAATGAATCGGGGAATCAGGATGGTTTAGTGGTCATCAACCGTACCTCCCATCTCTGTGACCCGGGTTCAACTCTGGCTCAGGTCGTATGTGGGCTGAGTTTCAGTCGATCTCAATCTGACTCCGAGGGTTTTTCTCCGGATACTCCGGTTTTCCTCCCTCCTCAAAATCGACTCCCGGCCTATTCCATCAGGCTGTGGTGCTGTGCTCCGAGGTCATACATGGGTCGTGTTCAAGAGCCGAGCGCCTAGCCGGCAGCACAACTCCTTCGGTCCAACCTCGTTGAGCTGTGCCCTTAGTAATTCAGTCTCCGACTGCGAGAAAGGGCAATAGACCTTTTCGGCTTGTACATTTTGTTTTACCCAATACAGATCATGTGATAATACTCAGGAGGTTTGGGCCTTTGTTTTGTTCATTGAAAAGAG
>NC_090874.1:58036083-58051083 GCF_036669935.1 Montipora foliosa
TTTTGGTAGGCTAAGGCAGAAAGGGGAATTTGTATCACTCACAAGTTGGCCACAGTCCAAGTGGGACAGGACCACATCTTAACTGTAAATTGAAGTGAACACTGCCAGTAAGATCTCGAAAATGTTACGCCTTATTAGAATGAATCCGGTGAAAATCGTCCTACCCTATGCAAGGTCTCAGTCTGACTGTGTATAGATTCATTTAGTTGGGCCACACCTTGAGTGCTCCTCTGAAGTCTGCAAGGTTACCCCAACTGGGTTATTTAGTGGATATCATTAAAGGTGCACAACAGATCTAGAGAGCCACAAGACAAGCTGTAGAATGGAGAAAGACTAAAGCGGCTAATAACTCAGTACCTCTGATGCCTCTAGGAGAAAAAATTGATCTTATATTTCTTTTCAAATGTAATATTTATCTACCCGGCTGCAAGTGTGGGTTAGGTATGCTCGTACGAATTTATTTAAGCTCTTGTGTTTTTGTCGTGTAGCCAATTAAATATATGGAATGAATTCCCTTTGAGTTTAAGAGCGACAGCTAACTTCCCCATCATGCAAGTTCTGGCTCACTTGTCATGATGTAGATTAAATTAACGACTCGATAATCTAATAGTCACAAATTCTGTCAAGTTTTAAGCTGTCACTTACATGATCATGATATTATCATTGCCATATTTTGCTAGTCTAGTAGCCTCGGCTTATTGAGGGAGTTATTTTCCTGTAGAAACAGAAAGATAATAGACTCAAATTACAAGTTTCAGACCAGTTTGGTTTGTTTGTGTGTAATCTATTCCTGGTAACTCGGGAATTTTGACATGCTGTTTATCTATTGACACATTGCGTTGCAAACAACCCAACGAACTCCTGAACGTCAAAAAGTTGAGTTTTGTTTCACTCAACTTTCGTGAATTTGAAGATGATAGCTATTAACAACTTGTTTGGTTTTTATGAATTACCAATTAGTACTACGAAGTACGTCCAAAGGTAAAGATTAACTGAGATTTGCAAGTAATCTGCTTGCATTGTTGTCGCTTGCACTGAGATGCTGGCCAAAACAGACTAAAGATGCTCCACATACCGACAAACAAAAGAGCTATTTAACTGTCGGTTAATCAAGCATGACCTACTTGTCATGGACAAAAATTACAATATGTGAATTTAAAACACTTAACAGTCTTGGTTCTGGTGGGTTTTTCGTCGATAGGTGGTCTCCACAAACAACATTAACAAAGAAGAACTGGGAAACTTAAATCGTTGGCGTGAGATTTGTAGAAATCACTGTAGTCTGAAGAGAGTTTTCATGTACTTGGGAAAGATCTGACAGACTTGCCTAATCCGCAACATCATCAAGAAGGTATTTAAAATTAAATTTCTCTCTTCGAACCTGCAAATATTAATCTTGCTTTTGTCGCCTTACTTGTAAAGATGCAAGACACTTTTTTGCATTGGGAAGAAAGAGTTACCACGTTTTGGACGGTAAAAGCCAGTAATTTTCAAGGAGAGGCATCGTGTGGTGATAAATTTTAGAGTATGTTGTTTTGATTTAGTTGGCACTTTCTGCACCCAATGAAATTGACTTGTGAGCTTTAGATGAATTCGTTTGGATGTAGACTGGTAAGATTTTCAAATTGAGGGTTTCCGTTGAGATTTAAACGCTTCGTTGATTGACCCAAGGCCTCTTGATATGGTTAACTGAATATATACGCTTGAGGGATTTTTACATTTATCATAATTATGATATTAAGTATGAAAGACACAGGTAAATATAGTCCATAAACTGCCGTCTTAGGAGGTTATGGGTACGCTTTAGGTTGGTATATGTTGATCGACGAATACATGGCTTACTTTATCTTTCGAATCGCATGGCGGGAAGAGATTCTGGTTAAGTCAGGTCTTTATGCCCGTGTTGATTATCTATTTTGACAACCGATACCATTAGATGATCCAACTTACCAATATTGTTCTTATTTCCAAACAAATTGACATGAATTCGTCGGTAAATTAAAACAGCACCTTAGTTTACTTGGAAAGAATGCTAGAGTAAAGAAATAGGATCGTGCTCTCTATGCAATGGCCAAATCAGTTTTTAAGTTCAATATTGACACTACCATTAACCATGATAGGAAGCAGACAGTTGAAAAAGATAACGGCTTGTTAATGTAGCAATATAACTTGCTTTTAAACGGTCCAGTTGAAGCAGAAACTTCAGTGTTGGTTTGATATAATGAAAGCACGTCTTGGCGGTTGCCTTCAGTTTACTGTGTTTGCCTCATTCATTTTGAAAGGCGGTTGTGCTTCAAGTTGCAATGTCTACAGTGTTTTAGATATTCATTAAAATAAGGAAAAAGCCTTGGACGTTTCCAAATCTCTGTCATCTTTCGTTCCTTTCATTCGATTGGATTAACGATATCAGAAAGGGAATTTTCAATTCAGGCAAAACTCTTGTATCGACATAAACAGTACGTCTGTAAATCTCACCTCGTGTGGGTGGATTCAGACCAGGTGGCAGCTGTAGCTCCAGTCAGTTTTTGGAATCAAATCCTCTGTTTACTAGGAGGTCAAGAAATTATGGATGGTGGTTTCCAAATCTTGAAACAGTTAACTGATTTATCAGGGCATTCTCACAGATGGGAACCCATTGTACAGTACTAACTTCTTGGCTGCATGACATTTCAGTTATTTTATTATGAGAAATTAAAAGAAAACAAACAGACAAACAAGCCAAATGGTACAGCAAGCAAATACAAAAATACTGCACCAAATGCATATTTAATTTTTTAAGACAAAATGTCAGATTCAGTTATCATGATGCCTAAGTTACTTAAGGCGTGTCTGTTTAAAGTTACAAATTTCCTAGACGATTTAAAACAACACGTTCTACAGGACAGGAATATTATTGAGAATCCTTTGAAAAAAAATGATTAAACATCGGTGTTTTAAAATGAAAACTTATAAAAGTCCTATAAACAACTCAGTATTTCCTGCAATGCTCGGATGGTTTCAGCACCGGGGTCAAAATTCTTCATTCAGTGACCTTCTTCGTAGATTCACAGTTGAGATTTGTGTCTTAAGTTGATGGTTGGAACATTACCCTATAAAGGCCGATGAACAGTACCACCTTGTGAGTTATGTATGCAAGGTTCTAAAGTTTAATTTGCAATAACACATCGTGCCTATCGCCAAATCGACTCTGCATGAATCACACTGAGATCAATTATTGTCTTAACTTTCAACATTTCGCTTCCAGTAAATAAAAATTTTACAACAATATTTGACAAGAGGTAATCAAGTCGATATATGATCCAAACAAGATTGAGCAACGCTTCATTCTTCTTTGCAAGTTTTCTGAAGAAAACGAGTCCCAACCTTGACAGTTGAAATGACCAGCCAAGATTAATTCAGTTTCACTTTACAGTTTGAGTAGCGAAAACTGTAGGAGCCCTCTTTTAATACTATGATCAGCTGTCGCTTTAACTGACCTTAAATTGGTCAAAGAATTTCCATTTACTTTGACAACGATAACATAATAAAAGTTATTATTTACACATACCCTATCGAAACATGGCCATGTTTTTACTCAAATTTCAGTCACACTTCACGGTCGACTCAGGAGAACACTTCGTCGCTGTTTAATTTACGGCATAAACTGAGATAAATCCAGCTAACTCACCAAAGGCTAGAATAACAAACAGCTGGTGCTGAATGCATGAATCCTCTGTTTTAAAAGATCGACTTAAAAGCATCTTAAGGTACCTGATTACAGCTGCAAAGTTGTTCTATGTGTACACTGAAGAAAAACTTAGGGCTCAAAGTTGTTTCATCTATACTTATATGCATATGAGTTGTTCAAGTGACATGGTCTGTATTAGTAAGTTTTAAACTTGCCTTGCGTTCGTTCAATCTCCTAAACAGTTGTGGACTTGATGTTTAGGGAAATATATGCAACATTTGTATGGTCCAAATTTTACATTTCCCCGAATAAAGTGCTCCTTCGCTCGCTACTCCGTTGTTCACTAGTATTTGACACTCCTGAACTGCCTTTGCAGTTCTCAGGGAATTCCGTTAATCGCAGGTACATACATTATTCCCTGTACGAATAGTAACTGAAGTAAGGTATCGAAAAGAACCCGCTTCATCGCAACAGGGAATATACACTTTACCAATATTACTATTCATGATTATATACCATATTAATTTAGAACCCAAACTCTATGAGAATTTCGTAATGGAGAATCATGTATTCACGTATACACTTGGCAAAGCACAATAATTCTGACAGAAGATTTCCAATTTGCGCGACGTACTTTAAAAATTTACCACTGCCAGTTGTCAGGCGATAAAATCCGGCGCTTGGCAACACTGAGAGCTCTGAATTTAACCGTTCGACGATGTTATGTTAGTTGCCATCTGAGTTAATTAGCCCGCCATTCTTCACAGAAGATGCTTTTCCGATAGACGCTGGTCTTATTACGATTAGAGCAATCATGTTTGGGTGACAATATTGTCCGAGATTTTTTTAGTGAAGGTTATTTTAAGCAAAATCTATTTGCACAAATAGTTAGAATTGACTGTTAAAAACAAAACTATACAAATGAGCACCATCGACTATGCTTACAAAGCTAACAATCCATTTGAGGCTTAACTTGGTCCCAAGGGTGCTCAGAAGTAAAAACACGAAAATGTAGGGAGCAAAAATCTCATTGTAAAACATTAATTCTGCGGTGTTGTACGTCAAAAGGTCAGTCGAATAAAATTTTAATACGAAAGTTTTCACAGAGAAAAACTTAGAGAATTCACAGATTCATGGAATAAACGACCTTAATTTAATAATTTGGCTTTAAGTTTTGGCTTACATCACAACAAAGATATATCAAGATTTTTCTCTTTTTTGGTGAATGTTTATGGCATACCGATTCAACGTCAAAGAACAGAAAATTCAAATGTAAATCAAATAATCGTGAACGCGGTAGGGAATCGCTGTTATTAATTGCAATGATGTCAGTCCATTTGATCTCGCAAGAAACGAATTTCAAGAGAAAGCTTTTCCTTTTCCATGACGAGTTTCTCTTTTTCCAATGCTAACTTTTCCTTCTCAAGAATTAGTTTATCTTTTTTAAGTCTGTCTATCTCAGCTCGCACGTGCGAGCTGGGTTCGTCTTGGAAGTATTGATCTGAAAGCTTCCTCCTCTTGCTACTGATCACGTGCGAAATTGACGAGGGAAGCATTCGCCTTTGTTGTGGTAACAAAACGCGTTGATGCTTCGAAGAAGAGCTGATTGCATGGCTTGTGTTGCTTGTACTCGGCAATTGTCTTGGGAAAGAACGCGCGGCGGAAACGACAGTCACTGGAACGGTAGACGATGAAACAACAACGTTGCCACTGCCTCCCGGCGAAGCGTTGACTGTATCATGTTTCTCTTGGTCGTCTGCTTTGGAAACAACTGCAGCACTTCCACCGGAAAACTGTGATTGTGTATCGTGGTTACTTTGTTTTAGACCTTCAATTTCTTCTGTATCTGAAGGCGCGTCCAACACTGAAGGTTTCACGTCTTGTCCTACTACCACATGAACGACGTGCTGTAAGCCATTGCAATCCTCGTGAACAGACGTTTCACTGCTATCATCTTCGTTGGATTCGCAAGCTTGCACTGAAGCTTGATCGGTCTCATTAAAACTGCCATCAAATTCGTTTTCCAATCCCGGAGATTTCACTAAACTTCCACAATTTGAAATAGTTATCCGTAAAATGTCTACGATTCTTTGACTAACCGGGGAGAGTTTTCTCTGGGAAACCGATTGCTGACCATTCTCCGCAGACGGGGTTATCGATTCTAACAGTTCCTTCTTAGCCGCTCGCACCATGTTCTTCCACTTTCTCTTCAGATCATTGGCCGTTCGTAAAACAATTGGATTCTTGCTGTTGTAATCGCCGCAAATGCGTTTCCACACTTCCACCTTGTGTTTGTTAGTGGCGGCATCGTTTAACTTGGAAGTCAGTATTTTGGCGTTTCGCTCAAACTGGGATATCAAGTACAAACTCTCCCCTTCAGTAAAGTTAGGCTTTCGCTTGTTAGCTACAAGTAGCAGATCCAGTGAGTCATTGCGTCCTTCGCCAGAGTAACCCTCCATCCGCGAATCGCAGCGCCGATCGAATAAAGAAAATCACATGGATTAAAACCGCCCAAAACAACGAGCGAAATTGAAAACTTTAGCCTGATTGGAATAATCGTTAAGCCCGGCGAAAATCGTGCTGTAATCAACGTTCCCGGTAAATTAACTAATTCTCAGTTTCAATATCAAGTGACCTTTAGTGATGTTGACGTTAAGTCAACGGCCTAAACTAGGACTCTTCGATTATTTGCTTCATCTGCGCGGCGACTAATACAGGTCTTAATATAAATAACTGCGAACACATAATGCGTGGCTCTCAGCACGTATTATGTTAATCCCATGACGTCATAGAATTACGAAAGGAGTTAGATCACAAAGCCTTTCATATATCAGATTTTCAGTAAATCCGGCTTTAGAAAGAAACGTGCTTTGTACAGTTTGAAAACCTGCCTGTTTTTATCAAGCCGATCTCGCCAGAATTTCTCAAAAGCGGAGCGAACAGTTTGTGATTTTATAACTTTAAAATAAGAATTAATTAGCTGTTGAAACCACTGTGGATCGACATAACCTGAACATATTTCTTTCCGATAGTACTTTAAGAAAGAAAAACGGCTGTAGCTTCAAATAAGACACCATAGATGACAGTTGTAGTTTACCTGCCCAAGAGATTATCATATAAATGGTGCATAATCCGCAGCCATCAAGGAGTCTTGCCAAAGGAAATCTACCCGAATTAATGCTAGCTCGGCACGATCAGTTCCAAAAATGCCAGGCTTTTTTTTTTTAATTTTAATGGACCTGTTTTTGACTAAACGCCTTCAATAAAGTGGCTTCTTAAATAAAATGCCAATGACTTAGCTGTGAAAAGGCAATTAGACACATTGTGAGTGCAAGAGTGAGTGTAATCTCATAGTGTGTCATAGTATTAGAAAGCAATGGTTGACAAATGTATTTGTTCTAGTGAGAATTTGTTGCCAGTTTGCACTGACGGAAAAAGTTCTCGCCTGTATGCACGAGACTGTAAATTCCAGGTAGTAAATAACACTTTCACAATAAAATAATAGGAAACAGCCCTAAAATGGTTTTAACACTTTCTATCAAGACTTCTCACCCTATGTGGCTACCCTCCCCTCCCCCCTTCCCCCCTCCCCCCCTGCAGAAAAAAAAAAAGACTGCTTACCTGTGGCGCAGTGTTGGGTACAAATAGGGTCATGCGTTGAATCACGGCTTAGAAATTGCTGTCGTATCATCAAGGTGACACAATACTTTTGCTTCCTTACGTCATTTAGCCTTAATCCTGAACTCTCCAGATTCTTATAAATGTCAAAGGGAAGTCTTTGAAGCAGTGAAAACTTCATCTCCATTTACTCGGACTGTATATCTTTCGCTCTATGAAAAAAAGCGTGGTCAACATAATTAACGGATGAATCCATCTGAGAAAAATTTCGCAACATATCAGACCACCTTTCGTCACCATTACAAAACTTTGAACTAAGCTACTAGGCATAAACTCGATAGGCGCCTAGTTCTCGAATTCACCAATCACCGATATCGGTTTTTAAAAATCATCTTTTCCCCCGTTAAAAGACGTGTCTGACCTGACCTTGAAGAATACCTTAATGAAAACCTTAATGAAGGAATGACTCACAAACAAGTTGGGCTGTCTTAAAGATCTTACTCAAATGACCTTCGCCTGTTCAACTCTTACCTCTTCTACAATGAGACTCAGTCTCACATACACAGACAATACAAATGGACTCGGACAGGACGTTTTGCAAGTAATCGTTCAAACGGGGAAGTGACTGACTTGTTTACTGGAAACGGAACCGATCTTAGGCTTTTGTAAAGTTTTCTTGCAATTTAATACGAGACCGTGCTTAGAACTGTTTACAAAACGCCCATGGAATGCATGCATACATGCACGAACTGCGTTTGTCCCTCTGCCCTACCCCCGTCCCTCCACTGAGCGAATTTTCCGCGATTTTAATTATTTATTTCGAGGAATGTTAAATAGCAAAAATGAAGCAGCATGATGCTTGTAATTTTACAAGATCAACCGGATTTGCATGATAGACCTTGGTTCTCTGAAAGTAGCTCGGATGTCGCCCAAACGATTTGGAAGCGAAGTCAATGCCTGTTGTCTATGCAAATTAAAAATCAGAGAGTTCATCACAAAAATTGTTGTCAAATATTTGCTCTGTTGTTTTCCCACACTATTCAGCCGTGTCGTGACAAGTGTTTTCTTCAGTATAAAAAACAAAGAACACAGTTGGTAATTAGTAATGACCATCATTATATGACTACAATTGTAGCTCCGTGGGCGGGCAAGATGAACCAAATCCCGCGCTGTGATTGGCTAACCGAGCCGGCAAGATGGAGCTATACTGCCAGCTCAGGATTTCTCGCTTGGTCCCGCAAGATCAAAGATCATTTCTTTGGTGTTTTATTTATCAAGCTTGTTCGGTCATAAACACGCAAAGAAAGAACCTGGCCCATATCCAGCCACCTTGACCTTACGCTTGGTCAATAACCCTTATATAATAGAAAAAGAGGAAAAGTTCTTTTTTTTGGATGGGGGGATGGGGTGGTCATGGAAAAAGAGGCTGATTGCCATCGGAATTTGTACTTTGTATCATGGTCCAAGAGATTACTTCCTAGCTCGTCCTTGCGACTGGATGAATCAAGAAATCACATGTTACGGTAAACAGGAAATACCATAAGAATTCCGTGGAGAAATCCCGTGCATTGTTTACAAATTGTTGTTTCCGTTCTCGGATAGGATTTCCAAGATATAAGATTTCCGGGCAGACTCTTACACTTTGTAAAATATCTTAAGAGGAAGTGAAGCCATTGTAATACCGTCTCCAAACGGTCAACACGGAACTCAAGGAAAAAGTCGTGCTGTACGAGCGGCATGTATTTTGCGCATTTCTTTTCGATTCTCTTTTAAACAAGTGCGTGAAACTGACCAACGACCATGTGTGCAAAGAACCGTCAATCGCTTATTGTTTTTATTAATTAAAAAAGAGCGTTCCCAGATCAGTGGCAAGATACTTAGCTATCACTGGGCAAGTGAACAGGAAGCAATTAATGAATTGTTACTCACTTTCCGTCGGAATGTTCTTCGAGATCTCACGTATCTTCATCGTTCGAGCAACATAATGGTTAATTTTAGCCTCACTTAGCTTGTCCCTGATAAGTAGTAGTAGTAGGACTGAGTGGAGTACAATTCAGGGAATAATCGGACTAGTAATTTAAAAATGGGCCGCGCGAGGCCGATTTGAAATTACTAGCACGGTTACCCCTGAATTGTACGACACGCAGTCCTATTACTTGTTAATCGTAACCATAACAAAATGGGAGGATAACAGTCTTTGAATACCTTTTTGTGAGAAAAAGTTAAAATTATATTCAATCTGTTGTGCAAACAGTAGGAAAACAGCGAGAAAAACCCCATCCAAGTGCATGTGATTGACGCGCGAATGGCGCAGGTGTCCAATTACATGTATCCAATTTTGTATCCAAAATTGGATACCTGTAATTGGAAACCGACGTGATCGCGCGCGCCAATTACGTGACAAACAGGCGCGCACAGAACAAATCAGATTCGAGAATTTTGTAGGAGTTACGATTAGAGATATTATTCCTTCGACTGAGTTATTTTTTAACCCTTGCATGCACACACGGAAATACGTTCGTACCAGCTCTTAATTAAGTGCGTCATCATTACAAAAACTGGCAAGTGTCGCAACAGGATGCATGCCTTAAGTATAGTAAAATGGATATATAAAAAATGGAATAAATTTGTTTGCCAACACTTATTCCTGGGGTTTAAACTTCATGAAGCAAGATTGGAGGTTCCATTTTAGAACCCTTAAGATGTTTACGAAGTTTCCCTGAAAGGCAGGGATTGGTCTGCCTCTACTCAAACATGCCACGAATATCGTTGATCACCAGGGACACTTTTTTGAGAACTGGATGATTATGTTAACTTCGCAGAAAAAGCTATATCAATATAAAAAAATGAGTAGGGCACCGTTTGTCGAAAGTCCCGTAAACTATATTTTCGCTGCTGTGTTAGTGTCGATACTTCGTTGCAATGCAACTGCGAACGATAGCAAAAAAAAAAAACTGCCAAAACGTAGTCGCCCGAGGAGATATCTTACCGTCTCGGCTCATTTCTGTCATTCAACGGAGCTTGTATCTCGGGCCTTGAAATATCTGCTTTAATTGCTGCCTTAAGACAACTTATATTACGGCTTGTTGTCGTGAACATTTTTTTCCCAAAAAAATCTCTTGAAATTACAGCATGTCGCGTTATTGAAAAGTTCTATTTCCTTATCACAGTGGACATTAAAAAGACGTTCTGTTGATGCAACAGAATGTGAGTGTTTATGCAAACTGACTCGTTAATGAAAATCCCAAACACTAAAATTAATGTCAATTGAGTTGATTATTGCGCAAATGAAGGTAGCTATACAATCCAAGCAAATAATTCACGTATAAAGATGTAAATGCTTGTCTGTTAATACTATTGAATCTTACTGCTTATGCTAAAATTGTTCATGAATGTGCTTTCGCATAAATGAATGATGTTTGGTCAGTATAGTTTTGCAGTATTAGTTTAACTACAGTAAACACCCGCATATAAGAACACTTTTTTTCAGGTTTAAGGTTGATCGTGTTCTTATTTTACCGCGCACCGGTGGCTCAGTTGGTTGAGCACCGGGCTGTTACGCGGGAGGTCGTGAGTTCAACCCCGGCCGGACCAACACTCAGGGTCTTTAAATAACTGAGGAGAAAGTGCTGCCTTTGTAATTACATCTGCAAATGGTTAGACTCTCTAGTCTTCTCGGATAAGGACGATAAGCCGGAGGTCCCGTCTCACAACCCTTCAATGTTCATAATCCTGTGGGACGTAAAAGAAGCCGCACACTTGTCGTAAAGAGTAGGGCATGTAGTTCCCGGTGTTGTGGTCTGTCTTCTGTGGTGTATCATGGTTGGGAGGGTAAATGCTCGGAGATATTAGCTACACCAAGGCGGCTACTCTAAAAATCCGAGGGTAAATAAAGATATATGATATATGAATATGATAGATATATGATTTAAGGGGTGTTTAGTGAGAAATCAGCCTGAAAGTGTTCTTAAAATGTTCTTAAAATTGGTTTCAGAAATACTTCAAAATTATATATCACTAGACGTTTAATTAACACACGATGCTGTTTTGTAGTAGATTTTATAGTTTGTAATAGTCCTGAACACCATAGTACTTTGATATAAGTTACTGTACTGTATTGTTTCCCTTCTCCTAATACCCCTTCCCTTTGTATTGAGAACATGTTTTATTTATCAGGCTGATTTTGTTGTTATTTATATGCTGCTTTATTGGCCAAATTTCAGCCTGATGTTCTTAATCCACTTGTTCTTGTATGCAGGTGTTTACCATATTGGCACAAATGAAATTTATTCTCTGCTATCTAATGAACAGCAAAAGGTGTCATACAATTACAACACGCAAATTGGTGTACTGAGTTTAAACCCCTTTTACATTACAGGAAAAAGTAGCAAGGCAAGGATGATAATCGAGAAGAGTAGCTAACATTCTGGTAAGGCAAGGATTGTTTACACATGCACTTTTTTTATCCATGCGTGTGTTTCCTTTAGGCAGTGCTATTTTGCTCCAGGCATGCGCATTTTGCTAATTGACAGACAGACAGTTTATTCTCTAAAACATAAACAGGTTTACAGAGAAGTATAATGAAGACTTAATGAGAAAAGGGCAAAAATAGTTAAACTAATACCTTGCCCTAATTCAACACTGACTGATGGCGTTGGGCTTGTTGATGTTCGTAATCTCCATCCTTGGCAAGGAAAACAAACGAAGCTGAAGAGAAACGAATGGCGACAACGTGGAATAAAGAAACATAAACGCAAGGAATTGAGGAGGAAAAAGCGTTTAATGAGATACCGCGACTGCCGAAGGAAAACACAGTTGCTTCGCATGCTCGCGATGTCGACACTGATTAACTCTCCAAAGGAATGAAAAATTGAATGGTTTCGTCAGGTCCATTAACTTCAGTTCCTTCCTCCTTGTCAGTCCTCGACCCCAATCTCGACCCCAGAGCTCTTCTCTTGA
Organism: Montipora foliosa; assembly: GCF_036669935.1. NCBI lineage: Eukaryota > Metazoa > Cnidaria > Anthozoa > Scleractinia > Acroporidae > Montipora > Montipora foliosa. The sequence goes on from NC_090874.1 coordinate 58,048,328, forward strand.
CTAAGGGAGAGAAGAGCTCTGGGGAACCCTGAAACAAAGTGTCTTCTCATTGGTTTTCGTGAAGAATAATCAAAAGAGGCTCTAATTGGTGCATTCATGTTAGCAGGAGGAGTGAGCAGGCTCCTTAAGGTTCAAATAGAAAATTTTTGGCTACAAGAACCCTTACGGCGCATGTTCTCCCACATAGAAGTTCGTTTTCCAGAGGCTTGGAAATGAGCATGCGTTTTAAAGTTGTGGCATGCGCCAAGGCATGCGCGGAATTATCAATAATTGGCTTCTGGGCAAGCGGGAACGTTTTCACGTTCTTTTAAAGGGCAAGGTGCCGTCCTTTTCGTCCTGAAATAAATATTATCCTTGCCGGCTGTCATCCTTGCCTTGCTGTGTTTTCCTATAGTGTAAATGGGGTTTTATTTTACACAAACTGTATTTTATTTTCTAGCAAAACTTGGTTTAAAAATGTACACATTTTTCTGACGCTGAAGGAACAAACCCGATACAAGATTCTTACCCATGGATAACGGACTCTTTGTTCACTGCTTACGAGCCAGAAGGCCCATCAGGCCGGCGCTTCTTATCTCCGGTTTCCGTAGCATGAAGCGTCCAGGAGCCTGTTTGTTCAAAAGCCGATTAACTTAAACCAGGATTAGCGTAATATTTTGTTTCATGTTTTCAACTTTTTGCTGAACGTTTCTTTTGCTTATTTTTTTTTTTAAGATTGACTTCCTCTAATGTAAAGTTTTGTCGAATATCAGCGTTGAACGGCAATTGGAAGTAGAGAAATTAACTCCTTGGTTAGTTTTTTAATCTGGGATTCGCGTTAATCGGCTTTTGAACAGCCGGGCCCCAGATGTTTTCCTCTGGCTTCTTTGCAATTGCTTAGGTTGTTGCGTTCGAGGAGAACGTATTCTAATAGTGTCAGTTCCGCGGGATTTCCCTCGGGTGTCGATCACGATGCCATACGATTTCCGCGTTTGGAAGCCATCTTGTTCTGGCACAAATAGGCCTCGATCTCAAGGGATAGTGTTATGGCTTGCCCAAGGGACTGAAGTCAAGTCCTGTCGGACGGGGTTACGACCTGGATAGGTGACCGTCCGGCAATATCCCGTTCTGTAAGCAAGAAAGGCTACTGATATCCCACAAAAATGATATTGCAATAAGACATGTATTCCATAGTTGTTTTTAATAAAATTATTAGCAACAAGATAACAGTCAAAATACTTACAGTGTGATTCCTTCACTACTTAAGAAGGGTACAAAACAATTCTCTCCACAGTATGCAACTACTTTCAAACACCTCGTCGATGACAAAACAGGAACCAGTACAAGGCACCTCACTAATCCCTGCTTGTTTTATTAATTGCCATGACTTCTCGCTAGGAAAAGTTATAATTTTCATTGTTATTGTCATCATTACTTTTAGTGCTCATATTATATTCCATCTTAAAACCTTTTAATATATATATTTTCCTCTTTTAGTCAAACTCATCTTGGTGGTCACTTTACAATGCAAGATCCAGTCACCTGAGTAAACCTTTCACACCTATAAAAAGGATGTGAGAATCAATCAAGAATCGGCTTGTCGTATAAAGTCACATTTACAACGCACACGCATGACTGATAAGCATGCCCAGAATTCAAAGCGCGCGTCACGAAACTGACTTGCTGTCGAGTGGCACTGGAACCATTGCAGCACTGCTTGTCCTTTCCAGTGTAATTGTTCTTGGAATAATCTGTAAATACTTCCGCAAGCTTTGCCAAAGGGTGAAAGAGCGCTGGAAGAGAAGCTCCAAGAAAAGACAATCAAAACAAGAATCCAAACCAAGGAGTGCTAGCGCTGTCAGAAGCAGTAGTGAAAATAAGTCATCGAAAACCCGCGAAGGCGGAGTAGTTTCACCGGAATTTTCTATCCCCTCCTCACGGAGCTATGTAGCACAGCAGCCTACACCAGACCTTGCGCAAGGCAGGACAGGAAGAACAAATGACGAGAAACGTTTTACGTAAGTTCTACGTTACAATGGTTTCCTCCTTAACGTTAATGAGTTTCCGGTAAAAATACAAAAGAAAAAAGGACAATGTTATTAAAACTGCATGAAGAAGAATCTCAAACAGGATTGACAGCGAGTAATTAATCATGAATAAATTCATTGATAATTAAAACATTAAACTACATACATGCATAAGGCGATGTACCGATAATAAGTAAATGAAGTAATACATAAGTATCTAAAGTTTACTTGTATCATATATCGTCGATATAAGAACAGTTTTTAAGATTGCACTTAAAACCGTGCCTATTAAATGTTGTCTTGAAATGAAGAAGAGTGTCTTTTCTAACAAATTATCTCCTGAAATGCATACCGCGGTAATTTCATTCACGTCTTCTCTCACATATATCTCCTCTTGTTTCAGAGAATTGCAGACGTCCTAGCAAATTAGTAAAGCTAGTCGACTATGGCCGACCAAGTAATATTAGGAATTAACATCACTCGCATAGGCAATTTCTGCAATTTTGCACAATTTTCAGCATTCAGTTAGAGTTACTGCACTGTAAAACGCACGAATCAGATGAATGCGATCGGCTCGCAAATTAAAACATTTAAGTCGTAAGAACGCCGTAAAGCTAAATGGATAGTAGTCCTACGCTTAGAGGCGGATCTAAGGGAGGGGTGCAAGGGGTGCGAACCCCCCTCCTGAGGTAACCTGTGGCTTTCTAAAATAATGAGTATTCTGCAAAAAAAAAAAGCCCAGTCAGTTAA
>NC_090874.1:58056083-58076083 GCF_036669935.1 Montipora foliosa
TCACTATTTTCAACGAGGCTTTGTTATTTCGTGTCCCTGAGGAAAAGCTGTCAAGATGTGCGTTAAAAGTATCGGTGAACCATTATAACGTGGTTGGAAAGAGTGCGACTGTAGGAGAGGTTAACTTTAGTGCGGAGTCGATCGGACTTGAGGATGCACACTGGTCCTCTGTTATATTTAAACACAACAAGGTGGTTTCAATGTGGCACACGTTACGGGGATTCAAGTTTATTGAAACTTCGAGGGACGATAAATCTCCTCTCTCGCCAACATAATTTTTGTTCAAATCAATTTCAAATCAAGTTAATAATAAATTGCTTATGTATATAAAATGTTTTTGGCTTTCTATTTGCATAAATGAAAGTGCTTTGCTGGTGCTCATATCACCATGCTTAGGGTTGTTAATGGGGGACGCCTACTACGAGATTAGGAGTCAATGTAACAATAAAGTTATGGAGGACTTCTTTGTATTATGTTGTGTTAAGCCTGGTTTTCAATAGCCACGCAAGTATAAGAGCGCTTATTTCATCGTGAAAACGGGGTTGACGCAAGCGCAAAGATCTTTTTTTTTTCTTGTCCTTGTGCTCGGCTTCGCTTCATGGCCTATTGACCCGTAGTGTTAATTATACATTGGTGTCACCAGCTCGATTATAATTGGCTATAAGCACGCAGCTAATTCTTGCTTGCTTTGTTTCTCTTACGTCATACCTACAGACAATAGATTTTATAAATGTAGAATTGACGTCATACCAACAGACAAAAGTAGTTTTATGCACGCAGAAGTGACATCACCTAACACACTAACCAGCAGAGAAGAGGAAAGCCTTCGGCTTCGGCAGATAACACAAACTGAGGCCTTGATAATTATCGCTATCATGCGAAAACTGACTCCAATTATAATTGTTAATTAGTGGCCGTTATCAGCGGGGTTGAATCCGTTGTACATAGGTTAGGTTGGTGTTCCTCATTTTACCTAGGTTAAATATGCACTCTACCAATAGTTTAAATCAGCTATCAACCCCCCAAAAGGGCTTAAAACACCTATGTATACCTTCCCTCAAGCTCTGTCTTGAGCATCTTAGCACATCTTCGTATATTCTTATCGGTTTCTGTATTCATACATGTATCCATTCAGTCTCAACATTACATACAGTAAGGGAACAAACAACTGTACTATGCACTTACCAGTACTCGAAAGCCCCTTGATCTATAGGCCTGTGCCTTCATCACTACACTACAATGATGAACATGCTCAACCCACGACAGTTCTTTTGTATGATAAGTCATAATTGATAGCCATATATAATAACCAAACTCACTCAGCTCGCTAATTTTTCTTTAGACTTACTTTACGCTCCAGAAAAAGTTTCTTTAATTCATCCGAGTGCATATTCAACTTAAGTAAAATGAGGATCACCAATTTAACATGAGACTGGATTTTACCTGCACCATAAACACTTTAAAATGATCATGTAGACAGGATTCAGGCGGCGGCCGGTTCTAAACAAGCGAAAAGCGCTTTCCAAAAGCCATCTTCCTTTTTGGACAATTCTAATATTATACAAAAGTTGTTTCATATTGTTAAAGAAAGTATTGAGAAGGCAAGAGTAACTGCAGAGAAAAACATTTATCTAACTGACAACTCTAGAAGGAACAACACACAAACAGCGGTGGCACACGCCACAACAAAATGTCACTTGATGTCGGTTTCCTTCAGAAATACGAACTTTTTCGCATTGTTTGTGTTTTGTTCCTACTACAAAGATGAGATGGCCAAAGAAAAAGAGTACGAGACAACTCTTTCAGTTTTCAAAGGTTCTGGCGGGAAAATAATTGTTGATACCCCCGATTTAGGTTACATTTCATGATCAATTCACTCTGGCGAAGGGCTAACGCTCGTAACCTCGACTCACATACATTATTACAATGGTTAATCCAAGTTACCTTTATCAGCTCTCTTCACAAAACCAAATTGTTCTTGTTCCACTCGAGCTCCACACCGACACCATACCAAAGTTTCTTTTGGAACACAACTGAAATTATAGTCACTTACCTTAAAAACTCGGCCATGTCAATTTGTTTATCATTTTCGTCATTGTGTGAACGATTGCGAGGCATAAACTAAAATTAAAGTCACGGACGATATATATTTTGTTTTGACGCAACTAGCAGACGGTTTATCTCTTCCGCCGGTGTACACCGGAGAGAAAATTAAGGCCCCGTCCACAAGCAGACGTTTTCGTGTGAAAACGTTATGTGTTTTTTTCTCCGCTTTCAAGAAAAAAATTCACACGTAGCATTTTCGAATCGTTTTCACCTGTTCGCATTTATGCGCTAAAATTATTCGAAAACGCCAATGCCGCTGCCGGAAGGAGCATGCACATTTCTCAATAAAACGAGCCCGTTTCGTTTGTCTGTGTTCGCGAACAAGTTAAATTAACCTTAAATTTCCAAAGAAATGCTTCTTAAAAATTTCGTAGTCAGAACAAATACCTGGTAGATCAAAGGGCAAGAGCAAGGCTAACTCATTTCTTTGAACGGATGATGGAGTGAAGCTGCTTCTTAATTAAAGTTAGAATCAAAAATAAAGTATTCTAGCTAGACCCTCGAAAATGTCGACGGGGGATCATTTCAGACAAAATTTATCCTTGGAGGGGTTGAAGGAGGAGGTAGGCTGGATCCAATAATGTGATGTCATCGCCGGTTTTCGTAAAGTTTTGTTTTCAGTCACTGTCCACACCGCGAAAACACGAAAAAAGCGTTTTCAAACATCCCTACTCTGGAGAGTGTTTTCGGTCACCGATTTCAACGGATACGTTTGGACGGAATGCCAATCTGTGAATACAAGTTGTGTTTTCAACACAAAACCGATACTGCGTGTGGCTTACGGAATTTCACTATATTTCATTGGAAAAGATTATCAGAACGTTTCCGCATATACAAACTAGCGCGCATGTCTTCTCCCAAACCGTGAACAAAGGTAAAACGGATGATCTGTTTTCACCTGCGTAAAGCAAACCTTAGCAGTACTGAAGTTGTCATGAGAAGTATTTCAGCCAGATATTTAATTTTCGTTTGTAGCCAAGACTGAGCTCGACAATGCATATGGATTCAGAGAAAAGAATTATTCAAGGTAATGAAATGTTTTACAGTATAAAGGACCGACAAAAAAGCGAGGTCCATTGTCCGTACTTTTAGTTGTGCGGTGTTTTCGCGAACAATGTATGATAAGATTAATGATAATGCATCTGTGAAGCCTTTTCAAGAGAAAGTTGTTCGCACAAGTGACTGTCCTTTTGGACGGCCAATAGCCTGAGCAAAACGCTACTATCTTTCAGTTTTTGGATGACAATTTTCACCGTGTTTTTGTTTTCTCCGATCTCTGGTTTCTGGAACTCTTGCTGATTCAGTTGCTATTTCATCACGCTCTATTTGTAGCGGTTCTTCGGGTCTTAGCTTTGGAAAGTATGAAAACGTAAACGATCTCGAAATGGAATTCGACAGAACAACTTTGTGGTAGCTTTCCCATAACATCTTATTTTTTTCTCGTCTTTTTATTTCTTCCTTGGCTTTCTTCCTCCTCTCTACATCCTGTTTCTCTTTTTTTTCTTCCTCAATTCGTCTGATCTCTTCCAGGTGTTTCCTTTTTTCCTCTTCTTTCATGCGACACTTTTCTCCTTTTCTCGTGCGTTTACTGCAGCTTTGTTTCACAACTTTCAGTAGCATATCATACTTTTTTTCATGGCTTTCTTTGATCTCCCATGCATCCTGAAGATTCACAGCTTGTTCTTCTAAATTTAATTCCTTTAACCCTGTTATTAAAATCTCGAGTTGGTTTCTGTCTATTTCATCTGTTTCTTGTTTTTTACGCTCCCTGTGCGGGTTCTTACTTTCTGATCGGGTTTGCGAGCGTTTTTCCTGAGAATTCTTGTTTTGCTTCTGTGGCTCTCCAATCTGCATTCCCCTTCGAGGTTTACCCGCGACCGTACTACGCTTTGGACTGGCTTTGTGCGCGCTTTGATTCAAGCGCGAATGTCGGACATTTTTTCTGGCTTCGTTGACAAGTTTATTTAAGTTGTCCCTCAAGTCTCTTTGCTTTTGCATTATCTCTTGGTCTGTTAGCTTAGGCTCGTCTTCAGGTTTATCAGTGTTTTGACATGAACAACTCCAATCGGCGCTCTTTCCTTCAAGGCTAACAAGATTTTGCTTGGTTAGTTCCTGGTCTTTAACATTAACAAGCGGCTCTTTAGTGAACACTTCTTTATCTTTATGATATTGATCTTGAGAAGAATCCATTGTGGAATTTTGAGGGCAGAAACAACATTCCTTGTCTAAAGTTTTACCGGCATAAGATTCGTCTGCGGGTGTATACTGGCGCCTTAAGGTGTCTATGTCATTTGTAGTATCAAATCCGCTTTCGCAATCATCATCATACTGAGGTCTTGCTTTCATATCTACACTGTCTTCCCTCGCACACATGATGTGCGGCACGCGAACGAAATCACTGTCTGTATAGGTTGCACTAAGCCCATCTGAAGTCGAAGTTTCAGTTTCAAAAACGGATTCAAATGATTGCATAGGTTCTTGAAGGACACAAGGATATTTAGAACTGATCACCGTTTTTGACTGAAATATACTCGTTTTTAGCGGAAGCAAGGGAAGCGGAAAAGACGACTCATTGCAGTCGTCTGCAATGAAGTCATCTTGTTCAGAGCCACTACAAATGAAGCTTTCTATATCTGCATCATAGGATTCCTGCGTAGAGGAAGAAAATGCACGAATAGGGCTTTGACTTGGACAAGTAGAAGACGTTGATCCTGAGCTCGACAACATCGCTGTACTTACTTTCAAGTTGGTTGTGACTGTAACCGTCTTTGCTCACGAATCTCAAACGTGAGTGGTTTTCTGGCAACCACAACTCCTACAAACAAGATTAAACGACAAAATTCGCCGGTTGGTTGCTGTTTCGAAGTCGCAGCATAAACCTGTTCGTAAAGTTGATGGCCACGTTAGGTTCCTTCTTTTTCGTCTACTTCTACTAAATTTGTAGATGCAGTAATCTCTTGATCTCGTTTCTAAGCAAAGCAGGACCAGTACTAGTCATAAATCAACGTTATCGTGTTAAGAATTCTTGTGGCACATAGAAGGTTTCTCTCGGTCGGACAACTCACTGCCAGATCAGTCGCCTATAACTTCGGCATCGAGCCATTTCGAAGTTCTCAGCATTAATTTCATCTCTTTTCTGAAAGAGAAGTGAGTGTTCCGGCTGAAGTGTTTTGACTAATACGTGATGTGTTTTTATATGCGATCTTAACCAAGTCGTGATAGTCTGAAGGCAGCTTTGTGAATACCACATTGTCAATTATCAGGGGCACCCAACGAGAATATAGTTCAAAACCACTTAGACATAGCATTGTCAAACGTATTTTAGTATTTAAACGGTAGATATAGCCAGATTTTGATCCCCTAAAAATTTTTCATCTGTTCGGATTTCCTAGCTGAAAGTCTAGTGATCCGAAAATTATAGGGATTAAAACTTACCTTTTCGAAAATTTCAGCCAAAACAAAGGCTCCCGAAAATTCTAGGTGACCCTTTTAGGGTAAAAATCCGTTAAAAGTGGGCAATTATACCATTTTTCAGATGTTCGAAAATCCTAGGACAGGCAAGCAAGCAAGAAATTCTACAACAAATGTTCCGAAAATTCTAGATCTCAAATCGTCTTCCGAAGAGATATTTTCCGAAAATTGACGTTGGGTGCCCCTGAATTATCACTAAACGCGCCATGAAAACACATTAAATCCCTACAGGGGCGTTAAATAATTGATTTTGTTTCCTTTTTCTTGCACATTTAAAACGTAGAGAAACAAAAATTTGCAACAAAGAGATTATATCTCTTGCATGCTTACGTACGTTTTTTCATATTTAATGAAAATAGAAAGGACCAAGGGTAACGCCATAACTGTGGTCTTTAATAACAACTAATATTATTTTTGTGTACATGTAAGATTTCATTCTACGAAATTCAAACACAACAGAGTTTCTCCTAAAAGACAACCCTGTCAGGTGTCTTAGAATGATATTATCATTAAAATAACATAAAGAGCCGGGGACAGTCAGCAGCACGATATCTTTTTACTCAGAGGGTTCAAGGCTACTCTGACTTATTTTCCACAGTGATATTAACTTAATTCAAGAGATTATAAAGGTAAGAGAAGTAATCCCTCATACTGGCCCTATTCCCATCGTAATCCCTCTTAGGTTATTTTTAGATGATATCAATTTTTCCGCGGATAATGTTACCGCGCGCGTTACGTGGAAGTTTCGTGGAGGAGGGAAAGTGCAACAAATTCTGTACGATGCCACTCTCCGTTTTCAAAGTTGAGTTTCATGGCCTGATAAAATTCATTGTCTGCAAGATACAGGTTTCAAACATACATCCTTGGAATTGCTTAACTGCCTAGTTTACAATGATACCAATTTGAAGAATTTCCAATCTATCAAACCGTGTTAAATAATTTTGACATAAGCGGATATGTTTACCTTGGTTGCATTGCGTTACTTGTCCATTTTAGTGCGCACTTTCTCATCGTCTACAAAATTCTGTCGCTTACAAAACTCGTCCTTGTCAAGATACAGTTTGCAATCATATATCATGGAAATCGGTTAACTGTATTATTCACTCTGATACCAATTTTACGATTGTCTAGTGTAGGAAACCCTGTTAAATAATTTTGTAAAAGGGAGCTATATTTTACGCGTGCGTTGCAAATTGACTTCAATCCGATCTTACGTTTTTAAGAATTTTTATCGTGCGGTCAATTGAAATTTTCCTGTCATGTGTGGTACTGTTTGAAAGCGTTAGCTGTCTAATTTATGAATATCATAGAATTAAGTCACCATAGTTTAAGTCCGCTAAGAAAATCGAGAACGCGTTGACCAAGTCAGGAATATGTTACTTGGTGACTGTAGTCCGCGATATTTCATTGTGTACAAACTTCTGTCACCTATAAAACTCGTTACTTTCAAGATACAAGATGCAAAGATATATCATTCAAATCGCTTAACTGTGTTGTTTACAGTGACACCAATTTAAACACTGTCCAATGTACGAAACCGAGTTTAATAAATTTGAAAGATGCCGGTATATTTAAACATGCGTGCTTTGCAAATTGACTTCCATGCGATACCACTTGTTCATACATTTTTATCGCACTGTCTGTTCAAGTTTTCCTTTCATGTCTGATATCTGTCTAATTTATGAATATCTAAGAATTAAGTCGTCGTATTTTAATCCCGCGAAGAAAATCAAGAACGCGTTAACCAAGTCAGCGATATATTACTTGTTGACTGTAGTCTGCGAATTGCCAATGTTTACAAAATTCTGTCGCTTATAAAACTCGATCCTTTCAAGATACAGGTTTCAAACATCTGTAACTGAAATCGCTTAATTATCTAGTTTTTAATGATACCACATTCAAGGTTGTGCCATATACGAAACCGTGTTAAATCTCTTTTTAAGGAGACAGCTATATTTAACATACGTGCTTTCCAAATTCACTTGAATCCGATAACACGGGTTCAAAAATTTTTATCGGACGCTTGATTCAAGTTTTCCTTTCATGTTTGGTACTGTTGTAGAGCTCTATCTGCCTACTCTATCACCGTACCAGAATTAAGTCAACATATTTTAATCCCGCAAAGGAAACCGAGAATGCGTTTATCGACTTTAGTCTTCCATTTGCCATTCTGTACAAAATCCTGTCGGTTACATAACTCGTTCCTTCCAAGATACAGGTTTCAAAACATAAGTCATTGTAATCGGTTAACTCTGTAGTCAACAAGTCACGTTCGTCCACAAAATGTATACATGTATACGCGTTTGTCTCTCAACATCCTCCGCCATTTTTGTTTGATGGTAAATCGCGAACGACGCGAATCATTGCGTGGGAATTCGCTCACCTGTCAACATTGGTAAAAATGAGGACATATGATTGGCTATCAGTTAACCCTCGTGGGAATACCGGATCTCGCAGGAGATCTAAAAATAACTTAAGAGGGATTACGATGGGAATAGGGCCAGTATGAGGGATTACTTCTCTTACCTTTATAATCTCTTGCTTAATTGTAATTGCTTTGTCCTGCCTCACACAACGGGAAGTTTATTCTAGAACTAATCTTGATGAAATTGGTGGTCAGTCTCCATTTTAGTCTGAGTTAGCATTATTTATTAATAGCAAAGATGTCGAAAATGATTTAGTTTTTATGAAATTTAAAGGATATATTCAAAGAGATTACTGATGTAGTTTTGCATGTGGGTGCTATTAAATATTAATTATATTTTTATTTGGGTGGGCTCGATTACCGGCCTCTGTTTTGGGAAAGGTGCCGCGCCGCTATGATTTGGGCTGTTTGGTAAAAGGCCAAAATGAGCTTTGAGATTTGAGTATGCGACAGATGTTTCATTGTCTCCTTTGCTCTGGACTCAGTAACGAAAAAAATGTGGACTATCAAAAAAGCCAAGTCAATCATGAAAGAAAATTGAATGAACGAATAAATCATATTCACTACAGTCACGTTTCCCTGACTTTGTTCTGGAGCAACAAATCACGAAAACCGCATTCTGGGCAGAATAGACAAAGACAACTTGACAGATTGAATATGAGACTCATCTGGTTCAAAAGACATTTTTTTAAAGATTTCAATAACAAGAGACTCGACGCGGTCGACGGAAGTATTCAAACCAACAGGGTGCCCTGGTCGTCATGACGCTACTACCGGTTTCTTGAAAACCGCTGGTCACCGAAACTTGGGCTCATAGAAACTCCTGTCGTTGCTAGGGATTTTCAAGAAACTGAGAAAGTGGTCGCTCCCAACGCTTGCAACATGAATCAGATGGAACATAACGTTAAAATCAAAGACTACAAACGGGATGGAGCACAAGGACCATTTATTAGAACCAGTTACAGCCTTAACCACTCGCAAACCTACCCAAATTCGCAAGAAACGCAGAGAATGGAAGAACGATTTCGGAAAATCCATTGGCCACGAAGCAAGACACTTACTGGTTTGACAGATCAAGGAGACCGGATGAAGTTTACAAGAGACCAGCAGATCAGTGTTTTGACAAACCAAAGTCTTCATGTAGCCGATGTTCAGCAACACAGGACGACGTTACTAAAAAACGTTAAAAGAAACATTCACGTTGCTAGGGATGAATTCGCCCGCGAAACCTACGTTGGTAGGCCCGGAGTTCGCGATCTTTTGCGCGGAACTAAACCGCTTTACAAAGTGGTAAACAATGGAACATTGTACGGTTGATGACGAATGAGTTTGTGTGAAGCGATTTGGGTGATGTAGTCTGGCAGATCTTTTAAGCCTGATGTTCATTTGTAGTTTAAAGAAATAAGTAGTGGTACAGTATTTAGTTTAATTCATTAAAATTTCTTGTAATTTATGCCTGCAGCGAGTAAGCTTAAACATTTTTCACTGCTGCAATTTAGGAGTTTAGTTTCATTTTAGGTATATTCTTGGTGTTTCACTTAAAATTAAAGGAGTGAGTAATTGGCAGAAGCGGAAAATACCGTCATACTCTTTGTTTTCCCACCCAATTTTGTTTTGTGTTGGGACCATTGTAAGTCCCAAGAGAAACAGGAAATAGTGCTTATTCAAAATTTGGGTGGACAACCAAAGAATATTATGGTATTTTCTGCTTTGACCAATATTATCCAATGAGCAGTTTTTCGAGAACTTACTATCGAACTGAAATAAATGCTGGATCAAGCCCCTGCCAGTCGCCTATGAAAGCTACATTATTTAATCATCACCATGTCGAACAATAACAATGTATGCTATATGTCCTGCATCATGTTCTTGTATTTGAAAACCAGCATTTGTTATGTGGAAAGTATGGTGACAATTGTCCACTATTACCAGTTACATTGAACCCTTCCATGCAGATGTCTCCTGTCCAGGCCCCGGTTGGATATCACCGGATAAATCACTATCTAGTGGATAAATACTAGCAAAACCAATTGAGTTATTGAGTGGATAGTGATTTATCCGGTGGATAGTGCTTATGATCCATCGTTTGAACAACTGGGGCCAGTTCTTCAAGGGAGGAAATATAGTGCCCTTAGAAGCCAGTTACATTTCACTGTGGTTTAATTAAAGTACTTGCATAGTATGGGAAACGATATTACTGGTTATGGTCTTTTCACGGTAGAAGTTGTTTTTTCTCTCACAAGGAGGCATAATGGAAAATGTTATGTCATACACTAAATGCATGCAAGTTATGTGGCTATTCTTCTTTTTCGTTTATATGTATGCTAATGAGAGTTGCCAGCCCTATTTCAATGGACCCTTCACCAAAATGGTGGCCGAAAACTAATTCCAGAAATAGAAAGAGCACCTTTACTTTAGTAACCCTGCAAAGTTTCGGCATATCAGTTGTAATATTAGCTGAGAAAATGTTAAGTTGAAAAATGAAAAATTTACAGACGTTTGTATGATTGGGGGTATGGCATATACCCCCCATCATACAAACGTCTGTAATTTTGTCAAATTTCAACTTACATTTTCTCAGCTGATATAACACCTAAAAAGATGAAACTTTGCAGGGTTACTAATTGTAAAGTATCTGGTATCAGTTTTTCATTCAGTTCAACCAGAAACCCATAAGGGTTGAAACGTGTAACGGCCCCTTGTGTGCTGGGAAACAAGCTTCTGAATATTCAATTTGCTAAGTACCATATTCGGAACAACAAGGGCGAGGGGTTTCCAAATATGGTACTTAGCACTGAAACATTCAACCAATCAGTTCGCACTGAATATGCGGAAGCTGTGAATGCACATTACACGTTTCAACCCTTATGGGTTTCTGGTTCAACTTAACTCAAACTAACTTATTCAAATCTGTTGCTGCCATTTTGGAGAAGGTTCTATTTTGCACATGATGAAATTCCTAGAAAGGTCAATTATCACATCACTTCACTACCAGGACCAAGAGCAGAATAGTTAGTTCCTCTTGTCCCTAATTGGACAATAGGCAGGAAGTCTTCTCCTTATAGTCTAAATTATTGTTTGCCACACTTCAGTTGTTTGAAGGCCTGATAACTTTGCCCGGTGGATAAATCACTTGCTAACAGTTTTAGTCTGTGCAAGTTATTTCAGTATTTCCTCCCTCAACCATGAATATGCACACTCTCGGCACATCTAAGTACAGGTATGTATGAAAACCATGGACAACATTTGATGCAAATGCCTGAGGTATCCACTGGAAAGAGTTATACAGCCCTTGAACAAATGGGATCAGTACTATTGTATCTTCCAGTGTCTTCTCGATGTGGATCTCAAGGTCTTCTTTGGTCTACCCCTATTAGGTTTCCTTGGGCTGGCACCAACATCGTCACCACTTTGGCTGGTCTCACATCTGGGAGTCTAATCACATGACTAGCTAGAAAAATAATTTTAATGTTATTCTTTTGCTGACAATGTATCTCAGTAATTTCTGGCCTGCCCTCTCAGAACTTCTTCATTCCTTATCCTTAATATCCTGCAAAAGCAGGGTTAGTGGAGAACTTCCTTGTGACTTTTTCTTTGACCTTTCACATCTCTCTAGCTTATAAGCCTGTTAGCATGACAATGGAGGGATAAAGCTGGATTTTTAGTTGAAGACTCGCTGTATTCAACTTATGGAATACAGATACTGCCTCACCCTGCTTTGAGCTGACACCAACTTCAGTGTCAGCCTTCATATAAAGTAAGTGAACTTCACCTGTTCTACTTGTTGTTGCCAAATGACCAGAGGACTTGAAGACCAGTCTGACTAATAGTCATCCACTCGTTGTTCTCACAGCTGGTTCTTAAGCCAAATTTAGCCCCACAAGCTAAATTGAAGGCTTGAAGGCTGTTTATCCAAACTCTGCTGCCCAAACTCAATCGGTCTGACAAATTCTGACTGGGTAGCTTAAAACTCTTGGTGTGCTTGGAGTAAACTATTTTATGTGTGAATAAAGGGAAAAGTCGTCATTTCTAGTAAAAGCTGATATCACAATTAGTAATGGTTAAACTTGCAGCATCATAATTAACACACATCATTCTACGTAATTACAGTCACCCACTCCAGCTTCAGGTCAACTTAAGAGCTGGCATTCCGTTGCAGGGTTGTGTACCAGTGGTGAGCATTTTTGTTGCCTTTATGTACTTCTTTACTTATTTTTATTTTCCTCTACATTCTCTGTAAATATGAGTAGGTTTTTAATTTGACAGAAAAGGGTAAACAGGGGTGACTGAGTAACTTCAACTGTGCACTCAAAACTAGCTGTTTCCCATAACTATGGTATATTGAAGGTATATTGAAGGCTGTTTATCCAAACTCTACTGCCCAAACTCAATCGGTCTGACAAATTCTGACTGGGTAGCTTAAAACTCTTGGTGCGCTAGGAGTAAACTATTTTATGTGTGAATATAATAAAGGGGAAAATCGACATTTCTATTCAATTTTCAATTTTATATTCAATTTCATATTCAATTTTCTCAAGGTTCCCAGAAGAGTTGTAATTCTGTAATTCACAATTACCCTTTTGATGAACTAGCCAGGTGTATGACAACTGCAGGCTGCAAACGGCTGACTGCACACTGCCTACAAATAGCATTGATAGACAGTATTTGCGTCTACCCACCCATTTAAAAACGGTTAGCCGCTTTCAACAACAGTGATTTAGGGTTAGTCTGCAGCCTTCAGTCCCGTTGCTTAAGCCCGCTAGTCACCGAGCAGGAGTACCTCAGAGGAAGAAACACTAGTTACTGACTATGCAAAAGTTTGATTAAGAAAGTGGTGAGTACAAGACCATTTTACGAATGACTCATTCCCGCGGTGACTAAAAACCGATCGAGAAGTTTGCTAAACGCGTTCGCGCATGCACCAACATTTCCCCCTTGCGCCTTTACTCAATGTCGTCAGCGGTAAATAAACAAACATCATAGCCGACGTCGCCGACGTCCCACTTGCAATTGAGCTGCAAATGCCGTTGAGCAGAAATCTGGCAAAGCAATAATCAGGTGAGAATGATAAGAATAAGAACATGTAACAAAAAAACAAATTATTCGTTGAATATTAGTACTTTGGGAGTGCTAACACACTGACCAGGTCACTTACATTTCTCTTTTTATTTAATTATTTATTTCGTCTGGATAAAAGCTTTTATAGATGGATAGCAAAGAGTTATAGCAAAGCCAGTCCGAAATTGCCCACGTTGTACTCGGACCGCAAATGGGTCTCTTTACGGTTTTATAGCTGATATCGTCCAAAATGAACATTTATGCTCCCCGTGGACATTGCACCACGCAGCCTCATCCCGCGAAAGCCCAGTTCACACTGTCAGTTCCGGCGTTTCTAAAACGAGGGTAAGGGTAAGACCAAGGGTCAGGGTAAGGGTAAGGATACGAATACAGAAAGTATCCTAAAAATGCATAAAAGCTAACCTTAAACTTTTGTTTAGGCCTAATTAGGCCTAAGGTTAGCTTTTATGCATGTTTAGGATACTTTTTGTATTCGTATCCTTACCCCTACCCTCACCATTGGTCTTACCCTTACCCTCGTTTCAGAAACGCCACTGTCAGTTCAGTTCGCCAAAAATCTAGTTTAATGGCAATACAGTCGTTTTCTTCGCTTAGAAGTATTTTTCTTACGCTTAATGAAAGATCTTTCGATTCTAATAAGCTCAACGGGACAAACGGACCCGGGAAATGCAAACTGCGAATACCGATGAGTAGAGCCTTTAAGACACAGCTGATAGGCAATTTTACCGTTTCTTGTGATGATCTAGTGATCAGTTGGCCTAACTATTCTGGCTGGCATTTACCCAGCCTTAGGACGATTATGGTCACTTTTTTAGTGATGGGAAGTAAGAAAAGCTAAAGGGCCTTGAAACGCTTGTGTTGAAGACAGACTCTTTGTACATTTTTTTCATCGCTATATCTCTCGCCAGCTTTTTTAAGTTGGCCATTTCTCTTTCCCGTCTTTCTCTCTCAAGTCTTTCTTTCTCAAGCTTTTCTCTTTCCAATCTTTCTCGTTCTTTCCGTGCCAACTCATCGGCATATTCTTTGCGAACCTTCCGGACTTCATCCTCTACAAGGACCATGGCGCGTTTTCTAGTCCGCTCTTGCTCATTGCTCAATTCCTGACGTAGTTTGTTCTCAGACTCCTCTTTTGCTCTCAGAGAGTGAGTCAGATTAACAGCAGCCTCCGATAAGCCCAGAGAGTGAAGTTCAACAATTATTTTTTGCACTTCTTCCGCTCTCTCAAGCCTCTTAACTTCGTGTTGTAACAAGTTAGCCACCTTGGCCCTCCCGTTTACTGTCGTTATCGCAGCAGCCAGACTGTGCCGTCTTCGCGCGCGTGCGCGATCCAATTCGGATTGGATTTTTCGCAGTGAAGCAAGTTCTTCGGACTGCGTTCGACTTTTCGCTGCACTCTCATCGGATTTTTCCTTTTCGGCTTCTTTCTTTCTCATCGCGCGCTCTTGTATTATTTTGGCCTGTTCCATTTCAGCTCGTTCTTCCAGCCTGTCAATCGATACTTTTTCGGCTTCGATTCGGGACGCGATGAGTTGAGATCGGGCATCGTCGATAACAACCTTAAATTTTCTTCGTATTTCATTCTTTTTCAAGGTGGCCTGTACGCGTATTCCCCTCAGTTCTCTCTTCAACGTCGCCTTTGCTCTTTGACGAATTTCTTTTTCCGGATTCTTGAATATTCGTTTGGCGTGGTCTTTAGATTGTCTTGACTCTGGCCCGATTCCGTCGACGTCGCCAAAACGGTTTTCTTCATTGCTATCATCTACTTCTTCTTCTTCTTCTTCTTGTGCTAATTCCTCCAGGTCGCTGTCGATATCCGGACTGTTTGTGCTACTTGCGCTTGTTATGAGAGAAATCGTTTCCCATCCAGTCAAGCTTCTCCTCTTTGTTTCTTCTACAATTCGTGGTAACGACAAGCGATTTATGTGGTTTACGCTACCATCACTTTTTGTAAACCTCGTATTGTTGGTTGATTCCATGTTTATATCAAGTAAAATCACTTTGGGATGTACGATCCTTTCACCTTTCACCTTTCACCTTTCACCGTGTTCTGCTTTTCATTAGTACATTTAGATCACTGCGGATGCGTCTCAAAGCGAAAATGGCTCTATACTTTTACCTGCACGCTGCATTTTGTTCAGTTGCTCCCCTCTAATGCCGCAAAGCTTTTAATATTTTGTGCCACGTTAATTGCATAACATTTCTGTACTCTTGTCCCTATCTTCGTCTGCGTTTAATAAGCAAGATAACTAATGTAACTATGACTCCAGCGAATAGCGTGTTTCGATGTATTTGTCGATAACGCACCGAAGTAGCTATGACTGGGAATAACAAATGATTGTCGTTTGATAAGACTACGGAGGATCTAGAACCGGCGTGGCCTCTCTAATGAGAACGTTTATTATTTTTGTGTTGTCCAATCCCATACGTTTGTCAGTAATTCATGTGCGGAGCCTGTTTTAGCACCTTCACGTTTCTATCTCTTTCCACTATCTCTTGTCAACAACAGGGGCCCCAATTCTTGAACGGTGACTCATCCGGGAGAATATTCAACATACATTTGCGGAGGCTAGACAGGATTGCAGTAAATATTTTAAATTCTGCCGCGTACAAACAGGGCGAAACTGGTGCCAAAATTGGAAATAAGGATTCAAACAAGATTGAGTTTCTTGAGAAACGTGTTTTTTTGACATTAAAAAAAAAACTTCAATGATCGATAACACTGATATTAGCCTTTATAATGACTGGTTTTTGAAACCACCCGGTTTAGACTGAGGAGTAGCTGACATTAGCTAATAATGACAATTATGTTATGCGGGCGCCTACCGGTTGAGAATTCGTTTAAGTGCTTACAAAAATAGCATAATGACCAAAATTTTGCACTAAAAGGAATGAACACAAAATTAATTTTATCTTTTTTCAACAATGGAATCATAGCCACGTATTTGTATATATTTAATTTAGGAGTCCACACGGTCAGTTCTATAAGAAGATTGCTGGTAAATGCTTATAGTTACAAATGTTTGCTAATGGCAGGCATGGCGCCGCCGTGGTCAGATCACTCGTCTTTCATCGCTAAAGTGGCCCGGGATCGTTTCTCAGACTCGGCATCATATGTTGGTTTGAGTTTGTGGAGTTTGTTGAGCTTCTCTGCTCCGAGAGATTTTCCGTCGGGTACTCAGGTTTTCCCATTCCTCAAAAACCGGTGTTTGATTTGAGTTGAGTTTGAGCTTAATTGCTTTGATTTCTTTGTTCAATGTTCCCAATCAGTGCCATAGTGCAAGAGGAGTTGACACTTCAGTAAACCTAATAACGTGTATTTTTATCATTACTCAGTATGAATCGTGAGAACCATACTTGTTTGATACTAGTCGTGCGTTTTGGGACATAATTCAGGAGTAGTATTTACCAAACCATCCCCCGCTCTTATCTTCAAAAAGTATCCATACTTCGAATAGAAAAACTGTTATCTGTGATCATTCAAAGAAAACTGGAGGCGAAAGATCTAATGCCTGCGCTCCATTCAAATGATCTAAAATGTATTTTTGGATTACGGCCATGCATGCTGCGAAGTTTGTTTTCATCTGTTGTTGCCATGACCACGCGGTTCGCTTTCACACCAACTGACGAAGAAGGTGTCGTCCGAGAAATTATTACGCAGCGCTAGCATGGCACACTGATGATGATATAATTTTCATTGGAATAGATCAAATTTGGAGGATTCGCTGTCTAACCTCATATTATCGCTTTGTTTAATTTTCTTTAATAACTCGCAATGTCATGCAGGTGTTGGATGAATTATCCTGCGGTCAAATAAGTTGCGGTATTTATCGACCACCAAGTCCCCTAATTATTTGTCAGCAGAATTCAGGCTTATCTTAATACCCTTTCTTAACTGGAGGCGAAAAGTAGGTGAATGAATGTGGCTTTGATATCCGTGAACCTAACATGGTTTGATCGTATCCTCGTCTCAGCTCTTGATTGTGTGCTTTTCGTGCCAGAGCTGCCATGACTCTTGCTCGCCGTTCTCTTTCCTCCCTTGCCTTCCTTTCTTCCTCCAAGCGTACCATCTCCTCAATCCTCTCCACTCGTAGCTTTTCCACCTCCTCCTCTTTCTTTTTCCAAGCTTCAATCTTTGCTCGGTTTCTTTCCTCTTTCACCTTGTCGCGCAGAGCAACGCTGGCCTGTTCTTTTGATTGCATGGTCAGTCGTAAGGTATTCGCTTGCTCGCTTAACCCGAGTTGGTTTAAATCTTGTATGAGGTTCTCAATTTCGTCGATTTTTTCGAGTTTGCGTATGTCCGCTTGCATTAGCCTTCGGAGCTTTCCCTTCTTATTCAAGTTCATTGAGGCAACTCCGTTTCGTCTCCTCGCCCGAGCCCTGTCCAAATCCGACTGAATTTTTCTCAAGCTTTCCATTTCCTCCAAATGTTGTTGAAGCCACTGATTTCCGATGTTAGACTTGCTATCAACGCTTTCTTTTCTCTGTCTTCCAGCCAAAAGTTGCCACCTTCGTTCAGATCTTTTTCTCATTATTTCATTCTGTTTCTCTTCTGCTCTTTCTTCTAACTTGTTTATCGCAGTTTTCTCTGCTTTCACGCGGGCTTCTATCAAGGATGCCCGCGCGAGGTTAAGACCTTTTGTAAACCTTGCTTTTATACGCTTTTCTTTCTCCTTTGCATCCTGCCAGATCTTCTTAAAATCCTCTCTGAACTTTTCGTCGACTCGATGTTCAATATCTTTCATATCTTCGCTGGTGAGAATGTAACTGTCCTCTTTCTTGACTTTGGTGGAAAACGTCTCTCTCTGAAATTCGTCAAACTCCTCAAAGTAGAGTTCCGAAGGTGATGCATCTTCGCGACTCAGGGAATTTGAATCTGGAGAAAGAGACCCAGAATCTCCGAACGCCGAATCAATTCTTGGAAGACAAGAGCTGTTGAATTTTCTTGAGCTTGATTGCGAGCTAACACTGCTGGAATGTTCCTCAGTTTCTGGAGCGCTGGTTTTCTCTAATCCCATGAAAATATTCGGTAAAATCTCTCGATTTGGCGAGGACATCTTCGGTAGTGTTTTGTCTTATGAAGAATTGTTTTTTTTTTTTTGTTAATGTGATATCTTTTTCTTGAGCTATGGTTTCTAACTTCAGCTTAGCTCGGCGAGATGGGATATCTGTTAAATATGTCTCGGAGCTGATTAGCTGACCTAATTATTTTTTTACTAGGCTATAGAAAAACCCACATTTATTCAGCATAAATACAGTATATTTTGCTCTGCATGATAAATCAGACTCAGTAGCCACAAAAAAGAATCCTTGGTCGCGTTGCTATGACGCTAAGTGACACTTGTATTGTCTGCTTCTCCGCAGACACTTAAGTCTAAACCATTTAGGACATGTTTGTATTTTTTGGCAATACATGTTTTATGGTTTTATGTTAGATTTGAAGAAGATACCTGACAGTCATCGAAACTGTCACTATAAAAAATTGTTTTCTTTTTTTTTTTTTCACCTACAAGAGAAAACCCACCCTGCTAGCAGAGCCTTTCTTTTGCTTGCTCGATTTTGGCGTTCTCGAGAAAGGCTCTGCATAAATCGAGTAAGATCTTTATTGAATATGCGCTGCATGTTGCCAGGATGCAGTCTCGAACCCAAGCCTAATATGCCAGATCTCGCCGCCATCTTGGTTTTTCATGGTACAGCGGGCTCAATTATAACCATCGGTTTTGCCACTAAACGGACGCTCGCACTGGAAAAACCGGTTTGACAAGAGAAAACAAGATTGACTAGTCCAGAAGTTCGGGCTGCGGCGGTTTCAAAGAGTTGACGCGATTCGGGCAGAGCCTACTTTTCTCCTCCTCAGTAAAGAAAAAGTCAAAAGGAGGCTCTGCTCGCAGGGTGGAGAAAAACTGGCCTCGGTTGTTCAAAATCCACCGGATAAATCACTATCCAGCGCCGGATAAACAGTAGCAAAACCATTTGAGTTATCCAGTGGATAGTGCTATCTACCCTTCGAACAACTGGGGCCTGATGCTTATTAACCGTCACGTGTGTCTGTCATTATGGAGTTTAAGAAACCACGACGGCTAAGGCGACGAAAACGTCACTTCAAAATATAGGTTTGAGCTTTTCTGAGTATTTCATGATTTTTCCATCTTGTTCATATTATATAAAATGGGCGAGGTGTCCTATAACTGGATTGGTACGGACGGATTTGAAGTGAAGAGTGAGACTGAAAGATTCACCGTAGTTTCTCCACGTTGTCGTCAAAACCTAAAATTTGGTCATTTCACGTTAGTAGTTTTGACGAGTACGGGAGAGAAATGTACAAAAATGCATGCCGCATGTACAACACGATCTTTTTGGTTCTTTTAACCAATAATATTACTGCTTTTTGGCGTTTTCGTTGCCTTAGCCATCGTCGTTTCTTGAACTCATTCTCACAATTCTCTGTCGGGAAACTGCATGTTTCAAGGGACAGAACCTTGCCAACTCACCAGATCGAAATGGTTCTTGTTGCATCTGAGGGTTTTCACGCTGGAGAGCATCTTATGAGTGTCATGTAGTGCAAAAGGATAAGTCTCACATATTCCAGCTTTGAGAGCCTGTGATAGTTGCTTGGAAGACTCAGTGGAATGTCGCAAAATAGTCCTCTGCTGGTAGTTACGGACTGCGAAGAATGTAACGAGCAAGCTCTTTTGGAATTAGACGAAAATGTCTAATGATAATATCTCCCCTGAGCAGTCTTTCTTATAGTTCCAATGCCTGATGTTGTTCGCAGTGGTTGAACTTTCAAATGCAGTCTCAGCTTGTTTGGGGAGCAGGTCCTGCTGGTGAGAGCACTTGCCTTTCCACCAGGGGCGGTGGCCCGGGATCGATTCCCGGATTCGACACCATCTGTGGGTTGCGTTTGTTGGTTTTCTACTCT
>NC_090874.1:58078583-58113583 GCF_036669935.1 Montipora foliosa
CTTTGCCAGCAGAAAATATTCCAAACGTGGCGGAAATCGCCATAAACAATGGGCAGAACATTACAGACCAATGAGGCAGAGAACCGTTTGAGGCGAGACGACGAAAGACAAAGCAGGCGCTCTTCAACCAGCTGTGTACGAGGTGCGAGGTTTCTTTTCCAGATGGCTGGAAGAGTTCAACCGCTTCAGTTTCAAATGAGTCAGTACTCCTATCCACTTCATCTGACTGTACCGCTGTCACTTTTGTCAGTAACGCGGAGAAAATTCCTCATGCCCTCATCCCCACTGGGCCTGAACTTTTCCAGGTGAATAAATTTGACTACATGACTACATATGACAAAACAGAATCAGAGGGGATTGTAAACTACAGGAATGCCGTAGCAATATCAGGGAGACGGATAAAAGCATCGGTGAGATTTGATCTCTGATAAGCAAGGCCTTGGAGGTCCTAATACGACTCCACATACTAGTATACCAATTGGTGGAGCAGGCGATAATTAAATATATTCAGCGGTAACTAAATGTAAGGTGATGTAATTACGCTAATTAGACACATAGTAGAAGACCAAAAATCTCATTTTTAATGCAAAAACTATAGGACTAATTGGATTATTCAAATAGGGGCAAAATCATAACGCTTTATTAAAAATTACAGCCACATTTGCCCTTTAATTTTGTGTTATAAACGTCATTGCGAAAATTTAATCGTCAACCATCAAAGACTCCTTTCCCCCCCACTTCCCAATGAGACCCTCTAAACACGCTTCTTGATTGGCTAAGATACTAAGAGACCCTCTTGCGCAGAACGTGTGTTTATGCTCAGTGTTCTTTTGCGTGAATAAGTGTAACCGCGGAATGTAAGGGCTTCATCTTTAGGTATCCACTGATCGTCTTGTTGATTTTCGTTCATACCCATTCAAGCGAACAGGTTGCTGTCGTTGTTTTGACAATATCCTTTTTGCGGTCTCCAATTCAAAGAGAAGAGAGCACATGTTTATTCATAATCGGGTAAACGCAATGAAAGAAATTGAGAAGGGCATTGTTCCGACCAACTCATGCACGATTAGGTGTCTTCAAACTTGATCGAAGATTCACACAGTCGACTGACTGAGGAATCGCACGCAGAAGTTTCATTCGCGCATTTGATCGAAACTTTGTTTTTCGTGTTTACCACTTTATTTGTTTGCGTCACGGAATTAGCTGAACAAGATTATGGGACATTCATTTGTACAAATTTGTTATGTAAAACTTAAACAAAACGGCGCATTAGAAGACTGAATATCACAGCTGAAGTACATTTGCATTTAACCTTCATGAAAACTAACGGCGAAGAGAAGAAACAAATTCACAAAGTATTTTTGGATCACCGCACCGATGATGACGATACAGCTTACAGTGAAAGCGCAGGTTGGTTGGATATTCAATGAGCGAGTTTTTGTTCATATCAAAAAGTTGAAAACTGCTAGAATAATATAATAATTATAAGCCGCTTTATATGGATCTTGCAAAGATATATTCGCCCCCCATGCGGTTTCTTTTACCGATTCCGTTTAAGTCTACTTTACTTTTCCATTAATTCAGTTTTTCTGATTCTTGAAGCGCGTTTTTAGGATTTTAAGGTCATTGATTTATTGCTCTGTTGTTCAGTCGAAGGGCGGAGGCGGTGGTTAAGAAACCACTGACAAAGAGGAATTGCTATCTCATTTGCAAAGAAGTTTGGGGAAGCTTCTTCCCGACATCGCTGCCTGAACAACGAAGGGTTGAAACTCGATATTTATCTCGGATCTTCAAAATGAATGCCTTCTCCAAAACAAATAGAGCTTGCAGCAATTTCCCCTCTCAAAAGATATGCAAATTGTGTGGGAAAGATTTTGAACACACAAAACTAAATTCGCGGCATCACGCTACAGTAAGCAGGAATTCCACTGATTTCATATTCGATAGTTTAGTACTTGGGGAAGCATTACTTTAAAGAGTGAATGAGAGCCCTTCTTCTATTTGGAGTCAGTAACTAGATTTTCTGCTCTGCTTCGATGAGTGTTTCTCTCCGAGGACTCCAGCGGTTTTCTCTCCTGACCAACTCCTTTGATTTGATTGTTCGTATCTTTGCGTCGTTCACACCAAACCGTAGCCATGTTTTGAAGATGTTTAGTTACACACGATTTCAAAGTGTTTTCTTTTAAAAAATAATGAATACTGATTTTTGTCGACCACAGATTTAGCACAGATCAAAGCCTGTATTGAAACTCATCT
Organism: Montipora foliosa; assembly: GCF_036669935.1. NCBI lineage: Eukaryota > Metazoa > Cnidaria > Anthozoa > Scleractinia > Acroporidae > Montipora > Montipora foliosa. Next base: position 58,080,837 of record NC_090874.1, read on the forward strand.
CAATCTCATGTAAAAGCCATTTGTCTATGATTTTCACGGGTCAAAACCCCGTTGAAGTCAACGGGTTCAAACGGGTTCAAACCCCGTTGAAGTCCTGAAATTTTCAGGCTTCTCTACACAAGTGCAAAAATTGCGTTTATAACTGCGAGGATCATAGCTTCACTTGATTTCATATCCGCAGTTCATATATGATCCATTTCATATATCATTTCATCATTGATTCATTCCTCACGGGAACATAATTCAGTGGCTTCATAGCTCAGTTGGTTAGAGCGTCGCACCAGTATCGCGAAGTCACGGGTTCAAACCCCGTTGAAGTCCTGAAATTTTCAGGCTTCTCTACGCAATTGCAAAAATTGCGTTCATTACTGCGAGGATCATAGCTTCACTTGATTTTCATTTTGTTAAACCCAGGCGAATTATTAAACATGTCTTGTTGGTGTGAATGGGGTAGTGTATGGACCAAAAAATCTCGAGAAATTAATCAAATTTGTAGTTCTTGTTACTATGAAAACTACTGAAATTGTAACATTGGTGAATGGGTGGGCAATTTCTTCTGCCGGCCTAGTTAAAGGCCCAATGGTCTATATTGTTTACCTTACCGTTATAACTCGCCAAATATGATTAAGGTACGAAAACGACTAATTTTCAAGAGTTCTCTCTGATGCTTGTGTTGATTAAGGTCGGGACACACTAGGCGGTAAGTCGCTGCGACACGTCGCGGGGACAAGTCGCCGCAACAAATCGCCTTGTGTGACACGGTTAATTATCGTGAAAATCAAATCGCAGCGACATAATTAGCGAGAGCAGCGTTGTCGCATCGTGTGTACACTTCCAGCAACAAGTCGCTGCGACAAAATATAAATGAACCAATGAGACAGCGTCATATGGTCAGCCATATTGAATTAGAAAACTAGTTCACATTCCCCATCACGAGATCACTGCGTGTGCTCCGAACAGGCGTCGTGTCGCAGCGACTTGTTTGCAAGGAATACACATGAAGCAACTTGTCGCAGAGACATGTCGCTGCGACTTGTCGCCTAGTGTGTCCCGGCCTTTAATTAAGCATTCGACGTTTTTTCTCGAATTTCAAAATTTGTAAAAGCTCGCGTTTGTTTGTTAAATGGCAGAAAGGTTCAATTCCTTTTAGCTCATCATTAGTTGGTTAATAGATGGTACTATTTCGAAAACATCAAATAGCAACGTTTCTTAAGAAAGCAAACATATAAATGATATCTGAAATGCCAGGCTTTTGATGTTTTTCCTTTGCCACAGATATTCCCTGAAGCAGCACTTCTCTCTGTGCACGATGTTTAATCCGCTGAAACGATGATTTTCACTGACGTTGCATTGAAAAATACAATTAACGGAGTAGTACCAGGGTTTTTTTCTTTCAATTTTCCGTCCAAACATCTACATGCACCGTTCATACCAATTTTCTTCCTGGAGTGTTAACCGCCATCGTTCTCTTCGCTACAAGTAGATACCTTTAGATCGGAGGAAGAAGACGACTACGAGTTCGAATTTTCCCTTCTGAGCACGCGCACTTCGAAAAATGTCGGCCTCCAAACGTAACGCGCATGCTCAGTACGGAAAAAACTCGTACTCGTAGTTGTTCTCGTCCTCCGATCGGAAGGTCCCTATTTAATATTCTCCCATGATGGACCGCGGTCAGGATGTTTGTGACTTCACGGTTGAGCACCCCTTCGTACCCTCCCCCCATCCTTCATTGGAACTCTGGTGGCGCAAACGGTCAAGTGTTTTTCTTGTATAAGTTCCTGAATCTATGTGTAGGCCGCTTATTTCGTTCAACAGCGTAACTTTTGACCAGCTGCATGCAACACTCCTTCAAATGGAAAATCACATCCTGGCACGCGACAGTTGTCAGCTGAAAACACCAGCTTAATTTTTTAGCTTTTCAATTGGTATTCTATGGGAAAGGAGACTTTTACTTGAGAGAGAGAGGAGGGCAGCTTCTGCAAGTACCGGAGCAGAAATTACGTAAGAGAAACGACTCCAAATAAAGACTAATCCCAAGTAACCAAAAACACACTGCTTTCCAGTACCTGCAGAAAGACCCGAGAGGAGGCAACCTGAGATTTTGGAAGGCGGTCAATTCTTTGGCTTGGTTTACGTGCAGACTTTTAGGTCAAGGTCTTAGGAAACAACCTGACGCGGGGGTCTTTGCCATGCTTTTAAATGTTTTTTTGCACTTATAAAAGTGCCCTTATCTTAATATAATCGTAGTTAAGTTAACAGACACATCTATACTGATTTAGTGCTCAAGGGAAAGGAAGCAATTTATTTCGGCCGCAACGGAACACAAGCGCCTTGCCCCATGAAATGCCCTCATTTCAATTTTATTTCCTCGGCTAACCGGCCGTCTCTTGCTTTTTTTTTTTTTGTTTTTGTCGTGCATTGTGTTTTCCTAGTTTGTAAAAATGCTAATTTCTGATTATATGAATCCTTTCATTTCCTTTCCTTTCCTTTTACAAATCTGTTATAGATGTGTAGAGAATGAACCCAACAAAGCTGGGGTGTCTAGGGAACTAAAGTTGTTCTTTTCATAAAAGGCCAGAAATACAAGATTTTTTTAAAATTGAAATAATATGCAGATCTGTCGAGAAAATTCTTGTTCCACGATATGTTTACTTGAAGACTTCTAATAACTTCACAATATTCAACAGATGTATAAGGCTTGCATTGTTTCATTGTTTGCATGAGTGATTATCCCATTTTTTTCTCTTGAACAAAGAGATTTTGGCTTTATTCATTGGTCAGTTGTTCCAAGGAGTCTGTTTACAATTGCCATGTTTCGTGCTTGCTTCCAACCGTCATATTTATGTTGATATTGGAAAGCATGGATGATTAGACGTGGTAGCGCGCTGATCAAATTTTATGCGGCTGGCAATGCAAGCGTAGACAACTTTATCGATGGTCCTTCCTTCGTTATTTAACGATTCTGAAACTACTGAATCCTCAAATAACGCTACATACGATGGGTCTTTACAGTTTAATCTGCATCAGGTTGTTTCTTCGTGTACGCGAGGTAATATATGACGCGAACTTGTATTGTTTACAAGCTTTGCCCTAGTGCTTTTAAGAGTTAACATACTGTTCTTTTATTTCTTTCAGACAGCGTAAAAGTGAAAGTTGCAATTGGTTTTGCAGTTGCATGTGCTGTGCTTTTACTTGCGATCTTAATTTTATTGTTATACAAAGTTCTGTGGTTCAAGAAGAATGCCACCAAGAAAGCGTCGCCGAAAACCGTTCCGCAACCCCGCGCGCCCAGCATAACGGAACGAGACTTCAAAACGAAGCGACAGCAACGACGGCATCATCCCTTGATGCGATCCGATAGTTCGGCATCAGATATCAGGTTGGATTCGTGGATCAAAAATAACAACCTCAACTCGTCACATTCGGAAAGCAGCGAACCAAGTCTTAACTTAGGAATGCTTGAATTGGAAATCAATTATGACACGGAAACCGAGATGCTAGGCGTAAGAGTCGTGGCCGCGCGCGATCTCCCACCGAATCACAGCACCAATTACGTTGAAATATACCTACTGCCAGATCGCGTGGAAAAACACCAGACGAAAATTCACTTTTCTGAATGTAGTCCTGTCTACGATGAAGAATTTGAATTCGACGTCGGTTTTTCCGAGCTCCCAGAGCGGACACTGCAGTGCTGTTTGTTTAGCTTTGATGGTTTTTCACGTCATCAATCTATCGGCGAAGTGTTCTATTCGTTTGGCGAGGATGATCAATTTAGCGAATACACTGGTGTAACCCTGTGTAAGGCTATAAAGAGGGACCTGTTTTTATTAAAGGTGAGCCAGTAAAAAAATATTCAAAATTTCCTTCCACAATCACTATATTTTTTATTAGTTCGTGTTCTGTGGAAAATCAATGATGTGTTTTTGTTTTGTTTTTTTGCAGAAATTACGAGACAAAAAATAGCTAGACTGTATTTTATCGCAACCTTGTAAAATTCAAAATGGTTTTAAATGTGGGTAAATTTTTTCTGCCTTTTCAAAACCGGAAAACTTGCAAAGGAATTAGAATTAATTTGTACATCAACAATTATGGCCTTTTTTATACTTAAGACGCATAATGCGTCTTGACGACGTTGGGCAATTTTATTTTAATGCGTCTTTCAGGGCGTCATTTAATTCGTCCTGGAAACTGAAGACGGGCGAGAAACGCATCATGTGTCTAGACGAAATAAGTCGTTTAGTCCTTCTTCAAAGACACTAAACGATTTAGCCCGTCCAGACGTTTTATCAGCATTTTCTTTTTAATCTGAACAATGAATGGCTTTAACATTTTGTTAAAGAGGCTCATGCTTGGCAAACGAACTGTATTTTCATTCTGATTGGCCGAGTAACAGAGAAATCGAGGAAAGCATTTACTTCTCTGCATTTTTCACTATGTTTATCATGAGGAGTATTTAACCCAAAACTGTATTCATAGGGGACAAAACTATCGTTTATTTGGTCAATGATTTTTTCCATATTTGTCTGACTTCTATGTATGTACAATTCAAAGCGAAACAATGTCTGGTGCTGACAAATCGATTTTCTTCTGCACTGTTACTTGCGTGACACGATGTCACGCACATAACAAGGAATTACCATGTTGTTTCCTGTGCAAGATTGAACAGGAAGGTTGCTAATGCGTAGTACAAGTCGTCTCGCTACATGAAAAACTTGCGAGCATCAAATTTTCCAAAGCCTCGCTTCCACCAACAACAGGATCCGATCTATAGGATTCTGCCATTCGGTTCTTCATTATTTTGCAATTTGGAACAGTGATCAGTGATGATGAAGACGACCATACTGATTATTGTAATAATTAGAGAGACCAATTCTTTTTGGTATGTCATTGTATTTGTTCTTTGTATTATTCATTCAGGAGGAGAGCCCAGCTCGAGTGGGAGAGGTGTTGGTTTCCCTGTGCTACCTTCCAACTACCAACAGACTTACCTTTGTTGTCCTCAAAGCAAGAATCTCAAAGAATGCTTTTCCTGAGGATTTACCAAGTGAGTAGACTGAAATGTTGATTTTGCTAGTCTTCTATCAAAATGGTTTATTAGTTGCCTAATAGGTTAACTTTTTAATTAGAATGATCTCAGAGTTTGGGAGTATTATTCCAAGTGGTTGAGCGACTGACTAACTGACCGAATGAGTGAGTGAGTGACGGAATGAAAGCGTGACTAAGTAAGTGACTGACTGCGTGACTGACCGACTGACCGACGCGCTGATTGGTTGGCTGACTGCCTGTTTGGTTAGTTGATTGATGGATTGATCGGTTTGATTGGTTGCCGGGGATTTGTTTATCAATCAGATCATTGGTTTGATATATGGGTTCCGACGGCCATACAAATAGGTGACTTTGTTCGGTAAAATACTCCAGATACCAGGCGAAAGGAAAAGAGTTTATTGTTAGGCAAGAATTTTCTTCTAGCTCCAACGTAAACCCAAGTTCATTAAGCTGATCATCGTTCCCTTAAAAGCTTTGCATCTTCATCTATAAGTGGACGCCTCTATGCATGATATACCGATAACAATGAAAACAAACTCTGAAGCCTCATTCTTTTATTCTTTGAAAATCCTTTGTTAGTCTAATATTCATTAAAAAAGCATCACCGGGAATTAGAAAATAAATATTTATTTCTTACCTGTCTGTGAACATATTGTTCGTTTTCTCATGTATATTAGTACTTTTCATCTTCGGATATTACGGGCCAGTTATTTAAACAAAGTCTAACTTAGGCCGCCGCTTAATTAAGACAATCAGTGGACCTCCAAATCTGTTTATAAGCGGTATATTTTAAGTAGATAAATTGCTGTCTAGTCTGGAATGCAAACCTTCGTGTTACCATCAGAAGCAGGCAATCTTTAGATATGATTGTTGGCAATATTGAAAATGGCTTAGAACGCGGTTTTGTTAACCATCGTCTAAACTATGTTTTAATAATCGACCCTACGTTTCTGGCCTTTTCTGATTGGCTCACTAAATGTTGGTTAAGTTAGGATCTGTGCACGAGGCCGCCCGGTTACCAGCTTCTTTATCGTAAGATAGCGCAAAGAGTTGTCAAAACTTGTGGCAAACGCTCAAAATTCATTAATTTGATAAAACAATTTTCCATATGCGTCTGTTTCTGGGATAGGTTCTTCTTAATTGAGTATCGATATTAGCATTACGCTGCATGACATTATTTGCTCAGTGTTGAGCACAATTACTGAGTTTCTGTGGGCAACATGTTTTTAAGGCATTTTCTGATTACTTATTCAGTTGTTTAAATCCGGCGTTAGGTGCTGATGTATAACTCGTTTTGAGCTCCTAAATCTTAAACGCGTGCGCTCTTTTCATTTACTGTGATTCCGAACAATTACACGGCAAATCACAATTATAATATTGATAATGTTTTTGCATAACCAGAAAAGTCTTAAGGTAAAGGTTTTCTTTACCTTAAGACTTTCCGCTAATTGAACTGAAATACAAGCACGCCATTTTATATTTGCTTTCTGTCATCTTAAAATTTCTAAAAATGAAACCCAAATGATTGTTTCTAGTCGTTCGTAGGTGCAGCGGGGCCATTTTCGGCTGGTCTTAACTTTTGTCGAACGCTGTTCCGTATTTGCTGCAGCGCCTCAGTACTTTGAGTCATAAATTTGTCTAATACAGTCAAGTTTCCACGACTGTCCAAATTCGACGGCAAGTGTGTGTCACTCCTTTTTCTATGCCTCCTCGAATCTGACAAATCCGAGGTAGATCGCGCCCTTCTTCCTGCAGGCGGTAGCGTTCTTTTGGCGCATATGCCAGCAGCCGTTTCAACTCGCAAATCCCACTGGCTCGCTGCCATTGAGTTTGGAAACTGATTTGATTTTTTGTAGCTATTTTTTCGCGGCGGTGCCGCATCAATTTCGTTATCTCTCTTGGCGAGGACTTTAAAATCCAGTCGCGCAACCTCTGGGAGTCTTATGTACTCTGCCATGAGCTGGACATCGTCATCATCGTACGATGGTTTACCGTTCAAGACGCGCTCGGACCGTAGAGCGATTAGTAGTGCTTGTTTTTGGGCTTGTGACTGTCGTAGCTGCGATTTTACGAGCTTGATCTCCGCTGCTAGCACGTTTTGTCTGTTTTTCATGTCATGAACTGTGTCTTCCAACGCTTCAATGAAGGCTCTGCTTTCCTCAATACTATCGTAAGGGCCCGGTGGGTCGTCGAAGCAAAAGAACTCCACCACTGGCTGGGCTGTTATAACATCTTGTCTTACTAAAACGTTGTCGATGTACTCCTGAAGACCCTGTCTTCGTTTTTCAATGAAAATCCTATCAAAGTTATCACCGAAGTACTTTTTAGGTGGAAGCACTCCGTGAAAGTCGCTAAAAAGCTTCCTCAATCCGTCGTCCATGCGAACGAAGTCCGAGTACCTTCGGAAGACATGCCAGGTTTGCTCATTTCCCAGTTGTACAAAAACCTGATAAACCGTGAATCGTTTTCGTGCCTCTACAACCTCGTATCCGACAATCGGAGCTTGAATTTCTACCACGTCGATCGTTTGAAAAGATTCGCTCTGTTCTCGGCACGTCTCTGAAGCCATTCGACTACAATTTTGCTTTTTCCCTTACATCTTCACACTTTCCAGTAACTTCCAAAACATCTCCTTTTAAGAGTGTGAATGACACTTTATTCACATTCAAAGACAATTCTAATTTTGTGTCAGTTTCTAGTCTGTTATGCAAATGTTCAGTGTTGCGTTAGGTCTTTTTGTCTCGTTTCTTTCGGTGAACAAAGGATTTTAATTTCCAATTCAAATGAGGCTCCAAAGGCACTTCACTGCCAAGTTGAAATAGCACGTAATGATAATTGGCTTTTGTAAACTCAAATCAATTCATCGAAGTATAGTATTACTGTCAGTAATCCTACTAATTCTTAAAAGTGACAATGTTTTGCGGTTTTCTTGATCATAGTGGAATTTTAAGCGCATTTACAGTTTTAGTGCCGGTGATGGCGTTTTGCCACCTGAACTTTTCACTTTTTTGCCATGTTCCAAACGGGTAGAAGACTCTAGATATGTATCACATAACCGTTAATTGCGCATTTGAGCAAGACCCTAAAGCAATATGGAGAAAGTGTCCACTGTAATATTAAAACAAGTAGTGTCCACAAAAGCTAAGATATTGACAAAGAATTTCTTTTTATACGTATGATATGACCCCTTCTCTAATTTTCAAGTGCCAGTATTGCCAGTTATTCCGTGAGCACGCGGATGTGAGACGGTGAACAGCCAACGTGGCGCCACTTGCCTCACTGGCAGTGAACCATCGCGTATCCTCTTTTAAACTAATGAGCCCAGAATATTGAAAGCGAGCGGGTCTTGGTGGCCGAGGGATTATTTGAAGACCGCCATTTTGAAAGCGTAGTAAGTAGTGAGTTGGCACAATGGGCCATTTCCGAGTTGCTGTTTGTCTCGGTTTCGAAGTGAGTCTTGGTGCTCAACTATTGTAAGGGAAATGAGTTTGATTTGCATAAGAATACGCAACTCATTTACATTTGAATGGTTGTGCCCCAGGACTCATTTTGAAACTGAGACATGTAGCAACTGGGAAATGGGCTATTGAACCCTTGGTGCTTTTCTTTAATTTGAAGTTATTTTTTTTGCTCACACCAACCCTCTGTCAATAGGCCATTATCGAGTTCGTGACTGCTCTTCAAAGCGAGTCTAATTGCGAAGTTTTTTTAATGGTAATTAGTTCTACTTTACGCGTGAATGAAAACTAATTTTCATCAATCTCGCTCCCAGAGCCTCCGTTACCCTTGTCCAGCGAAAAGGGCGCGGGAGGCTCTGGAATAATCCAAAACCGGAACTAGAAAACTCTGGTTCCGGTTGAGTAACTGCGCGTGCGTGAGGGGAGATGGTTAGAAATCAACAAAACAACTGGAGTCCACCTTGTCATTACAGTACACATGAGTATAAACACATCTCCTAATTCACTCGAAACGTTTAAACTGCGGAGAATCGCAAACAGTAACGAGAGACATTTTTTCAATCATAACGGATTTCAGTATCTGGTGTCACGCAAGTCAAAATTGATGTATTTTCAAAAACAAAAACGTTACGGAACTGATAAGTTGTAAAAAGATTTATTCCTAGATTGTCTTCAACCTTGTATAGATAAAAATCCAGAAGAAATCACGACTTTTTAGTTTAGAATTTGACAAATGGCAGGAAATTAAGCTGTTTTGAACAGCCAATCAAATATGGCCTTTTTTCGGATTCGACCTGAGTCTCTCTTTCCCGACCGCTGGTCAAGGGAACGATGACTCTGGGATCGAGATTGAATTTCATAAGAAAAACTTCGCACTTAGACTCGCTTTGAAGAGGAGGCAGACACGATCTCGGAAATGGCCTATTGCGTAATCCAAAATGTTGGGATTAGTGTATCCATCGCGTACACAATTTCTTCATTTTCTAGATCCATTTGTAAAAGTTTCTCTTATGCTCGCCGGACGGCAGATGAAGAAAACCAAGACCTCTGTGGCCAAGAACACTTTATTTCCGGTCTATAACGAGGCATTTGTCTTCGATGTTCCGATCGACCGCTTAAGTGACGTCAGCTTGCTAGTTCGCGTGCTCGACTCCAAAGCCGAGGAAGGTGAACAACCGCAGGTTCGAACGATTGGAAAAACAGTCGTTGGACCGGATTCACAAACCAGCATTGGACTGCATCACTGGAATTGTATGATGACAACACCAAGGAAACCAATCGCTCAGTGGCATCCATTACTAAAATCCTGATGTGGAGAGGAAAATCGTGGAATTTAGCCTTTTGCAGTAGCTTAGTCCCCACGCCACATCGCCTACTGTCACCTCGCTCCCAAATTTGGTTGACTCTTGGTTCCGAAACATTGCTAACTGTAAATATATGTGCGTATTGGATTTCATAACAGATAAGCATGGAGATCGAGAGGAAACTTAAAGAGTACGCATCAGAGGACGGAGAGAAACGTGACGAACCACATTTCAAATTTGCAACAGTATATCAAGTGCTCTCGTATGCGAATATTGCTAAAGCGTATCATGTTTTCAATATTTTTCATCGGTTTTGTGCGATCGTGCTTTGTGAACAATTATAACTTTTTTGTAAGAATAGTATTTAAATGCAAGTGCAAATGGTAAGACTAAAAAGATCGCTTGATATTTTTTACCTTGATTTCTTGGTCACTAGCGGCTTTTGTATTTTATAATAATCAATGGATTTCTTGGTCAACAACATTGCTTGGTGGCTTATTTATGCAAAAAAAATCACTAAGTGTATCTGTTATTCTTTTACATACAATATTGAATGGTAATTTTATATTTTTCAGAAAACCCAGGAAATTCACCCGAGCGTTACTCTTACCAAAGAAATTAGAAATCACGAGGAAGGGAGAAAAATTCGACCTCTTGAGGATACGAATTTGTAGCATGACCTCTAGATTAGATCACCTTGAAAACTTAATACAAAAAAATATGCAACAAATTCTATCTAAAATCGCACGGTTCCGTGAAACCAGCAGGTTTGTTCATTGGACCGTGCAAAATATTCCCTCAGTTTCCTTCATGAATCAATTGGCTTAAAAAGCAGTTTGATTAGAAGCGGGAGCCCCCGAACGCACATCTCATGAATGTTATATGGCGCATTTTGTCTGTGTATATGCTCAAATGCCTGACAATAATGAGTAGCGACAGAAATGTTTTATATCAAACATAACATGATGGAAAACACCAAGTGGCAGAACTGACACAAAACAACTGGTTTGCTTCTCTCAGTCGGCGTTCATAACAATTAGCATTATAAGGAGCGCCATAACGTAATTCACTTGTTTATAAGAATAAATCTTCATACCGTAAATCCTCTATTAACCCCCCTCCCCCACCCCCTTCGCTAATAAGCCCCCACCCCTTCACTTCATGTAGACTCATCCGGAATGGTTTATTCACATGCTGGAAGTTCGGATTTGGTTCCCGCAAATAAATAAAAATATCGCAAATAACTTGCGCAACGCGTATAATATCACTCAAATCGAATCTCCATTTTAGACAGTCATTGCCCTGGTACAAAACCGGAAGTAGGGAACCGTAACTCTTGTCTGCTTCTTTCTGTTTCTTTTTGCTTCCAGTAATGCGTTTCGCTACTTATATATAAATCAAATAAGCCCCCTTCTCAAATAATCCCCTCTCCCCCAAATGAGCCCCCGGGGGGATTAAAAGAGAATTTACCGTGTAATTGAAGGTGTATTTTGATGATGATCGCCAACTTCATTTTTGCATAGCGTACATTTTTATTTCTGTCCGATGACGCGTTAAAAGTAGTACCTAAAAATTGAAGTGTTTATGCGATAATAAAAATTACGACGATGATAGCTTTTTTTTTGGAATGTATTTTTTTTCTCGTTGTTTATAACTGATTAGTATCCCTATACCCGAGAATCGTTTGCCTTTTCTGAAACGGTTTTCCTCCTTAAGCACGCTGATTCCATAACTTACATGTGGGTGGAAAATCCCTGCTACATACTTGGCCTAGGAGTCAACCTTTACCGAGTAGATTTATTTATAGAACGCCTCCCTTGGGAGATTTAGCACGCCCACTTTACTTAAGCGGGGACCCGTTTCTCGAAAGTACCGAAAACTTTTCAGGTCCGGAAAACCATCTATGAAACTGCCAACCGCTTGTTTTGGAAAGCTGATCTTTTAACATCTTTTCAAGGTAACAAAAAGAAAAACGACTGTGAAGTTTAAATCCTCTCCGTTCATGAGATACAAAAGGAATGATGGTGACACCCGGAAATGCATGGCCCGTAAAGTTTCGGGACTTTCGAAAAACGGGCCCCAGAAACGAAACTAAACCTGAAAAATTAGATTTGAACGGGATTTGAACTCACTGATGAGCTCAGCGATACAAAGATCTAAAGGAAATGTTAGGAAAGAATGAAATGGGGATGAGACAGGGAGGTTTTAGTCCTCCTACGTGCTAAGATGAGCTGAAACATTCAACAAACATATAAACTTGTCTTGTCTTGGTGTAAAACAGTACAAAGCGTTAAAAAAGGTGAAATACAAAATTTTTGTTTCGAGTTTAACGCTTACGCAATTTTCATCGTAACTCCCATGACATTCTAACGAATTATTTCCTAAAAAAATTTACTCCTGAATTAAAAAAAAATCCGTTAGAATGACTCAAACGGTTTGACTTATCAGATTGTAAAGTGATATTTAGTCAATTTAATCAGAATGTTTGATCTGAAAGAGATATATATTCAATAGCAACTGAATACCATACGGAAAATTCAGTACATTAGTCCTTTGCTTAAACGACTTAATTCAGAGAAATATGTGCAAGCCGATTTCCCGATCTCCCATATTGCATGGCTGTGTGGCTCAGGTTTCTCATTGGCCCGCAGCAGTCACTAGAACCGCGAAATCATTGTCCCTGTTTATAGCGGGATACAGGTCTTTCATCGAAATAGATTGACTGTACGATAAAGCAAACTCCATTTAAAAAAAAAGAAGCTGGCAGCTTTTTTTCGTGTGATTTCTTCCCTAAGCACTGAACACCAGCTTACAAACTTTCTGCTCAGTTGGTTTTTCAGCAATTGAAAACTTCACAGGCAAGTTATGGACTCATTCTCACAGAATTATTTTGTCAATGACGCTGTCCGGCAAAAAAAATGAACACGGTATTTTATTTTGCATAAAACTGGTGTTACAAAATCTTTCTCAAAGAGAGGGACCTCAACTATTAAGAAAAATTTGTTGATAAGAGTCCACCCAGAAGATGCTCTTACAAATTGTATTAAATTTCACTTAAATCTCCCGGAGAGCGCGTAGAGAAGTGGATATCTCCCGTGAACTGCATTTCAGAGCTCCGAATTCACTCAGTTTTCCATCCATTCGAGGTGGGTAAAATGAGTACCACTGGCTGCACCATCGCCTCTGATTTTTGGCAAATCAGATCTTAAATTGCCGGGGCACTCGGCAATCCCTCACAAATTGTCCCAAGCATTGCTTCTTCGACATGGTCGCGGCTGCTTGTCTCGAGAGGATTCATATTTTCGGTTTTCTCCTACTCCGTTACTAACTCTAGCCACAACAAGTTCTGTCCTAATATTTTACGGTTTATTCCCTGAAGCGCACTGGGAAATCTTGAGTACAGATCCTGTGGCAAGCAAATCTTATTTTGCTGTTTTGATGCAGATTCCTTTCTTCTTTTTGTTTTGTTTGAAGTCTTTGCCGCAGCCGATCGACGTGGTTTCTCTGGAATTACTGTAGCTTTTAACAGTGATTGTTCGGGTAACTCTGACAGTTGATTCTGAGTAAAAAAGAATTAAGTGTTTCGAGTTCAGAGCCAACTATTCTTGAATAGGCTAAGGGGGGTGGGGGGTTCTGGCACTAAGACAATCATATTTTAATAATTAACAAATGGTGCTGGAAATTGAAAAAAAACTGACAGACAGTTGCCCCCAACCCAAGAGCACACCGGGTTGGTAGGGGACTGTTTGGATGTCCATATATCAATTTTTAACTTCAAATTCTAATTTTTAAACTACATGAAATCTGAACTATTCCTTATTTCTCCAAATGTTACTACTCTTTTGCGACAAACTATCTTCTCCCAAATATACCTAAAAATCACCAAAAAATTTACAACACCTCAAAACATTGATTTGTGTTTTGAGCAAAGGGTTTTTGTATTGCTTGAAACGCGAACGAGATATTTCCATCAAACCGATTTTAAGCGGCGTGAAACCGGCTTTTCAGGTGTACCCCCGCCTTAAACACTTAAGTAGGGAGCTTAAGCAAGCGCGTTTTTAAGACGCGGACGGCAACCGGAAGTGAGCTGTTTTTCCTTTTAGCTTGTCTTCATACAACCACATTGACATTGCTAAGTATCTTTTCTCTATTAGAGATGATAAGTATAAGAATCTGGGGGACACCACTGTCCTGGCACGCGAAATTTTCTCTTCCGGTTGCCGTCCGCGTTTCAAAAACCCGCATGCTTAAGCTCCCAAATGACTGGTCCCGAGGGAAACAGTTCATTTTGTTTCCCGAGAATCTCAATGTTTCCCCGAGGCGCAGACGAAAAAAACATTGAGATTCGAGGGAAACAAAATGAACTGTTTCACTAGGGATCAGTCATTAAGTGATTTAATATATAGCACAAAACGAAAAACGTGTAACGGCAACAGCAACGGCGGTCGTAGGTCTACATTCGCGGGTAACAGTGCATAATTGTTACCCTCTGACGTCATAGATTTTGCACTGTTGCCCGTACAGAGACTTTTGGCGGGAAACAGTTTTATTGTTAGACGTGATGCGACCTCGAAGTAACCAATGAGCGCGCGCGCTGCTGGGGATAAAATTCAGCTTTATAACAAAGCACTTAATGACCGGCCCCGAGGGAAACAGTGAGTTTTGTTTCCCCGAGACTCTCAATGTTCCCCGAGGTGAAGCCGAGGGGAACATTGAGGGTCGAGGGGAGACAAAACTCACTGTTTCCCGTGGGGCCAGTCATTAAGTGTTTTGTTATACCTCCCAACTCAAAAAAGAACAATACACGTATTTTACACGGAATTTGCCGCTGTTTCAAAGGTGTACCTCCTGATCACGTGCGAGTCGAAAGTTCAAGTCGTTGTTTCCGTGGGAAGTTAGTGAGTTTTGTTCGCCCTAGGGAGTTAGTGAGCTTTGACCCATGACACGTGACACGTTCTCCTCCAATCGGAAAACGTATTTGAGTTGGGAGGTATAACCATATGCGTTAACGACTTCATTATCAGGAGCCCATGATTAGCTTGAAGCGTACAACTTCATTGTATTTGTGGAACGGCGTTTTTACAAATCGAGTTATTTTTAGATTGATTTTCCCGCCAAACCAGATCTTTCCAGCTAATCACAAGCCTTGCATGAGAAATTATTGAGAATGGTCTCTCGTGCAAGACAAAGCGAATTTAGACTCGTCTCTTTAAAAAAACCGTTACATGTATAGACCTGGTTTTGGAGTTGCAGGCTGTAGGCATTACTCATTTACCTTAACACCTCTGTGTGGTTGTTCGCCTTGGGTCAGCCGCTTTACTTTTGTATTTTTTCGCTTCTCTTCCCTCCTCCTTCGATTTTCAAGGCGGCAGTAAAGCATGGCACGATACTCTGGGAAATCGAGAATTCAAGGTTTAAAGTCAGTCTAAAAATAATATCGCGACCAGGCCCTGCCTTTCGCTCGGCAAGAAGAAAGGGCTTCCATGAACTCTGCGATTGTGCAGTGCGTTACCAATTTAGCTGTCAAGCCAACTGGAAGATGGTCAATCAGTTTTCAGTTCGTAATAAGCCCGTAGAGGACATAGATATGATAAGACATTATACATATATTAGTAGTAATCTCAGATTATTAAAGCGCGTTCGACAATCGCTTTGGAAGCGAAACAGACGGGTACTGAAAGAAACTTTTTTGTTTTAATATGTAGTCTATCGACTACATGTTTATTTTTCTAAAAGGTTGTTGCAATTGGCTTTTGTAGTCAATCCTAGGGTTTACAAAACAGTTTATAAACAAAGTCAAACCTAATATAATACATAAGGTCATGTTCGATAAGCGTAGTTCAAAATCAAATAGGAGTCAAGTCCAATCCACGTTTCCAGCACAGCGTGCGTTGACTCGCAGATCAAATGGTGTTTAAAGCAGTACTCTTGTCCTAGCCGGTCCGGTCTGGTTGCCAAAAGTTCAAAATGAGAATTTTTCAAGAACAAACGTGCGGGTCAAGGCGAAACACCGGTAAAGAAACAGAAGAAAGGTTAAATCAATCGTTCGATGCTTGTGTAAACAATGGGTTGAACGCAACAACGCGCCGATTAGATGATGTTGACGGCAAATGTCTTATCGAGTAAAAAGATCAGGGCAGAACGCCGATAAAAAAAGTTTAATAAATTCGCGAGACCAAGGTTTTTAGACGCGAATCTTGAGAAGATGATGACCGGGGTGTCACACCTGCGAAAAACAACAAGTCGTGACACAATGCAAACCAGATGGCAACTCCGACTTGTTGGCAGTGGGAAACGCGGTGTCTATTTCCGAGAAAACACACCAGTGCACAGCTTTCTGGCCCCAGTTGTTCAAACAATGGTAGCGCTATCCACAGGAGAAATCACTATCCAGTGGATAAGTATTAGCGAGAGTCCACGCGAGGGGGCCTCTGCAAACAACAAAAGAATCTTCGGAGCTATTTTGGTGTGCCCACGATTCCTTTTGTTAAAATTAGGACGTGTTCTCTTTCGATCGAACGCAATAATTTCACCGTATCTGTAACTCACAGAATGATTAGTTCCTAGTTGGCTTGATAGCAATAGGCCTTCTTCGATATATTAAAATTCAGCTTGATGGTGAGGCAGTGAGGACGAAGACAAAGGGAAAAGGACGATATCTAAATACTTTTCACATTCATTCCAACCTGTTTCTATTGTTTTTGTCCTCACTGAATCACTGTCAAGATGAATATTTGATGTTTCGAAAATGGTCCATTGTCCAAGCACTGCACCGGCCACACGCCCTGATATGAGGGATCATGGGTTCAAATCCAATCCTATTAAAGTTTAAATGCTCACCTTTTGTTACTGTGTTAAGAAAAAATGTTAACGGTGAATTATTGTATTTGGCTTGGTTACGAGTCAAGGCAAGCCTCGATTTGCTCAGGGAATAGTCTACAAAGTACTCCTGCAATGAGTTAGTCTGCCTCGCAGCCGTTTTTTGGATGTCACGCAACGTTCCCCCAAAAGTAACGGCTGCTGACATCCGAACCACATGCCTTTCTCCAAATTGACCAATCACAGCTTGGGTTCCATTTTCAGGAACCTTTTCGCGCCAGACTCGCCGTTTGAGACTCGTCCAATCAGATATGGCTTTTCATCAGGGTCCTCACGTGGGGGAACGTTGCGTGACATCCAAAAAACGGCTACGAGGGAGACTAGCAATGAGTTTGTTTGCAGCGACTCCCAACAGGGTGTGGGTCTACAGTTCTTAGGGGAGGTACCTGAAAATCTCTTTCCACCAATGACTTGCTTCTGGTCTTCGAACACGTGACCACACGAGCAAGACCTGGACGGTTTTGTGATCTACAAATATAATTACAAAACCGTAAAATGCTACTCAGCTCCACAGGAAGTATTTTTCTTGGCACTGTGATTGCTTAGGAAAAACATTGCCGTTCATTTGGTGAACTGAAACAAAACAGTGTAATATGGAAGGTATGTAGTATTAAATTTATGTTTGAAAGGGCGGCGAGAACTTTGAACCAATCACTGAGTGAAGTAATGCAAAACCAAATTAATTCGCTAATTATTTTCGACACTCAATTGAAAACCGCTCTACACTTCTCAGTTTGTAGTAATTCTAATAATGAGCAGTTCCTATTTGTAATCGTTTCAAAATAACTTCAACACCATCAAAGTCATCCGTGAAACAAAGCCCGATGTAGTTTAACGTTAAGAACATTTTTAGCCTCACATCGCAAAAATACATAAGAACGCTAAGCATCAGATCCAAAATTAGATGTTCTTGTAAAAAAAAAGAGTGTGTTCATTATCGCTGAAACGGAAGGAAAGAAGTTTGATAACATGAACTTCGCCTCAGGAATACGTTCAACGAAGAAAGCACCATGATGACGAAATTGTATTCAAGTATTTGAAACAAAGACATAGATAGCATTCTTCACTTGAAGCTAAATTCACTTTTCACCATAGCGGAAACAAAGTTGTTTTTAACCCTATCATAAATTATTCAGAAGGGTTTCATTCTGTGTCAGTAATGATAATTTGAATGTGTAGTAAGTACACTATTGTCGCTTAGTGGTCCTTCAACTACCCGTGTGCCATACACTCTCATTCCATTTCCTATGAGTAACCCATAGTTGGCTATTAAAAATTTGAAAGGAAAAAACAATTGAAAGTAATTAATTTAGTAACAAGAATTTAAATTTTTGCAAAAGCCAAATATTCGATGCCTCAAATCAAGTTCGATTGTCTACGAATCTGGTTTGTGGGCGTCAAAATCACCTGAATCGACAATTCAGATCAGCGCTAAAGCGATAGTTTTACGTTGAATAAGGCCCGTTTCAAACGTCGAACTTTACATGTGCCGAATCTAATGCAAACGAGAAAAATCTATTGTTTTCTCTCATTTGTATTAGATTCGGCACATCATACGGTAAAGTTCGACGTTTGACACGGGCCTAATAATCTCATTTCTTCAAATTGCTACCGCTCATTCCCATCCCCGGCGTTGAACAGCTTTCTTTTCACTGAACTGTCTCTTTTGAGCCGTAAAAATGTAAATTCTGAAGCTCGTATCAACGACACTGACTTCTTTACCCCCTGTTGTCTTGGCTTCAATTCTGTCTGTCTTTCTCTCTGCTCTTTTCGAAAGATATTCGACGTTGAGGAAGGCTTTAACCCCGAAAGCAGCACAATAAATTGATGGAGTTACCAATACTCACCCAAGAGTTACACGCGAGACACTGCTGAAGTACCATAATTAAGAGTTTATTCTGTGCCGAAGTTAGTTTTGCTCGACCGAGTACTTCCTCCGTTTCGACTATTTTTTGCTTGATGAGTAGTTCAAGCCCAGTTTATATCCTGTCGTATTGACAATATTAATTAGTGAGGCTTGACGTCATCACTGACAAAAACCTCCGATTGCACAGTAATCGTTACATGATAGAAAGGAATCTAAAAATAGCAACAAGCGGGTTAAAAATCGCTGAAAGCGACAAAAACAATATTTAGGCTCTAAAACTTTTACAATTTAACTGGGGATTTTTTTTCATTTAGGTCGCATAACAAATAATCCGAAAGAGAGATAATAATTGCAAAGGAAACGAAACTATTTTACCATGGACATTTGATATCGGACTTATCGGTGCAAATCGTGTTTCAACGGAGTGCGGTTATCGAGCCGAGCGCGTTTAAGATTCTTCGTCTTCTCTTCCAAGTTGTCGAACGTGTAAATCATTTCTTGAAGCGATTTTTGCGTGGTCACATATCATGGAATTCATACAATGCCACTTGTTTCAATCCTTTTCCCACCTCGTTTATTTATACATGTAGCTGGCGAGCGATAATGAATTAGGTAATCAACGTAATAGACTGTTGAGGATGGCGAAAACGAACGGCGAAGATAAAGAAGAAAAAAGTTAACCCTAGGTTTTATTTGCTAAAATTAGGAGTTCAAGCTCTGTATTACACGAACCATCTTGGCAAGAACGTAAATCACTTTCCAGTGGGCAAGCCTGATATATACTTATATAGATATAATTTTTGTTTTCTTTTGTAAAGACCAAAGGAACTTTTTTGCCTTGGTTTTAACTCGGTAAAAATACTTTCAATGAAAAACCAATATTTTTTTTACACATCGGAAGGGGCAGAGTGTTCTCACGGAATCAAACATGGTGATGCGATCCTCTGAAGCAGACAGCTATTTCCCTATGGCCGGATCAGTTGAACCGAGAGTCCATCACGCTTGGTTACACACAACTTTCCGGTTACGAAAGCTTTCACTGCCAAAGGATACATTGAGTCATCCACGTGGCATCTACCTAGTTGTTAGCAACTTTTTGCTCATCCGGAAGAATTATTCAGCCTTGGTGTTACTATTCTTGTAAAGTACTAAGTTTGCGGGAAAAGTCCGCAACTGGAAGTACTAAAATACTAAAAACTGAGAAATCAAACAGCTGTGTCAATCAGTATTCACTGGTGTTAGTGATTTTGTGTCGCTTTTGCTTCACAGGTAACTTTAATTTACTGAAAAAAATTAAAGGAAAGAAGACACTTGAAAAGTTTGGCCACGTTACAAGGCAGAAGAATTCCTTTCCCAGCAACCTTGACCTCACCTTAAATGATGTATTGCATGCCAGCATTGCTTGTCAAAGATAAAGTTATGCCTGTTTTTGTTTTGTTTTGTTTTGTTTTTTCACTGGGCAAGGCCGGTGAAAACGGGTTTCTTGGCTAAAAACGGGTTTTAGCGGAGTTAAAGCAAATTTTAAAATCTAGGAAAATTAAATAAATTTTAAATTTGACCAATTTTCATGGTTCACTGTCTCTTTCTCGTAGTTTTGCTTATGTCGGTGGTTCAAGGTTTATTTTGATAAAATTTAGGCAGCACTAATCTGCCGACATGAGCCTTAAGCTCCTTGCATACTCCTTGGTTCCCTCTCCAAAGGAAAGTATTATTTGAACTGTGAATACTGTGTGGCGCGATTGTTGTCGGTGTGGCTCGCTCGAGATTTTGGGTTTGCGGATAAGTTATGGCGCTGCTGTAAAGTTGCACCATTCATTGATGTGTGAGAGTTTAATCGAGTAATAACCTTCTTGGGTAAATACTTGTTGTATCGGATTTTAGGTTGTATGAGTTCTCAGTTATGTCGTCACCCATAAGGGCTTTCAGTTCACATTTAAAGTCAAAACATGCACGCTTGTTAGACCAGTTATTAAGGGCGCGTTCGATTGACCGTCCGGAAAAGGAATACATGATAGACACGTCACCCTTCATTAGCAGTTTCCGTGTTCATATCACAAATAGCCGTGGATACCCGCACACACCATCGAAAACTGTTAAACCTGGAGGCTTTTTTCTTAACCCGTGGCGGATGATGACGCATTCACTGGGTTTAACTTAAGAAACTGTTACAACCTGCCATTTCTCGTCCAAAGTGTCTCGCAAAGCTATTGCGAGGCAAGTTGCACAAAATATTGCCCCGTGTTGTAGCGTACCTCCCAACGGGCAAAAAGGTCACGAGACAAGTTCAAAAAACCATCGCAGAAAGTAGAAGCGAGTTCTCCTTTTTCCAAAGTATCTTGCAACGTTGCAATAATTTTTTTTAACCAGTTTGCGGGGTGTAACATCTATGCGCCAACTTGTGTAGCAACCATTTGTTATCAGCCAATGAAAATGTTTCTGTGATCAAGAAGGTGACCATTGTGAACGCATTGAGATTGAGACAAGTTGGAAGAAACGTGGTCCAGTGAAACAGCCGTTGGGAAAACTGTCCCGTAATGTGAGAGGGTAACAGTGCCTTTAGCGTCCCGGCGTCGGTATGTAAATATGCTGGCCCGGAAATTCCCTGACGTATTGCGAGTTCACTTTTAACAAGACGACGACATTTACTAAAAAGCAATGAGAACGATACGTTGCTTTTATTCAGTTTGCTCTCTCTGTAACCGTGAGGAGTGTTGAAAGGAGCCGTTTCAGAGAAACTAGAGAGGAGTGTTTCGCTTCGCTTGTCTGGCTCCAAAGCTTATCGGGCGTTTCGAGAAACAAGCCTCATACTTATAGGAACTGAAGTGCATTTGTCAATATAGTCTGATTTCGAAACCAGAGTCACGTCGTGGACATCTTGAAAGCGAATACGTTTTAAAGCATTAATTAAACTTTGCAGTTATTATGTTTCCCTTTTTCTATGCTTGAAGACATGTTAAAATACCAGAGATTAAACTCGGAGTAAACAGATCGTTGACTGGTTAACTCTTTTTGGGCCCGATAAGGTTTAGCAGACCTTATCGGGCCAAAAAAAATTAACCAGCCAAACGATTTCGTAAGTTCGATCGGATTGAACTCCCGAAAGACGCTACCAAAAAGCTGTTATTTGCTGGTTTAAAAATTCAGTCTTGTTCTTGTTCAACTGGTCGACTTGTTCTCTTACCTTTTCTTACCAAGAAAAGCTTCGATAACTTGTTTATGCAAAACAGTTGCTCTCAAAGAGCTCGAGCCTCGTTATGCAAACAATGAACATTTTTAGAAGCGAGCAGGTGTGGACATGCCACGACATCCTTGGCATTCTTGAAACGAGAAGAGCTATTGATTTTTGTTTCTATTAGTGGTTTATTTGTGTTGCGAAGTTTGTTTTGAAATGGTGTGCTCCCCGGAAAATCGAAAGCACCTGGGCAAAATTAATCCATGCATTTTAAAAATGTTGTTGCGAGCAAGGAAGAACTAAAATATTTGACTTGCATGAGCAAGGCTCTGTGGAAATGTTCATTTGACAATTTAATGAACAATGTGGCTCCTCTATTGTTTGGTTCATGAGATTGTCGAATTTTATAATAGTACGTGAAGAGGTTATGAGTAAATCGAAAAACACGACAAACTACGCCGCCGTGTAGTTAAGCCATTGTCTGAATTTTTGGAGAGAATAATCTCTCTCACTTGCCTCAAAAGGATACCCAGCTATTATTCTCTCACAGATTATTGACATCCGCATTTCAATATGAAATAGATTTTTTACTAAATCCGCACCTTGTTTCGTCAGTTGTTTTTTGGTTATGGTGACGTCATAGGTTGTGTTACAACCAGTTGAAGGAAAGTCATTCGTTTGGGGTCAAAACACGGACGGCGCCTTCAGCGCTACACGGTCTTCTCTCCACTGATTCCAGTGCGTACCTAAGACTGAAAACGCCGTTGACGTATTTGATGAAATGTCTCTTCAACAGTGTTTGGCCTGTAACGCTGTGGTGAGTCAACCATACGTTATTAATCGTTCATTATTCGGGTTTGCACATTTTCACTGTCGTGTGTGTCTCTGAATACATGAGGTTCGACAACCAAATTTATACTGCTTGAAGATGCATGGTTTTTTACCCCGAAACCCAGTTGGACAGCAATTGAACCTTCACTCTTCTCAATGTAACACAGATTGTTCAACATGAAAGCGCTTAACAAAACAAGAAAATTTCGCCATTTACGAAGATATTGCGTCTGCCAGTATTAAGATCGACTTATGAATATTTAGCCAAGTCAGTAATTTATGCAGCATTGCTAATAGTCTCAACACTTCGATTCTAAAGAATTGAGGAGGCGAAAGGTGGTCTGTACGGGCAGTGACTTGCGGAAACAGCTGTCGTGTGATGACTTGACACAAAGTCTCCCTAGCTGAGGTACATGGTCTCACGTTAGCAATCCATGAAATCAAATCGTGAAGACAATCGCTTGCCTGTGTTTGCCTTGTGATAACTCAGTTTAGTCCTTTGGGGGAAGCTGAACGCTACCGTCCATCTGTGAAGAGCAAACGGCGGGTGAAACATCAGATAAAACGTTAACGGAAACAAAAACAATAATCCCAGTAAAGTGTCTTAATTATTTGTCAGGCACTCTGCGTCGTTCTGTGTTCGTCAATGAAAGGAGTTATTTTGGTATTGTAAAGAAAGTATGATTCGCGTGCAAGTCGTAAGACTCTGGTACATCTAAATGATGAGAATGAAGTGCAACTCCGAGAGTTGTGAAACTAAGTGGGACTTGAAAACAATTCAAAGATTACTGAACAGCAGAAACTGATGGAGGGAGGTTTCCACGTTTCTTGCAAAATGTTCTCGCAAAAGTCCCGCAAAATGGTAGCGGAAAACCACGCAGCACCATGACAAGTACGATAAATAACGACAGTTAGTTTTCAGTCAAATTCGGGATTGATATCACATGCATACACAGAAAAAGACCCTTTCCGTGCAAATTGTTCACTTTGGCGCAGTTTTAGCTAAATTTATACCTTTTCAATTTTAGCAACTTGTTACCTGCCGATGCTGTACAATTTTGATGTAACATATGCACGAATTAGGAATTGATTTCGGTTTAACTGAGCCACACAAAGGAAAGGTGCATGAAATACAGACTTGTTGCGTTGTAGTAAAAAAATTGCTCTTTCAACCGTCAGAAAAGACTTTAAATCGTCCCAGGAGAATAAAGAACGTCTTAAAATACTCCAGCCCTTGCCCGAGTAGAAGACATTGGCGGTGTTAAGGAAGGGGGGAGGGGGGGGGGGCGGGGGGGGGGGGAATAGAGCTAGTGGCTACGCAGGTTACGCTTGACTCTTCGACCACAGTACGACCAAGCGCAAGACATTGAATCGTGGAAGTTCCGTATGAAAGTCCTGCTGCTCTTTCAGTGAAAAACACAAATGCGTGACCTCACCCTATTCTTTTGTAGCTAACACCCAAAGGCACCGATTTGGTTACTTCACGATCCAAAACCTCAAATTTTCCCTTGACTCATTATAGCTTTACAATCAAACTCCATTAATTAAACTTGAATATTATCTTGTCAGTTCCGCTGAGAATTGAACATATGTATAATGGGGTCCTCTAATACAGCGTGAGCCGGACGACTTTAAAGCCAACTTCGTTCCCGTTCCTCCCCAGCTAGCATTTCCGGGCGAAGCCGAGCTCGCCCATCTATTCCCTCCGACAATTGGTAGCGAAATGACTTTTGAGCGAGGTTCTATCGGACTTTGTTGTCGATACACCAGAAAAAGACGGCATAACTTGTGTTCGGAATCCAATAATTCTGCTACTAACGAAGTTGGAGGGCTGTGTTGTATGTTTGTGCGGCCCACGTTTGTCTAGAGAAGTGAACGGTCCACGTTACTTTGTGTGGCAAAGGCCGTAACGTACGGTGCGTACAGCAATAACCTCAAAGATCTCTCCAAGTAATGAAATCGAGTAGGAAACCAAAGGAGGAAGTCAAGCGGTTCACACTGAAAAATACGGTGACGTCTAGGTCAGTTGCCTTGATCAGATAAGGTGCGCGTTATACGAGGCCGTAAATGACTCTTAATTGCACTCTCTTTGACTGGTCCTTGTTAGGTTCCCAAGTCAAGCAAGACATGTGAATGTGGTCACGTATTTGAGGATGTAAAGCAAATAGCAGGAAAACGGTTTTCAGGTTAGAACTCATTAGCAAAATTTGACCAAACTGAAAACAATGAACTGAACTTATTGGGTTTCAACTCATTTTGTATTTCGTGTCTTTTAGCTGCAGATATTGAGCAAGTTCTCAGGGGAGAATTAAGCAAATAGTACATTTTCACGGTTTTGTGACGAGTAGCATCTCGTCCTTTTTCCGGCGTCAACCGCAAATATCGTTCATTTTAATATAATCTACGCCTTATCGGCGTCTATTGTATTGCCGCAATTATTATCTTTTAACTCCTTTTTCTAGAGTATCGGGCTGAGTTATATTGGCGTCTGGAAAGCAAAAGAATGAAGGCATTGTCAAAGGAAAATAAGCCATTTAACAACCTTTCCTCTGACCAAAACAACAACATTGGGAATGAAAACGAACGATCGATCAAGGAGGTACCAGACAATGATGAGTTAACTTCAGTTCACTTAACATACAAATGATAAGCCTGTATGTTTTGATGTCGCTTGCGTGGTGATGTTGCTAGTTTGTTAACCGTTTGTATTATTTGTGTAATTGTCGTAATTGAGTTTTATATTGTTACAAGTGAAATGAAATGTCTGTAATCTCACCCCTAAATTTAGTCGACCGACAGGCTGATTGACGCACTGACTGATAATCGATCAATCGATCGATCAATTAGTAACATAATTCAATAACTTTTTTAATGTTTTGACAGGATTTAAAGGAACTATTTGGGAACACAAGGCCAATTTAGTATAAAATGAAATGTATAAATACTGGTAATAGTTTACCAGAGCTACATCTTCCCCCGCCGAAGATAACGTGGATGGCAGTTGAGGTGTTTTCCAATTAATATGTGCTGCACGTTGTGATGTCTTCATATTATTTTACATGTAATTAGTTTGGTAGATGAAAGTGAAAGATGCAAGGAAAGGATGGGCAGCAACAACAAATGGCCATTTATTTTCAATTTCCCTCACATTTATTTGATACGCTATCAATTGAAAAGCAATTTACATTATTATGGAAAATGCCTTGCAAATACCATAGTAAAACAGGAACAGGAACATTAACAATCAGGCAACATTTCGTCGTCATCTTTTTGATCCACGTGGTTCTTTCCACGGTACCTTGAAATACCATAAAATAGGGACAAAGCTCGGTTATTATATTCGGATCGCTGATTAATATCATCTGTAAATAACTGTTGTAAATATGATAGAAGATTGTTTGAAAATGTTGATACTGAGACTATGCTTTGCGATTTCTGACCCTGGCAATGTGATTTTCTACTAGATACTACAATATTTTATTTCTAAAATAAAAGGAATCGCAGTAAATATTCGAAAATTACTCACCCGCAATCGCTATGCTGACTCAAGTTACCTAGATCACCTCGCGAATTCGGTGAGCAATACCGATACCACCTTGCACGCTCGGTTGTGCAAATCGAGATTGCTTTCCCCTCCACAACATGTTTTCCCTACCAATTTACTTTTTTTTTTACGCGGGGGCTTCTAGGTTGCCTTCTCGGGTTTTAGCCTCTGGGCCAAAACCCTGCGGTATTGTATTATGCAATTTGTGATAATCCTTATTAGCATAAATTTCAATATTGCCGGCGCGTGATCGCGGTTTGTATTAGCGAGTGAAGCAATCTACGGTCAGCCTTCGCCATATGCACAAGTCGAGTTTCGTTTATTGTTATATCGAGCTGAAAGAATCTTTGACGCCTTCGCAAGGCTGTATACGATAGCATTCCTTTACATTGTAAGTAGTGCCTTTCATTGAAAATCATGACCCAAAAACGGTCGAGGGTCGCACCACTGCGTTGGTCTGTCGTACACTGACGTTCCCCGGTTTTCCACCTGCTGGTTTTAGGAGTTTTCGTGTCCGGCTCTGGTGCATTCGCCTTCCTTGAATGATAGGGTTCATGTATAAACATTTTCGTACATATTCCAAAGCTAAATAAATGGCTCGGTGGCATGGCTGGCCAACGCGCCCAGATATCATCAAGCTCGAGTGTCCGGTTGAGAAGGGGGTGCAAAATATGTACTGAATGTTTTAATTGGTGTGCTGATTGCTTCTCTGACTAATTATATAACTGATCAGGCGTTTCCTTGATTTAAAACAGGTAGACGAAGGTGAAGTTGCTGTCAAACCTCATAGAAAACCTCTACAAACCTCCAAGAAAAAAATGTACCGGCGCAGGATGGGAGGTTTATATCCGACGAATAAGAAGCTCCCCAGGCCCTCACATGTGACCTACTTGTGCCAGGAATCCAACACTGAGAAAATCGTCTCGCCTGAAGACATAAACAGATTCTCTAAAGCGTTGGAGAGCATCAACAAGAAGATTTTCTCACAAAACCTGGTGTGGACAAATTTCATCAGTTGAGACATTGATCACAGAGCGCCACGTTGTGCACTGAAGAGACTTAACAACGATTCACGTGAAATCAAAGTCCATGTGTCGTCAGCTTACTCAGTATGACGGACTCTGAACTGTTACTGAGTCATTCGTCTAGATTACAGCAGTTCTGTCAAAGTCGACCTGAGCAGCACTGTTGCAGTTTCAGACCGGTTGCCAGCAGGGAATGAGAGTTCTGTCTCATCATCATCGTCATCATCATCATCATCAGTGATTTGTTTGTTTTATTTACTCTAGTTATGCCTAGAAAGCTCGCTCATAATTTATTCGAGTCAAAATATAAAACTGAGTGAGCAATAGAAATTAATGTATTTACTTCTTTACCAAAGGTTAAAAGCGAAAGGAACAGTTCGTCAATTTATTTCATTTACCAAAGGTTGCAAGGAGACTTTGTGAGACATAAAAGAAAGATGGAGGCCTAATCATTGTCTAAAGGTCATTAAATTTTCAGTCAAGGGCGTAGGTCATCGTGCAAAGAAAAGACAGCGCTCCCGCTCCCGTCATGATATGAGGGACCCCACCACCTCTCAAATCACCACACATTAGGGACCTGGAACTCAAATCACCACAGGGCCTTGGGCGGTAACCGGAAGTGCAGGGACAGCGGAGCCGGGGAGGAGAGGGGGGAGAAGAAAAGAAGGAAAACAAAACAAAATGAGCAAAGCATTAGGGAACTTAAGCAACGACGACGGTGACGGCAACGAGAACGTCATTTCAAAATATAAATTCGCGTTATTGTAATCGCTTCGTTACTATTTCAACTTTTTAAATATGACGGGGGTGTGGTAGTTCCTCAAAAATGACGCTCGTAGGAACGGCGCTCAATTAAGGGCAGAAAATGAAAATTTATCCTCAAGTAATGACGTTGTCCATAAAACCTCAAATTTGGCTATTTCACGTTGTAGTTTTGCTGACGACGGCAAAGAAATGGACAAAAATGAAAAACGCACGTGCAGGGCGTGCAAAGCTATTGTTTTTGCCTACTAAATATGCAAATTTGTGACGTTCTCGTTGCCGTCGCCGTTGTCGTTGCTTAAGTTCCCTATTAAGACGTTAAGGTTGGGATATATGTATTAAGTTATATATGTATCAAGCGAGAGAACAAATAAGAAGTAAAACATCTGTCATTTTACGTTGATCCACGTTTATTTTTTTGATATCTCGTCGAGTATGCTGAAAGAAGCAAAACTTTCTGGCGGAGAATTCCCCCAGAACCCCTACAAGTTAGCGTCTCCGGCGCTTCCTTGTTAGCCTCCCACCCACCCCCGCCCCTCAATACAAAATACGCTCCGTCGTCACTGAAGTGAGCTTGTAATAAAAACAAACGATAAAAATGACGTTTCAACCGTTCTACGGTCATTTTCAAATCCATGTTCAAGCTCATAATTGTTTTATTTTCGGACTCTATAGGTCATTTTATTGTGTTTTCAAATTTTAATTTAATAATCGAAAGCAAAAGGTGTTAAGAATTTTCACATTACCTTCGCGCTCTTTTGCACCTTATTATTGAACTCTTAATCATATTAGAGCCTTTTTTTTCTTCAAATTTGTATATATGCGAAATTTTTATAAACTTGAAAGTGGACTTGAAAATGACCGTAAAACGTTCGAAAAGTCATTTTTTATCGTTTTTTTTTAAATTGGTAAATGGTTATCTGCGAACTTGTTTATTAGATAATCTGGGAGAGACTACCGCCCTGGCATTTCCGGTTTCCGGAGAACTTCTAAGGGCCAATTTACACGATACGATTTTTGTCGCATGCGACAAGCTTACGACAGGCCTACGACATGACTTACGATTGTCGCAGCAACATGTTTTAAATTGCTACGACATTTTTTCTGACGTACACGACAATCGTAAACGAGTTGTAAGCCTGTCGTGAGCTTTTCGCATGCGACAAAAATCGCACCGTGTAAATCGGCCCTAATGATCCCTCATTCTCGCCTCCAGAGCCGCCCTGCCCTCTTGGCCACCAGAGGATGACCACTTGGCCTTGGGGAACACAGGATGACGGAAGTCCTAGATTCTAGGAGTTCCGTTCGGAAGTTCTAGATTCTATGACTTCCAGCGTTGGTGTTGTATGAAGGCTTGAAATGTCCACTATGATCGTAAAAGCATTATGGCTGCTGCACGAGAGAACACGTTCTCTGACATACTCTCTAATGTTCTGCGTCTCCTTAATTTAGAATCGATCTCTCTTCGCGAACCGCTGGTAGACGCTTTGAGAAATATTTTTGAGAAAAAGAAGGATGTTTTACTTGACTTGCCCATTGGCTATGGAAACTCCCTGATATTTTGGATGGAAGTCAGTGACCACAGTTTTAGTTGTATCGCCTTTGAATGCGTTGATGCGGGATCGGTCAATCCAAATTTCACCGAGTTAATCAAAACACGGTCGGCAGAGTTTTGAAGGGAAACTACCATCTACTGGAAATTTTCCTTCTCGTTGAAAATTCCAGCAATCTGGTCAATTCCGAGCTGTTTTCGTTCCCGAAAATATTGACAGGGTGGTTTCTATTGAAGACAATTTGGTTACAGCACTTACAGGCGTTTAAAAATCTACGACTGTCTTTCGCGGAGAATCTTCAAGGAAGTCCTCCATGGTAATGCATTGTAATTTGCGCATTTCCTTTTTTATATTTTTTGCGCCAGTGTTGATGGGCGAGTTCTCCCGCCAAGTCTTTTCACTTCCGTTATATGTTTTTATTGTTAGAAAAGTAGCCAATGATATCCCGTGTCTTCAGAGCCAACTGGTTCTCGTGGTCAGCCAGTGGGCCGATTTACACGATACGATTTTGTCGCATGCGACAGGCTCACGACAGGCCTACGCTGTTGCAGCGTTTTAAAACATGTTTTAAAATGCTACGACATTTTTTCTGACGTACACAACAATCGTAAATCATGTCGTGGGCCTGTCGTAAGCCGTTGTCGCATGCGACAAAATCGTATCGTGTAAATCGGCCCTAAGAGGGCCGCACTGCTGTGGGGACGAGAATGATGATCCCTACGTACATTTAAATTAGTCATTAACCCCGGGGCTTTTCTCTACCAATATCACAATTCTTTAATGAAGTTATCGCTTGCACTTGCTATCCGCTTGTTTTCAACATAAAATGACCGTTCTCAAGATACTATACGGAGCCTACCAAGGGAGTACGAAGACGACGGCTTAGAGAACGTTTTCTAAAAATATGATTACTACAAGTCGTTGGGCATGGAAAGTGTGTTGGAACATTGTGAATTTAAATTTAACCGTCAGGCGCTCGCGTCTTGACATAAGGCCTTGGCCATTGCACCGTGATGTCGTTATCAAAGCACGAACGGCAAAATGCAAAACTCTTGTGGGGGGCGCACATAGCCATTGTTTTTGTCCGTTAAACCAAATGTTTTGTGGTGTTCTCGTAGCCGTCTTCGACGTCCTTGCGTAATCCCCTACTGAGAGAATCGGCCCAAAAATTGTTGGGACTTTCGAGAAACGGGACCCTTGTCACAGAAGACTTGAAAGCTTAACTATATGAAGATGTAATTACAAGGAGCACTTTCTGCTCGTTTATTTTAAGACCATGAGTGTTGGTCCGACCGAGCTTCAATCCCACGACCTCCCACAGTACCCCGATGTTCTACTGAGTCAACTGCGATCGGAGGCTCAGGGAATTCAGAGGGGGTCAATAAGAGGAGTTATCCTGATTTCTGCGTAAAAAAATTTTCCGGTGGTTTTTAGGAAAGAATATATGTGTCTTCTTCGCCAGTAAAGGTTAAAATTGATACCTGAAACCAAAAACATGTAACATGATATTTCCTCATAATAGTTTATTTTTGTGTAAAAGAAACCAAAGTTTAGTTTCTCATCGACCTACCCAGGGTCTGTTCTCCGGAAGGAATAACCCATGTAAAGGCCAAGTGGCTTTTTTAGGTCCCTTCTGTTTGAAACGAAAACGTTCCTTAAATCCATAAAAAAAAATTACAAGAACCGACAATAAGATGCGTTTTGATTTGGAAATGTACACTATTTAATCTTGAAGAACATTAATTAATAACTGATAAAAAGTGTCGATCAATATGTCTTTCAGTGGAAAGAAGTTAGAAAAGCCACTCTCGAAATTTCAAAGTGACGTACAATGAGTACATCAGTCGACTATTTCCGATCATTACCGATGATTAACCATCGGCAGTTGTTCGCGCCGAGCTCGCAACGGGGTGTTTAAAGTGAACCATAACAAATTCTGCGACATCAGGCGTTTGTTTATCTCTGCCGAAGCGCTGGGAAACCTTCTCAGCAGACTTTGTAGCACTTTTGCTTGTGTCTTGTCCAGCCTCCCCTTTCCGATCTGCACATGGTTCAGTGGTCGTCCAATCACCTTTGAGTTGGACCTCGCAAAGGCTACTTTCGATCGTTGCCCAATATTTCCTCTGTTTATTTTTTCGGCGTTGGGATTTTTATGGCGCTCTACTTTCATATTCCAGGCTTGGTGCTGCGGAAGAAAAAGCCAGCAAGGTAACGGTGCGAATATGACCAGATGATTCCTGATTAGGTAGAACCAACTAAACTATATGGGGCAAGTCGCGAGGTCAAATTCTAGCAGGTGCGGGACAATCACGCTAGACGATTCCCAATATCCGAGGGCGAACAGTCTGTAAGGGACCCAGTGCTTGTCCTATTCCTGAACCTTTTAAGAACAATTGCGTTCGACGAAGGAGACCGGTATGAAATTTTTGTAGCCGTTTATTGAAGCTAGTACGAAATTCTTGGTGCCTGGTTTCGGGACGAAATGATACCTTTTGTTGCTGCCACAGTCATTGAGCCTGAAGCGAACAAACGAGGAAGCTCTCTAATCGGGTTTTCTTCGAAACGCAAGGGATTGTGGTTGTGCGCGAATGGAGGAATTAAGATGCGCGGTATGATCATCAGAGCCTGTTCTGTTTATCATTTCGCTCCTCGTATCCACAATTCACTGTCACGCAACAAAAAGAATAAATTCGAAATCTTTCAATGAAAAACGCCAAGAACTTGGAATGTTGTAGGAAACAAATCTTTTAACCACCTCGCCAATTCTCAGGTCTGTGCGGTTCATCTTTTCTGAGTTACTTGCCGATGCGTTTCATGCAACTTTATAGAGTTTTCTATGGAGACTCCACCAAGTGAAGCTTAAAGTCGATTGAAGACTGATGACGTAGCACCCAGTGTCACTTGAGAATTCGAAAGGCAGGTAGTCTCGAAAAAGAAATATTTAGGGATTTTTTAGAAGATTTTTAGGATATTTAGAGATATTTGGACGGGTTTTTAGGGAAAAGCTGGGAATTTCCGGATAGATTTTTAGAGAATTTTTATTTGATATTTGTGTCTAGGCCTAGTCGGTGGGGAAGCGCAACACAGACATGGGTTTTTCACTGAACTGCGTTGATATGGTAAATTGACCGCCGTAAAGAAATTTGAAAGCTCGATCGTTGGTGAGTGTTCAGTCACTTCGTCAGAACGATTCCCAGACCAAGGGCCAACGCTCGAAAAGTGGGCTTTCAAATTTCCTTACGGTGGTCAATTTACCATATCAACCCAGTTGCCGGATAAATCCATTTCTGTGACACGGCGAGCATG
>NC_090874.1:58118583-58126083 GCF_036669935.1 Montipora foliosa
TGTCTCTAATTATAAACACTTGAAAAATTCAGGCGGCCTCAACGGAAATCGAACCCATGATCTGTGTGATGCTGGTGCAACCCTCTGCCAACTGAGCTTTGAAGCCACTCAGTTGGGAGCAGGTCAATTTGTTGGGCTCATTTGTTCCGGTGAAGGATTCGATGAATGTAACGAACTTATATTTGAAAAGGGGTTTATAGACGAAGCCCTTTGGAGTCACCAATAGGTGGTATAAGTGTCTATAACAGGCTATTGCTTAAATCGATTTATTTTTAGATTGAATTTCCCGCTAATGAGACTCCTGCAGGAGCCCGATGACCAATCACAAGAAGCTAACTTGACGTCATAGCGTCACCAAACCGCAATTGTCTTGTCTTTTTGCAGAAAAAGTAGTCTAAAAATAGACAGTACATGGGCTCCTGGTCTGTAAAAATACCGTGACGTAGGCTTAGTATGAGAGTTGTTCACTCCTAGTAATGGACACCTGCTTAAATTTTCCAGATAAGTGCCAGGGTCACTTCTCTTTTTCGTCTTAAGAGTTTTTCTGCTTGTAAAACATATTGAGTTTACAAAATGAGGGGTGGTCCACAGGGGTAGTCCATGGACCGGGTGCACAGGGGTGGTCCAGGGTTTTGTATGCGTCCAATGAGGAGTCAATTCACTTGAGCAGTTGAATTGAAATGTTAATTACTCATCAAGTACGCATCTCCTTTTCCAAGTATTGCGCTAGTTTCCCAATCGATATATCACGGCTGTTGTGTCCATTAATCAATCATATGACCATATGACTAGAAGAATGAAACCTAGCCGAGAACAGAACTTCATGTCGTAGGCAATGACCACGCTAGATTTATAAACGCAGGAACTTTATCTGCTTAAGGGAGATGTACATGTCTACGTGTGAGATATGTCGTGTAAAAGTTAAGGAAAAAAAAACTCTGTTTGGGGTCCCCCGTCCTACTTTCGATCAAAAGAGGCAGAGATTAATCGACCCCTAAGCCATGCTTGATTAAAAATTAACCCCTTGACTACTCGTAGCTTTTCCAATAGCGTAATAAAAAGAAAGGATAGTCTATAGTTCTGAATTGATTTTTTTGCTCTTCTACATGTGGTAAGCACATTAGTAGAGAAGGCATGCGTATTCATAAAATACGTATTAAGGAAAAAAAAAACTCTGTTTGGGTTCCTCCGTCCTACTTTCGATCCAAAGAGGCAGAGATTAATCTACCCTTAAGCCATGCTTGATTAACCAATAGTGTAATAAAAAAAAAGGATAGTCTATAGTTCTGAATTGATTTCTTTCTATTCTACATGTGGTAAGGGAGAGATTAATCGACCCCTAACCATGCTTGATTAACCTCTTGACTACTCGTAGCTTTTCCAATGGTGTAATAAAAAAAAGGATAGTCTATAGTTCTGAATTGATTTTTTCGCTCTTCTACCTGTGGCAAGCTCATTAGCAGAGAACGCATGCGTATTCATAAAATACGTATTAAAGTGTACGCATAGTGATAAGGAGAAGAAAATCATTCGAAATTCGTATGTATATTCTTTGCTCGTTTGGGGCCACTTTTTCTCTCATCTTAGACAGATCGTCAAGATTTATCACAAAAAACGGCATTGAAGGCCAGTGTGTAGTGACAGAAAAGTTTTCCGGCAGTATTATAATTGTTCCTACCACAGAAAACCCTGAATTGAAATTACTGGTTTTGTAGCACCATATCGTTCTACCGCGATTTCAGTTGTAACTGTATTTGGAAATATTTGATAGCCGAGGAACTTGCAGAAAAAAGACCGGAAACCTCTCCTTTTATACCAAGACGTTGTCTGACGAAGTGTCAATAAGGATAAAGGAAGTTGAGTTGATTAATTAATCTTTACACTTGTATGTATGTAAAATATTTTCAGCTCTCTCCGCCCTCGTGTCCCACCCCGACTGCAAATTTCAAATTCCGTTAATGGTCGCTTGGTTGTACTTCATGAGGTCAAATACCGCGACCGGCCCAAACTGCATCAGTCCTATTTTTGGTTGCATACGAAAACAAACCCTTCTAGTCTAATTGAATTGGAACGATAAGCCGGAGTTTAGTAAGTGGTGGTGAGAGCCGCACAACAGAGCTACTAGCTCCATTTACAGTGCTCCCTCACGGTCATGCATGCCAGACCATTTGAAGCCGACACCGGGATCGTAACAGCGCGCCCTAAATGAAAATTAGAAAGATCGTCGCATTTGGATAACCAATTTCAACAATTGCACGCAAGCCAGCTAAACTGTAGCCCGTTCCAGGCTCTCAGATAGTCGAGAAAACGACACGCAGTTCTTTTCGTTTTCTCGACTATCTGAGACCCTGGAACAGGCTAGCTAAACTGATATCCAGGCTTGAATCGAACGGGATTCGAACCAATGACAGTGCGAGTTTCCTCAGCACTGCTCTACCAGCTTAGCCATCAAGCCGTTTGGGAACTAGACAATTGCGAATTTGAGTTGTAGCCCAAAATAGGTGATTCAAATGATATTAAAATACACGAAATTTCATTATTCTAGAATCAACGTGCGTTTTGTAACGCCCACACAGAATCATGATTTTACGGACAACAGTTGTACTGAAGAATGGACTTACTGTTCATATATATCATATCATATCATCATATATCTTTCTTGACCCTCGGATTTTAGAGTACCTTGGTGTAGCTAATATCTCCGAGCATTTACCCTCCCAACCATGATACACCACAGAAGACAGACCACAACACCGGGAACTACATGCCCTACTCTTTACGACAAGTGTGCGGGTTCTTTTACGTCCCACAGGATTATGAACATTGAAGGGTTGTGAGACGGGGCCTCCGGCTTATCGTCCTTATCCGAGAAGACTAGAGAGTCTAACCATTTGCAGATGTAATTACAACGGCAGCACTTTCTCCTCAGTTATTTAAAGACCCTGAGTGTTGGTCCGCCCGGAGTTGAAATCACGACCTCCCGCGTGACAGCCCGGTGCTCAACCAACTGAGTCACCGGTGAAAAAGACTTGCAAGTTGATTAAAGTTAAACAATTCAGTTGCAGATTTGATCACAAGGACAACACTTTCACCTTTTAAAGTCCCTCAGTGTTGGACATTACTGTCGGAGTTAAACTCACGACTTCCCGCGTGCATGGTAGTTCGATGCTTGCATGAACATCATGTCGAGGGGGGAAGTAGATTTAATTGGATCTCAGTTATTCGTTATTTCTTCCATTTTTTTTGTGAGTAATTTATAATTCGATCATTATTGAAATTTCGTTCGATATGCATTTTTCCGCATTCGTTAACGAAAACCGTAAAATTCTTTATTCCTATTGTTCGAACGCTAAATAGTCCTTATTCGTTTTCTTTTTTAAGCGTTACTCGTCATTCTTTCATGATTACGCTTCCAACCCCGATTGCACAACAGAACCAATCGACCAACAAAAGCCAACTTCAATAATCTGTGACACGCTGAAGGGCATACTCAATCAGTCGGGAAGTCTGTTGAGAGTTTGCCCTTTGATGAAAAATCATGATTTTTGGGTTAATTTATTTTGTCCGCTTGAGAATTTAGCTATTTCAAAACTCTATAAAAGCGGATAGCAAATGAAGATATAATCCCCACCGGTTTAGCTGTAACAGTCTTAGCTACTTTGGTTTTGGCTACTTAAGGTAAAAATTATCTACTGATCTATCTCCCCTTAGGCCGTTCTCCATGCAATCCTAACTGAGTAGCAAAAAACAATTTTTTTCAAAATTAGGGCCTCCCTCCAAAGACTAGACATTTAGTTATTGACAACTATTTGTTATCGGCATTTTAAAGTTTTGAGTTGTTGAAGTGAATTATACTAGATTTGCATTTTGCCGCATTGTGGATAGTATATTGTATTGGAAATTCTACCTTTCACTACGAACCAGACACTATGCCAGTAACTCAATCGGAAACTTCTTTGCATGTGGGTGATTGCATCAAGTGTAGTGAGTCGTACTATTTCAATGTGCTTGGATGAAAAATTGCCAGAAAATTTGTGTTAACGTAACCTTCTTTATTATGATAAGGTTTGAATCAGTTGACAGAGCAGCGAGTGCATGACAACGTTACGAATGAAAATGCTGACGCATGAGGCTCAGGCAGCTGGCTCAGCAGCTTCCGTTGCTCGAATCATTGAGGGCCAAAGGAAACACTAAAAAATCGGAATTGTAGCGGGTGAAAATTGACGGCGAAAGAAACGAACAACAGTCGATCTGTAGACGGTTTGACGGTATTCTAACACACAGCAAGGTCTTTCTCTATATCGATCAACGCGTTTAGCCGGGAAAGCCGGAGGGAAATTGGATGGCAAACCTTGCCAACACTCACCGAAAAGATTGGTCATCAGTTGATCTTTCATCAAATTAAACCGCATTAGAACAAAAGATTTTTTTTGGCCGGGGTTACAATGTTATTTCCATCTGAAAAAAAAAGGAAAAACGTCACTGTATCATAAAATCACGTGAGATTCGCTTAGCCTGTTCCGTCATCACACGGCATCAGACATATAAATACATTTTATGCCCACTCGCGTTTCAAAAGCACGAAAGCCCCTTGCCTGAAACACTGCTTTAGCTGCCTCCACGAATTGCAGTGGTAAGTTAATCAATGCTACATATATAGATCACATCAACTGAACCATACGGTTAAAGATGAACTAAAGGTATCGCTGTATCTTTTGAAGAAGTCGCGAAATCTTAACCCTTGGAACTTTTGGATCGGCGGCCAACTTATGATTTCCAACATTGTCTACACCCAATCTTCAACACGTAATTCCCCACAGTTTGTGCAGGCAAACCCTCCTTTCTGTTCAAAGATGTTGTACACGAAAGAAGGGCACAATAGTGTTAAATTTCTGTTAAAAACATCGTTGAGATTTTTTGACTAAGCTTTAAGCAAACCTAAAACGAAGGTTTTGCAATCAAAGATAAAACTCTGATTCGACCTACAAGCCAGCTGAATCACCACCTGAAACAAAAACAGGGGAAACAAGTTGAGTCAAAACTTGTCAAACCCGTTTGCAGCGGATCTGATAATTGTATTTTGAAAAAAAAGGTATTTTGCGGTCGATTTTGGTTTTCCTAGTTTTGAGCTTTTATCCTTGATTTTAATTTCTGTCTGTTTTTTCCTTGGTCTAAAATTTAAAATGTATAATTTAATGTCGTCAGCTTTTCGCCTTGTAAGGTCTTAGAACACCTCAACTGTTTGCGTCGTGACGTCACACATCACCAATGCAAACCAGCTTGTGGCGTATTATGTCAAGTTGCGCAAAGGTTCAAAACTCCATTTTAGGTCCGACAATTGTTGTATCAAGACCTGCAAGTTTACCGCTCGTACCAAGAAATTCATGAACATGGTTCTTCGACAATGCCTGGCTTGTAATGCCGCGGTAAGTATTACATAAAACGAACCTCTCTTTTAGAGCTGCCAAAATATATTCTCACCGATAGATTTGTCTCCCAAATATTCAAATTTGTCTTTTTGGTCGTTAAGATTTTAACGACCTTAGTCTGTCACACAACATGGCGCAATACTCTGCTGATACTTCATAAGTTAACCTCTATCATTTAATTCAGATCCATTTCTTGGAATCATAGTTTTGGCTATATATATAAAAATATATACACTCAAGCCGAAAGATTTCCGATTTTTTAAAGTTCGCTTACGCCTGCAGGCCACACGCTAGGGCCAAAGACAGGCGTCGGCACTCACTAGGGAAATTGAAGCTTCGATGAACACAGCAGGTTTGCTGGCTTCAGATAAAAGGAAAACACAGAAAATATATTCTCTGATGCTATTCTGATTATCATATAAAAACGGCAACTTTTGTTATTCTTGCATTGGGGGTGTTCACTTATTCATTACAATTTTCGTAATGTACTGAATTCGAAGTAATTTTCTTAGTTTCCTGCCTCGAACAATAATTCTAGGTTAACTAGAATGGGGGACGTACTTGCACGGTTCTATTTCATCTTCAGCAGCCAAGGCATTTTGAGCTTTGAAATAATTGTTTTAAGACTGATGTCAAGGTCGTTTCCTCAAATAGTCCAGAAGGCGTTAAGTTACCTTTGCCTTCCTCGTGGCTGTTACTTTATTTTGTGCTGATTTGACGGACCGGATTCGATTACAAAGTTGTTTTTTCAAAGAAAAAGTTGCTATCATTATGCCTCTACCTAGAGGAAGGTACCACAGGAACTAGTAGGGCTTGCTAGTACTAATACTACTAGTAGGGCTAGTATTACGACCTGCTCCTTCAGGTCAGCAGGTCGTAATAAAAACTCATATTTCCTTGAAGCTGTCAGTAGAGGAAGCAGGAAATACTTGCGTGTGATTTCCTTATCGGGATCAAATAAGCGGAAGATAATAACATTTAAACAGGAATATGCGGGCAGGGTTTCAGTTTCTTAAAGTGTGCAGCTTGTGCTGCTTGAGGTACTCAGCTCGCATCGTCCGTGGCTTCATTGTCTGGCTCGGCTCTCTTTCGTTTCGTGTAGCTATAATCTTGCGTAATCGTAGAGCGGAACGCTGGCAGATAGTGGATCCCGAGGGCGCACCAATAGTTTCCACAATTGGGAGTTCAAAAGCACCCCGCGGACCATGGAGTAAAAGGAACTGAGTAATTAAAGGAGAACTGTCATGCTAATTTTGCTGTTTTTAGGTCAAGACTGCGTAAAAATCTAAATTAGTACGTTTAAATACCTCACAAGTACAACATTCTTGACACCCCACTGAGAAGATATGAAATGTATTTATGGCACAAAGAGCTATTCGCATTTAATTTTTGGCGAATTTCTGAAGACAATCGTCTCCAAACTTGAAAGAACTGGCCAGTTTTTTCAAGTTTCAATCCATTTCCATCCTCTCCATCGCTAGGGTGCAAACAATAAAGAATAGCTTCAGTGCACTTCACTGGTTATTGGCAACAAAACTACAGCATTATTTTTTGGTCTTCATTGATGCAAAGACGTCTTTTGGTGTTTTGAAGTTTGACTGAAATAGCGTGACAATGCCACCGACAGCAACCGGAAGTGAGTGTATTGCTAGGTTTTTTTTTTCTCTGTTATATGCGATTGGTTTAATTTAAAACTCTGTGCGAGGCCACTGTCCGGGCTTGCAAAATAATCACTTCCGGTTTGCGTCATTTGCTCAAGAACGTCCGATGCTTAAAAGTCCCATTTATATAACAGCTTCAGAACTGACGGAACTGTTAACGCAATTTCGCTCTTCCTTTATCGGGTGATGCATTAATCGATAATCTCCTCCCTAGATGTCAGAAGCGTGCCAGTCATGCGTGTGTGGTCACGTGTTTGAAGATGCAAAACAGATTGGTGGAAAGCGTTTCTCGGGTAAGAAGATCTGATATTTGAAAGATTGGCCTGGGGACTACAAGATTTCATGTCACGTCAAATGAAATTGGCAAATAACGTTTTCAACTGATTGCCGAAAGTGAGGTATCGAGGCAG
>NC_090874.1:58131083-58133583 GCF_036669935.1 Montipora foliosa
CAACCAAGTAAATGTAGTTTTTGATTTCCTAGCAGAATACCACCAGAGCTTGAAGAATGATCTCAATGAACATTTAACTGGAAAGAACGAAGAAGAGACACAATATCTAATAATGAAGAGCCAGAAATGGATCATATCACAAAACGCTGAAATAGTTAAGAACTTTTATACCTATAAGAGATAGGAAGAACGGAGCAGAGCGTTGAAAGGAATATTCTAACTGAACATTCATATTTATAAATTATATAGCATAGCCTAGGACTTGTCTCGCTATGCTATTGATCATGTAAAACCGCAATATCACTAAGTGTCCATAATAATAATAATAATAATAATAATAATAATAATTTATTACTTATTAGGCGCAAATTAATATCTGAATATGATCAAATGCGCCTTACAACTAAAACTACTCCTAATAATTACAATAAAATATAATTAAGAATACTTGAAATTAACAACTTTAAAAGTAGTCAATCTAACAATAACAGAGGGTCGTTTGAAGTAATTACAGTGCGTAATTGAACAGAATGGCGAAAACTTGGCCGTATGAGCAGACAAAACTTCTAATCGCTTTATGGAGCGAAGATTTGGATTTGTCTTCTTCTATTCTCATAAGCCTTCCTTGGTTCTCTTCTCGCCTCAAGCATGACCGGTAGCCACGCGATACGGCGCCATTTCAGCTGTCTCACATTGCGAGGTTACCCTGCCTATTGTATTTGAATTTTCGCAGATCTGAGCAGAACCATAATTGAATAAATTGAATGGAGTATGATAGCCAGGGCCCGGTTGTTCCAAAGCCGATTAACGCTAATCGCAGATTAACAATTACCCAAGGAGTTTATTTCTGTACTCCCAAATGCTGTTCAATGCTGATGTTCGGCAAATCTTTACATTAGAATAGGTCAACCTTGAAAAACAAAAATAAGCATAAGAAACTCTCACCAAAAAGTTGAAAACATGAAACAACAGTTTACGCTAATCCTGGATTAAGTTAATCGGCTTTCGAACAACCGCGCCCAGAATTATACTTCAGTTGATCATAATCAATGTTGAGTGCGAACACGGCTTTAGATCCTAACTTGAATTTGAGTAAGTCTATCAAAGAATTTAAATTTTTAATAAGAAAGGTTATTTTAAAAGCGAATTATTAAATATTAGCTAAATTTACTTTTTATATTTTAATGAATTTTCTCTTATCTAGTTTTAGCATAATATTTGTATATAATTACAATTGATTCGGAAAGCCCTCACGGAAAGGATCAACAAAGTTTGTAATGTTTTTCCTTTTCTTTTCTTTTTTGTACTTTGCGACTTTGAGACAAGAGTGATGTAACAGCTTGGGACACTTTGTGACGCTTATTGAAATCTTCTTGCATCTAATTAGGGGCATTTCAAGTCTTGTGATTGTTTGCCAGTCTCGATTTTGCCCGTGATTTTTTTAGCCCCGTTGGAACTGTTGGCGGCCCCAAAGGTCTCCGTGGATAAAATCAAAGTAATTTTTTGTTAATGCTTTTGGTTCCAGGGCTGCCAAATTCAAACTTTTGAATGTTAAATTCGCGTTGAATCCTTGCTTTCCTTACAGTAGAACCGCAGCCGACTCAGTTTGTTAAACGTATCGGGCTGTGCTGTGCGGAAACTATCGCGGGGTCAACCGTCACGTTGGGCGTTTTGATGACATCTGCAAATCTTCTCGAATACGGACGACAAGTCGTAGGCCCGACACACAGGAATCGTTGCATAACAAACTCACTCTCTGTTGCATTACAATGGGATTAAAAATTCAAACATATACAAGAACAAAAAGAAATAAAGTGCGAAAATAAAAACACATGATAAATCAAGCAAATCACGAGTTTCCCCAAACGACTACAGCAACCGTGAATCGCATTCTAGAGGCCGATATATTCTAATCGTTAATTTGTGTTCTGACATATAGTTTTTACAGCGCTTATCTGCCATTTATGTCCATAGAATATCGTGCAAGGCTGTACACACGACTAGAAAACAAGAGACAAAAACAGCTGACTCGACAAAAAAGAAAACTGCCAGAGGATTCAGAGGCGAAGCCACAACCACTCAAAGAGCGCAAGGTATTTGTAACTCTAAGGACGTACATACGGTGGCCCGTAAAGGCTGGTTTTCACTGGCGACGGAGTCGGAGTCGTAATTCAGAAGCGCAGAGCGATACGAGGTGGTGAAAATCAAACTGTCGGAGTCAGAAGCAGAACACCCATTCCGCTTATGATCCAGTGAAAACTGCATTGTCGGGGTCGGAAGCAGAAGCGGAAGAATAAACCAATCACAGTCATCGATTCCAAGCATTGTGATTGGTTGGTTCCTCCGCTTCTGCTTCCGACTTTGACAATCTAGTTTTCACTGGATCATAGACACTAAAATAAAGTTTTTTGTCAGTTTTCGCGCTTCACTGAAAAAAGCGGTTACAGTACACGGTGGTTATTTTCTATCTTTCTTGCATTTATGACACAGACCAACATCG
>NC_090874.1:58138583-58156083 GCF_036669935.1 Montipora foliosa
AAACGTGATCATTGTTTTTCACGGCCCGCTGCGTGATGGGAAGGCGGAATTTTATAGTCTACCTCTGCACTAAATAATTCTTGTAATGTATATTCATCTGATCAAAAATAATTATGCCGCACGAAAGTCAAAATCCCCGTGCAATGATACCAGATCGGCACTTTTCACACGTTTTCAGCTTGATGGAATTTAATAGGGAGAGCTGGACTGCGAGAGTAGTCAAGAGATTCCAATAAATGGAGGTCCCTAGGTCCTAGGAGTGCGTTAACGAATGAGTTAATCTTCCCTCCATGCAATCAGGACCAGTCAGGCATACTATTGGCGCGTTAGCAATGAATCATGCAAATTTCGAGCGGACTTTTTCCGCTTTCAATGCGAGTCTCTTTATGACCAAGCTGTCAATCAAGATAAGTTGTCATGGGAAACAAAGCGTTAATGATTATGCTTGTGTAAAAAAATACAAATTGTCTGTTCAAATGGCCATGAGGTTCCCACAACAAATGACGGATGCGTAGCAAGATCGGGCGATAAACTGCGACAAGGGCTTGATTATTCTACAGAATGGACCAGCTTTACGCTCAAACATGATAGCTTATATCGTTCAACAACATCCTTCTCAGGACAACACAGGCGAGTAATATTTAGCGCTCAACTTGGCTTTGTGTTTAGTCTATCTATTCTTTTAAATATACAAACTTAACAAAGCGAATTTTTGCTTGTTTTAGCATCTACACGAGTCCCTCTCTCATATCAGATCATGAACGTGTTGCGTGATAACCATGTTTCGTTGACTGCAAAATCGAAACGTACTTGTAAGATCGAACGTTATGAAAACCCTTAATTTATGTTTAAAATCAACGGAAAGATGGGACTGAACTTGTAATTATTTTTATTTGACTTATCTGATTGGGAAAACTTGGCGATCGAACCCTTGATTCACATTAACCATTTGTCTTCTTTTGTAAAAGTGGTCATTACAAGTTTTTGAGATACCGGTAGTTTAATACTCGCACTTTCAAATGCTCGTTGGTATCAGAACTTAAGGAGTTAATTTTACCGGAATCAAGTATCCCTGAAATTGCTTTCTCCAAGTAATTTAAATCGTTTATTGATAGTTCTGCCTTTTTGCACGGTCGTTCTAAAAGACATAAAAAACCTATCGAGTGAGTTCTTTTCAGTAGCTTTCAGCCAGTTTTCTCAGGATAATCATTCGCAAACGTTAGTTTTTTAAGTGCGTACGTCAAATATCAGCTTTCATGAAATTAGAATAACAATGACTTTTATTAATCGCTCGAAAAAAAAACTTGGAAAAAAATTCGAACGCAACTGTTCGTCACAATCAACTCAAATTACTTTCCCGACTTAATTTTTCTTCTTTTTGAATCCGCAGCGATCGTAAGTGCCAACATAGTAGCCGTTATAGCAAGCCTCGTTTCTCTTGGAAGCATAATATTTTTTTGCGCTTGGTGTCACAAATGTTGGAAGGGCTCGGAAGACGAAAAAGATGGCAGTGGGGAAAGCGACTATGATTCTTCATCGGATTCTCAAGTGTATGGAGTCCCCGGACATAAGTACCGCGCTTATAAATACACCCCGCTTTCTGATTCTTTCCCTGCTAACGCACAACGGGTCGAACC
Source organism: Montipora foliosa (assembly GCF_036669935.1). Taxonomy (NCBI): domain Eukaryota; kingdom Metazoa; phylum Cnidaria; class Anthozoa; order Scleractinia; family Acroporidae; genus Montipora; species Montipora foliosa. Next base: position 58,140,221 of record NC_090874.1, read on the forward strand.
ACCTGGTTATCAACAGATGAAATTTTCTCAGCCACCGCCTCAAGACTACGATGTTCAGGCTCCTCAACCGGATGTTACGAGTATTTTGATTCCACCGGAACCACCTCTGATCGAGGCGTCCTCCAAGGAAGATCTCGGCAAAATTTACTTCTCAATCAGTTATGATTCCAACGAGATGGTGCTCTCTCTTAAAATTCTCAAAGCTACTGGCCTTCCCGCTAAAGACTTTAGTGGTACTAGCGATCCTTTTGTGAAAATTTTGCTCCTCCCGGACAAGAAACACAAAATGGAAACTCGGATTAAAAGAAAAAATCTGAATCCGACTTGGAACGAAGTGTTTCGATTTGAGGGATTTCCCCACAACAAGTTACTGAGTCGAACGTTGTATTTACAAGTCTTGGACTATGATCGATTTTCCAGAAATGACCCAATTGGAGAAATTGAAATTCCCCTGTCGGATGTCGACTTAGGACCAACAACCTTGACATTTTGTAAGGATCTTCAGCCATGCAAGCGTCAGGTATTTTTTTCCTTTTTATGCAGTTATATTTCAAAATATTTTGTTCTCTTCAACCAAAGTTATTCATCAGAGCTGGAAATTGACAACCCTATCAGGAGAGTATCAGTATAACTGAAGGACTTGGTTTAAAAATTTAAAAAATATTCTGAATGTTTTTAAATAAAAAAATATAGCTTATTATTGTTCTGTACACGACATCGTACTGCTTATTAGCGATCGCATGAAAAATTTAGAAAGCCCAACTTTACCGCCATTAACTGTTAATTGAAAGAAAAGTGGCTTTCGCTAAGTAACAGGAAATTACTAATTTATAGAATGACTTGCATTTCTGTTTAAAATTTTTGTAACCATGCACACGTAAGAAAATTAACTATCTTCAATAAATATTTTCCTTTTCTGCATCTTTTCATTAATACAACATAGTTAAAAGGCTTGTGGTGTATGAGGCCACCTAGGCAGAAACAGCCACAAGTCAAAAAGAGACTTTGCCGAGTGCTGGAACATGTAGATGTTCAAGAAGCTAGTATTTTTTTTTACGTGCTTTTTTTGTTCTGATGAAACTTTACGAATGCTCGTCAAGGTACTGTGTAAGTTACGTAGAAATATCTACAATTGTAGATATTTGTCTTTGCTTTTCTTCAAAATTATGTCATTTTCCTTCGATAAGCGTTGATTTCCGTTGTTAATATATTGGCATAATTTCAAAAAAGCTGCACATAATTATCCGATTGTGGTATTTTATGACAAAAGATAAGAATTAAAATTAAGGGAGAATTAAAGGTTTAATAAAGCTATTAATATTTCACAGGTTCGAGCTCTTGACTCACAAAGTAAGATAGATTTTGTATCATTCTATCGCTACTGAAGCAAAATATCTGAAAATATATGATCATTATGGTGTTCTCAGAAGATGGTTTTGGGATTACAATTGAGCAGACCTTCACTAATGACCACACCATAGTGAATTTTCTTGAATAAAATAACTGAGAAACATTACAGGAACCCAAGTTAACAAGATGCTTAGACCAAGGCATGAATAATTAATAACAACTTTCACTTTGTGCACACCGATACTCAACAAGGAAACTTCTGAAGATCAAGCTTCCAAAAGTTTTTTCACTGTGACATCAATCTCTGCAGCTGACCAGGCTGTTCATAGGGATGCATCATGCTTAATGTGATTTAAGTATTTTTGGATTTCCCCCTACTGTGTTCATTTTGAACAGTCCATCAACTGTTGTGGAGCGTAATCTGTATTGCTACCCTCAATTTACATAAAGGTATTCAAAGGTACAAGGAAGAAAAAATAATCTCTTGTTTTGGTTGGAGATCTTTCAAACCCATTAACATGATTGCTAGGTTTTTGGAAAAAATCTTTATTGCTAAAAGTTATTATAATATTAAATCGAAAAAATGAATTTAAATTTGGTCATCCTTGCCACATCCAAGCTAAGGATACTCCACTGCCTGCAATGCTTTGACTACGTGAGATTTTACCGCTTAAAATTAAATAGCCCATGTGTAGGTGTTAAATAGGTAAATGAAGGAGCACCATAATATTGATATAAGGAGATTTTTGATTTTGAGAAAGATAACAGATGTTAATTACGTGAAAGACAGATTAAATTGGAAAAAAAGATTGAATTGTTTCCTTTCTTTAGGGAAGTTATTGGAACAAGACGATTCACTACTTGTACTATTAATCAGCTTTCATACAATGTTTATTGAAAACCCAAGGTACACACTGTACAAAGCAAACAGAGAAGATAATTCAAAATGCTAATTAATCTGTGTGGGCTTATCAAAAAGGTGTTCTTGGGAGTTAAGTTTCTGAGCAAAATATTTGCGGAGTTTGGTGTGTGATTCTATCTTCCAAAACATGCAAGATAGCGGCCACTGCTTAGTTCAATACATGTAGCTGGTTCAGTGTGAAACCAAAAAGCCTTTGCTATTTTGGCCACTGCAAACATCATCTTTAATTAATTTCCACTGCAGCTTTAAATAACTTGTTTTACCACAGGTATATATTTTTTCAATAATATTATTTTATGAAACATTCTTTACAGTGTGGTTAAAAACAAATGGATATTCAATCAGGCTTGCAATCCCAAACCACTTGGTTAGCATTGGGTGCAAAAATAGGTTCAGTGATCCAGATGTGGCAGTCAGATTGGATACATTGCAAGAGAATATAGCTAGTAGAACAAAAACAGGACCTAAACGTTGGCATAAGCTCTGTTTTGGATCATACAGGGTATTGAAATTAATTATGGTCTTTACATGAGCTGGCAGGATCAAGATGCCCAAAATGTTCTTGGTCACTTGGCACAGCAAATGAGTCAAAGTAAATGCCAATCTTGAAAGCTGAAAGCACATTCCCAGAAAAAGCAGAAATCTAGAGATTTTGAAATGCTATTTTATTCAATCTCCTTGAAAGTATTTTTCAAAAACACTTTTTGAAATTATTAAGTTATTAAATTGGAGAGCCAACCCCCATATGAAGCTCTCCTTTCTCTAATTATAGTCAATCTTTTGCTGACTCATTAATCAATGGTTTCAATAAATACCAACAGTAGACGAAAAGCACACTTTTCAGGGCCAATGAAACACAACCAACGAAACGACAGAACAGAACAACTGTTAAGAATCCCAACTGGCCGCAGGCAAACCAGTTGGCTATTTACAAATGCAGCTGGGAAGTTGAACCAGGGACTACCAGGATCAAATTCAACGAGTGTTCAGAGCGGGTCTTGAACCCGGGATCTCCGGATCTCAAGGCAAGCGCCCTAACCACTGGGCCCCACTGCCTACTTTACTCAGATGTTGGCTTTTTCCTTTTTTCCCCCTAAATTGAAGAAATTCTTTCAAACCTAAGATTAAAACCATTTGACAAGGGCAACATTTAGTTACTCTAGTCAAACCACCAGCAGCCAACTTCAACTTGATTAATGAAGTGATTTTGGGACGTCCTAATCCCAGACTGATAAACAGTCAGGATGATAACAGGCACCAATCACATTCCAAAAATTTCCTGGAGTGTGATTGTTTCTGTACTTGATCTAGTGGTTGTCATTTAATTTGCAAGTGCAAGCTTGTATTGTAACATCTGTCTTGAAATTTTTTGTTTTGATTTATTCATGACAAGCAGGAACACCTCGGGGACCTTCTGGTGTCTATGATGTATCAGCCCACTAATAATAGGATTGTTGTGGTTGTAATGAAGGCTGCCAACTTGAAGAAAATGGACATTATTGGATCATGTGGTGAGTTCGCCTCCCTTTTAACAAACACTGAAAATAAATGCAAAAGGCCATTGTGCATGATTCTCCAGTCACTGTACTTACAGATGTTTTAACATTGCATGCAACGCAATTCCTGTAGTGTGATGTGAGTTGCGTAACGCATGAGGGTGGTATCTTAAATTTGAGCAGTACTGCACGTGCATGTATTTACAGGGGTGGATCCATATCGGTTTCCACCGTTTTACAGAAATCAGTCAGAGTATACCAAGACCCCCTAGAAACTTTTTCGTTTTTTTGAAAACCGGCCATTATTTATCCTAGATCCAGCCCTGATTTAACTGTGTTTCAGAAACTATTGATAGGCTCTGATATGAACCTTGCCAGCTACTACAAAAGAGATCCATGCATGTTGGCATGCTCTACTTGATGCCTCTTTATGTTGGGAGTGCAAAATGATGCAAAACATCAAGACATTTAACTTGAATGAACAACCAATCTATTGAATAGTTGTATTTCATGTGCTGACAGAGGGCCTGGAAAATGTTAACTACTTTGCCCCTTTCCTCTTGTTAGATCCCTATGTCAAGATTTACTCCATGCATGGAGGAAAGAGACTAGACAAGAAAAAAACAACAATTAAGAGAAGAAACAAGGATCCAGTCTGGAATGAATCATTTATTTTTCATGCCCCAGTGGACAAAGTTAGAGACATGACCATTGTGTTCACCGTTATGGATTTTGATCGTGTTACACAAAATGAAATGATCGGCCAGGTCATTTTAGGGTATCGTACCACAGGAACATCACTTCGGCATTGGACTGAAATGATGGGTACTCCTAGGAAACCTGTGGCACAATGGCATAGATTACAACTTTATTAATGCATTTGGAAAATATTAATTTTATGGTTGAGATAATTATGATGATCTTGGAATCAGAAGGAAATACTGTTGGTCGGTCCCCAATGAAAATACACAGGTTTCAAGATAAAAGGAGTGCCAGATATTGCACTTTTTAGGTGTTAAATATTTTAGGCATTAATATGAATAGTATTTATTAGCAATGCATACAAACCCATTTCAAATATATTTTCCCAGCCTACTGATTAACAAGAAAATAAGGTTATCAAAGAACCACGAACAGAGGTTTTCATCTTCTCTCCTACAACTAGCTGTTTTCACTGCTTATTTCCCTTCCCCATGACAAAAAAGTTTTTTTTTTCCCAGTGAAAAAAAAAAATTAAAAGCAAAACAACAGTGGTGAGATGGAAGCCCTCTGCCATCTGGGTAACCTCAAAGAAAATGGCTCAGACAAATGACGCTGCTTTAAAGTGTTCTGATCTAACACCTTGAAGATTCAAATTCTTCTTGGAAAATATTGATGAGAAGCCTTTCTCTCATTCAGCTCAGAGTCTGTAAAAGCAAATTAATGTTTCCCATAATTGACAAGGCACGTTCTTACTTTAAACAACAGACACTCTTACTCCCCCTTCCCCCATCCCTTTGTCCTCTCTGAAATGGGGAATTGTGCTACATGTAAAATAAATAAATTAATCTCCTGGGGTTTTGTTCAATCAGAAGCATCATAAGGTGTTATATCATGACGTGTAAAAAATATAAATTAATTCCAGTCTGTGTAAATATTTTAATAAAGCCAATGGCCATGAATGACATCCAAAAATCCCTTAATAATTACGTGCCTTCAACTAAATTTTAATTTTTAGTGGCATCCAGTCTAATCCTAAGTCTAAAAAAAAGGGGTGTAAAGTAAATTTGATCTACTTAGAGAGGCAAGATGTCAATATCAGCAAGGTATCCAGACAAGAATTTTTGCCACTTAAGTTTAATACTAAAAAAACAAACCCTGGTGTCAGCATACACACGCCACATTCATGTACACCATGCATACGGCTCAACATTGTTTATGTAGGCAAATGTTTTGCATTCTTTGCATCTTTTAAAACAGCTTAAATTCCACTACTCTTCACATGTGAGCCTACAGCAAATAAAGAACTGTTGTACCACCCTTATGAGAAGTTTGATTTTTGTAAGAGTATGTATCATATGTCAAAATATTGGCTAGAATTTTGCCAACTTTAAACAGCTCAGTACCATGAAACCAGAGGCTATCAAAGATACAGGTCATGTCTTCACAATTTTGTTGCTCAATGTCACATTCAACTTTGCAGCCTATTTTGGTCATAACATGCTAAACTGCAGGGGAAGAAAGGACAGCTAGTGCAATGAACATGGAGAGAAAAATGTCAAATAAACTTTCCCCATGCAATTAAGAGGAAAACATAACGACAAAAACAACTTTGGTTGTTTCTACAAATTATTATTCAAAACGTTCTGTGGATCAACTTTTGGTCTCAAATCATTATTGACAAGTTTGTGTATCAGCGTCTGTCATATTAAAACCCTTTCCCATACTTAAAGGGGTAGTGTTGTGCTATTTTAGTCAAAATTCAAAACACTAAAAGACGGCTTTGCACCAATGAAGACCAAAAAATAATGATGTAGTTTTGTTGCCAATGGCCACTGACGTGCACTGAAGCTATTTATTGTTGTTTGCAGCCAAGGATGGAGGGAATGGAAAATAGATTGAAACTTGAGAAAATTGGCCAGTTTTAAGTTTCACTGCAGATGTACTCTGAAAGTCGAGAGAAGTTAAATATGAATAGCTCTTTGTGACATATCATATTTCGTATCATCTCAGTGAGTCATCCTGAATGTTATACGTGTGAGCTAGAGTAGATTTTTACCCACTTTTGACCTAAAACCAGGAAATTTAGCATGACAGCTGTGCCCCTTTAATATAATTTATTATATCACTAGCTCCGTGAGCAGTCAAGATGAACCAAATACTGCAATGTGATTGGCTACCCAAGCAGGCAAGATGGAGTTATACTGCCTGCTCAGGATTTCTCGCTTGGTCCCACAAGATCAAAGATATATATATATTTTTTGTGTTTTATCCCATATAATAAATCCTTTACTGCCCAAGCTTGTTTGGTCAAGATGGCTGGATATTGACCTCGTTCTTTTTTGAGGGATTATGGACTTCAACTTCGTCTCAACACACAAAAAAAAGAACTTGGCCAATATCCAGCCATCAAGACCTCACACTTGGTCAATAACCCATACATATTTCACTCTTTTTCATGCCAGACAATTTGATTTTACTACTTGGCAATGGAGGTCACTTCAGGGTGAATAGGTTAAAGCTAAATCCTGTTTTTTACTGGGTTGCCTTATAAGGCAAACCCAGTCGAGGTCTTCGTTTAGTTTGTTTGTTTTCTTTTTTTTTTTTTTTTCCGTGTCGGTAAAAGTCTTGCCTGTCACTCCCCTGGTAAGTGGTGTCTTTGTGGACAGAGCTGGACAGAGCCTTCTGCGAGTATTTTCTTAGGATCGAGAGGGTAGTGGAACTGCGTAGATTTCTCTGGTGGACACAGTAGAATCATTAACTTAGCCTGCAATGGCGTCGAAAGTCATGCAACGCGAATGGCGTTTTAGTGGATCCTTAAACAAAATATACCCTTATGGAGCTCAATAATGGAAAGTCAGTTGGATAAACTAGGCATGAATCTCAAAAGCGACGAGTACTGGACTTCGACAACAATCTATCGCCCGTCGAGACGAAATCAAAGTGAGCTATAATATTTACCTGAAGTACATGGTAATTTGACACAATTGAGTTTCTTGTCTTCACGCACGCAATCAAATAGGAAGAGGTTTTCGCCTCTAAGAGCAAATATGTTGTTTGTTTCAATAAAATTTTCGCTGGAAAAGGATTCTGTGGTATTTTCTGCCTTTTTGAATTATAATATCATGTTGTGTATTGAATTTTCGAGCTTAAGGTTCAAATGTGATATGGGAGAAGTTTTTTAGTATTGCTCTGTAAGCAGGAAGGGTTCACAGGCCTGTCGGAAGCGTGCTTGAGTTACAACAAAATGAGGCCCAAAATCAGTGAAAACTTGTGACGCAGATGAATAATAAAGTAGCTGCTATTTCCAAAATGATGGAATTACCTGGTGATAAATAACGTCGTACGCGTCTTGGAGAGTAAATTTTGACTTTGCATAAACAAGAGTTGGGCGATTGTGATCTTTGTTTTGACTTCGCTCATTTCATTGTCAAACTTTATAACACTTGACAGAAAAAGAAACTTACAAAAACCCGGTATCTTGCCATCATTTGACACAGATGCTTCACTGTTTGGCGAGTAAACATGCCGCGGTAACTTAATCACGGCGCCCGCTGAATTCCGGCCATGTCACTTTCGATTTTCCAATTTACTTGAACGTAGCAAAAATCTCCCAAAATGTTTGTCGCTGATCGTGACTTTTTATATTCTATAGATCGTTTTCACGTGACGTCATCACCTTCCAAAATCTAAAACTAAAGATCCACCAAAGTTTTTATCCTCATCAGGCATAAGAGGCGGCATATCTATATCTGTTGACAATTTCACAGCTCAATAGCGTGCTTCGTTTGGAAACCAGAGCATTTTGAATTTCCGGATTATTTAGGTGCGTGACACAAAGCTACGATCAAGTTTGTTGAAAAATATATACTTATCTCATGATTTTGAGCCCTTTTAGAAGTTAGAGCATTAGGAAAAGTGCTTATGTAAATGCTTGTTTTTTCAGTAGTGATAATCAGTCGCCTAGATAGCCAAAGTCAGTTCCAGATGTTTACACTATTTTCCGGCCTGCGAAACATTTCGACGAATATCTGAAGTTTGGGGAAACGCAGAGGCCTAAAACTTGGACAAGTGTCTTATTTCTTTATCTTCTATAAGATAACAATTTCTTAGCGTTTTGCACTGGATAGTTTTTGATTTATTTTTTTTATTGCGTGACAGTGAAAACGATCTATATTCAAGGTTCAAAATTAATGTTGTTTTCATGTCGTAAATATTTTATTCTCGATCGACCGTCCGGGAAACTTCCTTCTGCTCTTTCTGAAAACTGTGTATCAATATTTATTTGCTTTTTCATCAATATTTGTTTTGCATAAAGCACGCTAACAGAATCTGTACCTTGCTGAGTTCGCATTTGTTAGCGTTAATAGTATTTTCGGTCATATGTTTCTGTTTTTTATGAGGGGTTTATTGTTTTGGTCTCCCATCCCAACACTAACCCCGCGAAACAGGGCTTGACTTCAGTGAAGTTTAGTATTACAAAGTTTTCGGATGCTCATAGGGCACACTTGTGGTGAAAAGAAGTTGTGAGGGAACTTGAAAATTATCAACATGTCAGCCCAGAAGCCAATGTTTCTCGCTTCTCTTTTATTTGTTATTCTTCAGAGACTGGAATGCTGTATTTCAATACCACACAATTCAGTGCCTTCTGATTTTCTGTAGCACGTACCACAGGCAAGCCAGTGTATGCTTCACAGAAGCATCTAGTTTTGTCTAGTGGGTGTTTTTTTTTTTGTCTGATAACAAAATGCACCATAAATAAATTTGTGTCTGGGTTTCCACCCATGTTGACTTACATTAACCTTTTAAGATACCATTGTCCCTGAAATTCTTTGATTGAAAAAAGAAGACCATGATGACTCAACACACAATAACATTATTTTTTCAGGTCATGAACATGTTAGCTGTTTGCCAAGTGATGTCTCGTGAATGGCAGCAAGTTGTTGCTTTCTCTTAACCTGGTGTTGATAAAGATCTCACTGTTTTAAGCACATATATAATGTTGTGTAAAAACAAACTATGCTCTAAGGTTCTCTCCAGATATGATAGAAAAGCAAAAAGCAAAGTCATCAGTATAAGCTTCACTTCCATTGCTAGGCCAGCCTATTCAGGCCACATCCAAAAACAAGGTCTGCTCTTGGTTTTAATTAACACTTCAAAGGAGGGAAAGAAAAGCTGTGCATGAGCTCAAGCTCACTTTTCAAAGAGTGAACCAGCAGATGGTTTTCACAGTGATGTCATCAAATTCTAAAATCAAAACGACAAGGTGTTTTGAATTTTCTTTCGGAGGTTGAAGATAACCTAGAAATAAGTCTTTTTTCAAGTTTCAAGTTCCATGACATCTTTCATTTCAAAAATACAGCATTTATTTTTGATTTTCCGAATTGTCACCTTGCGTGCCAGATAGCATGATACAAAGTTATTTGGTTGAAAAAAATGCCTATGCCTATGAATCTCAGCAGTCTGAGTGTTTCAAGTACATTAGGAGATGTGTTCATATACACATGTATTTTATCTCTTGAGCGAAAAGTAAGCACTTTCATCACTAAATGAATTCCAGATGTTCGTGTGGATTTCTGGCTGCCATGTAGGTGCACAAAGGTGGTAATTGCTGTTTCTTTGCTCAGGGAGAGACACCAGCATGGTCAGACCATGATGTCAGAAGTATGAAAACCTGGGAATTGCATTATTATAAGGCTAAGGGTAGACTACCTGCCTACCTTGCTGTTTGCTGTGTTAATTCAATGTTCATACATCACTTGAGGGTAATTTTCAGAAAAACAATATTGTTGTGAATGGAACGTATAGTCCAAGTCATAACCCTCAGACTCTCTCTTTCCGAAATACCGCACTATACAACAAGGTTTATTTATACCACTCATGAAAGAGGAGAAGAGAACAAAAATTATTACAACTTATGTAGAGTATAAGGCCACCTAGAAAATAAGTAAAAAGCTAATCTAGCTAGGAGGCATAGTAATTATAGTCAAGTTACAATTAAAATGGAGGCACAACTATAAAAGCAAAATTACAACAACTGTAAAACAACAACAAAATAATTTTTTATGCATGTTTTAGTGGTTGGTGACTACTTTTTCATCATTTGGAAAATGAGTAAAACAAGTTGTTTTAAATCTAGATATTTCATCAATATCTATGTAATAAATAGAACAGTACATGGCCACTTGGGATACGAATTTTATCTTCTCTTGCTGAAAGTATAGCTCACTTGTGAGAGATACTTTCAGCACTCTAAGATAAAATTTGTATCCCCGTGCGGCCATGAAATATCCTCTATAATATATAACATCAAGAAAACTCACAATATTCAAGTCTTTAAAAATAGGAGATGTAACTGCCTTCTTCTGTAAACCAGTTATTGGGTGTAAAGTGGTTTCATAAGACTAGTATTACCCCAGATAGTTGCATCATATAAATTATTAAGGAAGGGTAAACAAGAGAATGATAAAGATATTTCAGAATAGACGGCGAAAAAAAAAGGACGCAGTTTTGCTAGGATCCCAATGCCTCTGGAAATTTTTTTGCTTAGCTGGTGAACATGCTCTTTGAAATTAAGATCGGAGTCTACTGTAGAACAATTCCAAGGTATTTGATATGATAATTCTGCTTGATAGACTTTTGGTTTTCCACAAACCCCAATGTCCCCACCCCCCGTTATGGTACCATATCAAACACCAATTATTGCTGAAAAATATTTGGTCATTTTTGTGACATAAAAAGTTACCATGGCAATAGGAAAGCCCGGCAATAACATCCCATATTTTGGCTTCAGCTGCTCATATCTCCAAAACAAACTTGGTGACCCCCATTTTTTAATTTCTGAAATGTAATCAGCATGCCAGATTGAAACTTTCAGTTATGTTTAAAAACAATTCTGTATTCAGAGCCACCTTAAATGATTGCAGGCACTCTTGGCCTTTTGATCACTTTTGTGCAATAAAAAATTGGGGTCACTGAATTCGTTTTTCAGATAATTATGAGCAACTAAAGCCAAATATTGGGTTTTTTTGGCAAGGCTTTCCTGTTGATGTTACGTGAGCAATGTACAAAGGCAATGCCCATGAACTCAAGGAATTGGAAAGAGCCTATAATTTTGGATGCTACCACAGGGGCAATGAGCGACATGAAAACCGGAGTAATGTGCTAAAACTCTCAAGACACAGCACTTTTGAGGGTTCTGCGATAAAAAAATCGTCTAAGATGTGAATTACATGTTGAAGGCCGTGATTGTGCTTAAGAATCCATTCGATACTACCGAACAGTTGGTTGAAAAGAAAAGGCAAACTACGCAAACCAAAGGGCAGATACATATCCACAAAATAACGGGACTGCCAGTAAAGACCCAGCAAGTTCCAATCATCGGGTGGACCGGTATCAAACGGAAGGCAGACTTGAGGTCGGTCTTAGCCATGAAGGCCTCCTTACCAAGAGACTGGATTATACTAATGGTGTCGTCCACCCGAACGAAAGACAAAAGAATTGATCCTTGGGTATGTGATTGTTAATGCTATCTCCCTGGGGGTATGAAAGATAGTAAATAGCCCGCCAGTCAGGGGAGTGCTTCTTGGGAACTATCCCTACCGGTTGACAATGTAAGGCAGGGAGAGGCCCTGAAGAGTAAAAACGTTTACTTCCTTGTTCAATTTGAGGGTAACCACCTCTGGATGCTGAACAGCACAGATCAGGTTGGGGGAAACCCAGGGGAAGCGGGGGCCTATGTGCGCACCTTCCCTGGGCATACTTAGCAGAATAGATACAAAAGTTTGGTTCGGATGATTACCTAATTCTATCTCTAACTTATCAATGCTAATAGGTCTAGAAACCCGCCGCTTGTGTAAACTCCTGAACTCGTCCACTTTATTTTTTGCTGCGTTCACTAGCGGAGGAACACCGAGAGGGGCTGGAGCTATTGGAAGGTTGCCGTGGGCAGGATGTGGCAGCATGGTTGCTGGCAAAACAGTGGTGGCAGACGTGTGGTTAGTTCTTACAAATACCACACCCTTCCCTTAAACTTGGTTACGGCCCCACTTATGATTTGCTGGTATTTGATTAACTTGAGTGCTCTTCGAGGGTAGGCAGCGACTAGGACCAGTATGAATGCCAGATAGGCGTTCAACCATTTCTGGAAAGAGTCGATGGTGGGTCTCCGGTTCCTGACCATAGTAACAGGGGAACCCATGGGGCCTAGGGTCGAATCGTCCAACCTTAGCTGAAGTTCGGGAGTCTGGGTCTCATTAAGCGATTCGGGTAACAACAACGCAAGGTCTACGTACTGTCTCACAGCATAAGATTCTGTCCTCCACATTACGGTCAACTGGCCAGGACAGACCCAAAGGAGAGGCCATTCTGGGAGTACGAGGGCGCGTAGGACCGCTTGCGGTGAAGATTCCGTCGTTCAGGCGTACGGAAGGCTTCAAAAGCATTGGAAACCATCTCCGCAATGATCTCCTCGATGGCAGTGCGTTGGGCTGGACTTAAGGGAGTTTATCCTTCGGGATTTTCCACAGGCATTGCTGGATGGTCGAACACCTCGCCGATAGAAGAGGACGAGTCTTCGTTTGACTGGACACTGTCCTCTATGTCTCGCTCGTGGACAGGGTGCGGACGTGTTTGTGGCCCTTTGGACCTGATTGTCGGAGGTTGCTCGCGTGCGAACGGTGTTCTAGTGGTTGCCTTCTTGACCCTACACCCTTGAGCCTGTAAACGAAGCTGCATTACTTCGCTCGAGAATTTTAAGAGGTCCTCCTTTTTGGCTGTGGAACAACTGAGGTTTAGAGCAGGACGAGAACGAACCATGATGAAAAACAGCTAGTTGGTTTACTATAGAAGACAAACTGCTAAGTGAACCTTGGACACCTAACTGAGGCTTTTATAGCTTGACTCTGTCTATTAAAGTAGCCAGTTGTACAGGTTCTACTATGTAGCAGGTAGGCATTACACGTGCTCTTTAACAGTTATGAATGAGGCCTTAACAGATTTGGCCAATGCAGGTGTATGTTATAATCTGAGATCTAGGAACAAAGCCTTTATGTCCTCCTCTTATTTACAAAAAGACCATTGATTTTATGACCGTGAACGACCGACTACAAAGAACACGAAGATAACTAACCCGACATGAATAGCCCCTTTTAGTGCGGTCATGTTCCATTAACCGTATTTTACTGATGGGGCAGTAAAATCTCATGTTCTTTTGCAAGGCTTTCCTGTTGCCATGGTAACTTACATCACAAAAATGACTACCGGCACATCTTGTTCACCAATAATTGATGTTTCACATGGCACCATAACATTGCTGCTACGATCCCTCTAAGGTCTCTTCAAAGTGTTGAAACTGGTTTGAGCCACCTTAATGGGGACCTAGTTTTTCAGTGAGTGATTAACCCATTGACTCCCAGGGGTTCCCCACTGATGAGTAAAAACGTCTCGCGTTAGAGTAAAATACTAAGGCTGGCCGTTTTAGGCCGGTTTAGGCCGGTTTGGACGTCAAAGGGTTAATGACAAAAGCATTTCCCAACAATTAACTTTGCACTTTGCTCACGCTTTGTTAAATACCTGTACCCAATGACAGGACTTTGCTTGCCACGTTGGAAAAGATGACATGTCCTCCAGGATATTTTACCCAGATGACAATATCAACCATTATTATCAATATACATGGCCAAATAGAAAATTGGCCTCTTCAAAACACACGCTCAGCGGGCCGCGAAAGACTGACAGTGGGCTGCTAATGCATTATCAGCCCTACAGCTGATTGGTTCTTGCTTCAACTTTGTGATATGCCTATTATTTATAGACGATTTTACGCATTTTTTCGGTAATTTTAAATAAGTTCACTGGACTGAGTTGATTCTTTAATAGCTTGTTCAATCAACACTTGCATGATGATTTGAAGTGACTTTCAATTCGTTATTCACTTAGCTTGTATTATTAAAACTCGCATTCTTGATATCATTTGGCCTTGTTTATTGATAATAATGATAATAACATGACTTTTTTCGGGAATATTGTTTATTTGCGCCTGCGTAAAGTCATTTGCGGCCCGAGCGCTTTGGGCCGCAAATGACACTACGCAGGCACAAATAAACAATATTCCTGAAAAAAGTCATGTTATTCCCTTATTCAGGTTATATATTTTACAAATGCCTTCCTTCGTTTTGCAATTTACAGCAATTAAATTAAAGACACCTCCTAGGTGAATGATTATTTTAGGCTTCTTAACACTATACACCACCTGAGAGGAATGATATTAATCATAATTATTATTATTTTTAAATATTAAATTTACATACAAAACCTGTTCCACTAAAATTTACACCTAAGGCAAGTATATCTTAGAAAATAATATTTATAAATTTATAACTTGCATCACATGAAAATTTGTATAAAATTAATTATTGTAAATAAAATCTTTTGGGGGTATTTTATAAAACCAGGGTCTCTGATGGCTGTTTGGCATTCCCCTGCAATGCCACACTATCTCTCCAAGAGCTTTTCAGAAGAGCAAGCAAAAGAGCTCTTGCAGGGGGCATGTTCCCCTTAATTTACCAAGATTGTACCCCAAAACTACCAGTGATAAACTACTGGCAATGGTAGTAGAACTATTCAATCACAATGTACATTCCAATGATTTGCGACTCCTGATCCCTCATTTATCATGGCCTGATATGACCTCGTAAACATGGCACGCTGGCTGTGGCTTCTACGCTATTGGTGGATACCTGTCAGATGAGCTCCTTGTACCCTGGGCTGTGGATCCATAAGAGGATCCCATACTTGTCAGGGACTTGGGATGAGAACTGAAAGGTGGCAGTAAAGGTCGACCAACAGCACCAATGTCATCATGCAAAT
Organism: Montipora foliosa; assembly: GCF_036669935.1. Taxonomy (NCBI): domain Eukaryota; kingdom Metazoa; phylum Cnidaria; class Anthozoa; order Scleractinia; family Acroporidae; genus Montipora; species Montipora foliosa. The sequence goes on from NC_090874.1 coordinate 58,155,557, forward strand.
GTTTGTAATGGAAGCTGTCAGTCCTTGGACGGAACTGAGAAGTGAAGTTCTGCAGGAAAGAAAGAACATTTGTACAAAAACAGCAAAGGGCACCTTTCTTAACCTACTGACTCCTGACCCCCCCCCCCCCTCCCCCCTCCTTTGACGAGTATAACCATCTAGCATCAGGCAGAGTAAAATCTATCAAGTCTCGCCCCAGGGGTCAATGGGTTGAATTAGTGTGCATGAATGTTTTTATGAACACACGTGTCAAGAGTAAGATTCTCCAGGGGTACCAAACATGAGTAAGTAATAAATTAATTCATTCTCAATAATTCATTATTCATTGTCTTCATCTGGAAAAATGCTATGTTTAAAGGGGCTGTATTGTGACAGTGAAGTTGTTTTTTTTTCTAGTTTTAATGAGGTTAAACGAAGTTTAACCAAGTAAACAACTAGGAGCGACTGCAGCCAGTTGGTCAGTGGTTTTAGTATACTTGCGCATGCGTGGAATACCTCGTGCTTTGGGCTGTATCGCTTATTTATCA
>NC_090874.1:58161083-58221083 GCF_036669935.1 Montipora foliosa
AGGTGATTCATAAATGGAGATAAATATCGAAAGAAAAGTATGTTAATTAATTAATTAAATTAATTAAATTAAAAAACCAAGTTCCTCTGATTCTAGAGGCTACTGAAACTGTATACGAGCTGCTCCTTTTATTTTATCTTGCTCGGAGACTGGTACGAGCATTATGGTTATGTGGGGGCCTACGCCGAAGAATTGTAGTATTGCATTTAGTCGCAATAAAGGTAAGTTGCTTGCCACGCAAGCTGTAGGAGAATAAAGAAATATGTTTTGAAGAGGTGAAAAGCAAGGATAAAGGACCCATGTTTGCCTTGCTATGGAAAACACGGACTGTGCTTCGCTCAATTTCAAATAACCTTAATTAAAGAACACCATCACCAAATTAAGCCGAAAACAACAATGGCTTTATAGACCTTTCTCGTGCTGGTTTTTTTTTTTTTGTGGGTGTTATTTAATAATTATGACTTTCATTGCATGCAAAATTAGCGACCAAAATTTATGATCTGGTGACCAAATTTTCCCCATTAGTCGCCAGCTGGCACCTGAGCGAAAAAGTTAATTGCAAACCCTGTTGATGGTGAATAATGCAGTAGTGGTTAGCTGGCCAAACGCCTGCCCTGTGGGCCACTGGCTAGAGGCATTGTTTCCTTAAACCAGAAGAAATATTGTTTTACACTGTTTCTCAACAAGCAGGTGTATAAATGGTGCACTAGCAACATATTACCAAGGAAACATTGCGATGGACTAGCATTATATCACTCAGGGGAAAGCAGCAAATAATAAATTATTATTCTCTCAGTCATCTCAGGCAACAGAGAGCATGCTAAGCTCCAGCTGTGTGAGCTCCAGTGGCTTCTGTGTGGCTAATGCCTTTACCCATACCATAACATCAAGAGAGCCCATCATAGTGACTACAGCTAAGGTGGGGTCAGGGCCCCACCCAGCCTGCTACGTGCAAAGCTACGGAACAGGTGTGCACCTAGACCTGTAGTCCAGCTTTATTGAATACAAGGAGGGTGAAGTGGGAAAAGGGAGAATACAGTAGGCAAGGATACGATTATAGTATCAAACAGACAGCAACAAAGGTGCTTTATTTAATGCAAACACACACATGCAACTATGTATAAAGGCCTAATAAGGTGTAAGTTGTATCGATTACACAAATGTAACAGTACAATGTCATTCTTGCTTTGTGGTTTGTAAAAGAAACCACAGCCATGGAAAGAGGTACGATAAGACATAACTTTGTATCAATTACAGCAAGCAATTACACTGTAGCACATTCTAAAATAATTGTTCACATGGCTTGAAAGTTAAGCAGTTGATTGTCTAACACAACAATCATCATTGGAGCAGTTCTATGCGACCATAAGACTGTGACTTTGCGTGATAGCGTTCAGGTGTTTACAACAGTCGAAGGTAACCCACTGATTGAGCTGCCTTAATTAGATGACTAAAATATTTGCATGATTATATGATGGTATCGCTTCTAGTTGTTAACTCTATCTTACAGTAAACTTGCCATTGTTTTCCATATTTATTTCAATAACAGTTAATTGCAACAGTCCTTCTTACCCCCACAGATCTCTCTTTTGAGCAGCCCTGTCATCTGCCAACATTCTAACAGTGTTAAGTTCTCTGAAAAAAAAACATCACCAAAACTCACTTACGTATGTTTGGCAAAAAAAAAAAAAAAGCAAATGAAAGTTATTGTCTACCTTGTAATAAAAACTCCTGATGCCATAAAAACTTGAACAATAAAAATTTCAGTACTTGACAAAAGAAGCCACTCTGGTTCTGTAAAAAGAATGTGCTATGTACTTTAGCCTGGATCTTTCTGTAAAATTTGTGAATAAGTGAGTTTTTCTGCTAGATGAGGAACAAATAAAGTGGAATCTAGTTTAGGTCAAATGGTTTGTTGGCAGCTCAGTTTGTTTTTTGCCATCCGCCATTGCTTGGTCAACCGGCTCCTCCCTCCTTCCCACCCCTCCTGAGTTTCTTCAGTGCAGTTTTGCAGTTTTTTTTAGGATGTTTATCACATTCCATTCATTTTGTAAATAGTGTTCAGGATTTTTTCAATATGATTTTATTATGATGTCAGTAATTACGTGTAATTATGTTTCAGTAGAATTTAACTTCGTCAACTTGGCTTGGCTCCCAATTGTGAGTGAGAAGATAGATAGGCAATGTACCATGTGAAATATAAAATAAAATACAAAGACAAAGATTGATTAGAAACATGAAAGTGATACTCAATACATTTATTTTAAAAAGCACTAAACCCCAAGATAAGGAGAAAGTGAGCCTAATACAGGAAGAGAGTGAAAGTTAATAAAATAATGAAAGGAAAAATATGGGAAAAGGGGGTTTAAATGCACATTGTACCTGCACATTCTTCATACTCATGCTTCATTGTAGCAAGTCCCAATATTGTCATTACAAGACAGGCAACTAATAAAGCTCCAAACACCTTGTTAGAGTACCTGAACAGATAACAGATACCAAAAAGGCTATTATAATTTATACCTTACAATGGAAGGAGTAAGCTTTCTAATGATATTTTAGAATAAAATAGATGTTAATGCTGGTAAGCAAATACTGGGCAGCGCCTGGGAGGAGAGCGTGACTTCCCATCACGTGACTACCTTATTTGGCTATTTCATTCATCCCGCCATGCGAGCCTTCTCAGTTTGACATTTCCAAAGCTCAACTAGTTCTGTTTTTTCCGTTGAGCAATTTAATCTTTGCTGGGGAATTTGTTGACCTCACAAACGCAGTTTTTTACGCCCCCTGCTACCTCAAACCTTTTATTTATTACTGGAACTCGGGAACAATTTATTGAACGGCTTCACACCGTTGATCCTTCCGCACCATCTTGTAGCTCGCGTACACCAAGCGTCCATCTGACCAGCAGAGAAACGTTCACGCTCCACCGTGAACCCCCTTTACTTCAAGTGCCTCTGCTGAGGAAGTTTCATCCTATATAGACCCACCAGCTATTGTCACCATCCCTTACGATGCGCTGCTTGAAACAGCGGTCAAAACGGTCAAATTTTATTCCAAGATGGCCTCCAAGCAAGAGGAGCTTCACACACAGACACGTCCCCAACCACGTTAGCCACTCTTATTTCCATCATCGTGGACGAAAATCGAGGAATCTACCGCCAAATCAGTTCCTGCTCCAACCTCAATAGCCTCCCCCTCAATCTGTGCAACCTCGACAAACTCCCGCCATTTGCTACTCACAGACGACTTCGACTTCACCGCCGGCCTTCTCAACCATTCCAGTGCAAGCAACAACATTCGTTCCCCATTTTTCAAAGACAGTTGCCGTTATCAGCACGTTCCAACCAAAGTTAAACGCGCAACATTAAAGGGTGAGTATGTTGAGTTTGTCGCGGTGCTGCCAGAAAACTCGCGCCTTTCAGATAACGACCTTCCCGGGCTTTCCATTTCCTTTATCGGTAAACCACAAAGCGTTCCCCCCTCCTCTCGGAAAAAGTAAGCCCAGCTCGATCCTTGTCGGCATTTTCTGTATGGTTTTCTCAGGGGTGGATCCAGGATTTTTCATGAGTGATTTGCACCAACTAAACTAAGGGGGTTTGGGGGCATGCTCCCCCAAGAAAATTTGAAATTTGGTGCTCTCCGAATGCCATTTTCCCGCACCATCATAACATTGGCCTCGACAGTCATCCATAGATAGTCCTAAATCAGCTACAGCACCAATTATTAAATCTTTGAAAGCGGCTCCTGTCGTTCCATCCTCACAAAGGTAGAATCCCACAAATCCTTCTCTGACTGTTTTGGTTGAATCAAGAAATCTGATCACCACTGAAAGATTTTCTTTGTTTGATACATCAGCTGCTTCGTCAGACATAATAGAAAAATATTTGCTCTCCCTGATTTCCTGCGACAAATTATTCACTATGATAGCACCCACAGTTGTAATCATCTCGTTTTGACGGGTTTTAGAAATATGTCGCATTTCTGGGTGCAGTTTTCAAGTGACGTTGCAGTGTTTGGTCGCCGCTGTCAATTCGAAATTCTAATAGTGCCTGAAAGTTTCCAGAAAGACTGGCATTTTGTGGATCATCATCTCGTGGACCTCTGAGGACTATGTTGTTTCTTTTGCAAAAAATTATTGTCCTGAACAGGGATTTCAGAATTTCGCGATTTCTTTTGATTTGTTGTTGAAGTAAGCTGTTTATCTGTCGATCAATTGGGAGCGATTTTCTTGTCATATTTCTCAAAAAAATTAAAACAAGGATAGTTGATTTCGTGAACTGCAATAAAAGGCTGAAAAATAAGGTTTGGAAGAAATTTGAGTGATTTCTGCAAGTCACTTGAACTACTCTGGATCCACCCCTGGTTCTGCACTTCTCACTTCTTTTCCCCAAAGGGCGGTAGAGATGTTCCCCTATCAAGCGACCATTCGATTACCCAAAGGAAGTTACGGGCTTGGCATGGCCTTCCTACGATGTTGACTTTCGTAGGAAAACAGCCACAAACCTCCCCCTCCAAAAAAGACATCTAACCCAGGGTCCAAATTAACTTGTGCATTTTGACCTTTTCACTTTCAAAAGCGCACATTTTGGAGAGAAAATGTATCCGACCTCGAATGTACATGTAGTAATGAAATCTATCTGCCCCCTAGTTTGTCGAAAATTTCAGCTACAGAAACACTAGTCACACCCTGTCGAACACAATCCGCCATAGTGGTACATTCCTCACACCAGTCCTTGAATCTCTTTACTGAGTCGCTTTTCCCCTTGCAATACATATTTTATGAGAAACAACGGCTTGTGACGTTATGGAGGCTGTTAACGGAAAAACTCCTTCATTTCTATTTCAAAACAGTATCAGGATAAAAAGTAAGACATCTCTTGGCAAACAGATCTGACCTTAACAATGGCGACCAGTTGTGAAATTCTGGTCACCAGTACTCAATATTTTAGTTGCATTAGCAACCAGGAAGGCGCAATTTCAGACCCCGTAACCTGCCTCCAGAATAATCGCCATTCACCCCTGAGGGAGCTCCAGGGAATGGCCCGGAAAGACCACTACTACCTTTACACAGCCCTTCCCGTTGGCCTACGGAGTGCCCCTTCATTTTTAATCAGCTTTCCATATCCCCCTCCCTGTTCGACCTGCTCACAAGTTCACCCTGATCCCTTTTGTTACTCATCTGTGCAATACAGGCTCCTACGGCACGATTATGTTTATCTGGCAGCACTTGACAACCTTCACATTGAGTCTGGCTGTCTCCTGGACATTCTGGCTATGCAAGTCCTTCACAAAAGTTTGAAGGGGATCAAGCTCTCCCATGGGAATGCAAGAAGGCTTGCCACCTGATCAGCTCATCAGTTCCCCATAGCATCTAAGTATACTAAGTTACAACCTTTTAAGTCTACCAAATGTTGACTCCTTTCTGTTATGGGCTGCATTTACCCTTTCCTTTTTTGGCTTCTTAAGAAGCAGCGAATTTACCTGCAATGGCAATTTCGACCCTCAGTCCCACCTTGCTAGAACAGACATTTCTTTCCATCCCAACATCCTTCACCCTACTTCATTTGACACTGCAATTTAAAAGTCCAAAACTGACCCTTTCTGGGAGACAGCCAGGCTCACTTTTGCAAGGTCAAACTCAGACCTTTATGCATCGTCTGCCCTGCAAGATTATATGCTCAAAACTGCAACTCAAGACCCTGGCCAGCTACTCTTCAGCTTCTCCTGTGGACCATATCTCACCCAGACTTCACACACCAACAACTTATGGTTTCTCTTAAACCTCTGTGACAATGACAGCTCCTCCTCTGCCTCTCACAGCTTTAGTATTGGTGCTGCTACAACCGGCAGAACCACTGGCATTTTTCAACTGGCTCTTCAAATTCTGGGTCGCTGGAATCCTAACACATACCAAGCTTACATCAGGACTCCAAAGGAAACAATATGTCAGGTTCCTCAGTCATTGGCCTCTTGCTCCTCCTGCTAACAACCCCCTGGAATCCTTGAGAGCACTTGAGTATCTCATTGAAACTTGGATTTTTCTAACAATCAGTAATGATCTATGACAGTTCCTTGGATAACTTTATTCATATTTTCCTGTATCGTCCTGAACCTATAGTGTTTTCACCTATGGGTACAGCAATCATGTTGGCATCCCCCTGGAAGCCTGCTGTGTGCGTTTGCTTTCCCCCTCACCCTCATTTCTCCTCAATACGATTGCCTTTCATCCCCTTTTCAGCCACATGCCAGCCATCACATGGGTGAAAGCACTATCCTAAGCTTAATGCCATGTTTCTCCTTTAAAACAAAAAAGAAAAAAGGCCCATTCGGCACTTGAGGGCTTTCTGTGACATTCTCTTTCCTTGGGCTTTCTGCCCTCTCAAGTTCATGTAGTACTATTGCAAATGACTATTTTGACGGAAATGTTTTGCACGAGGGTCCTATCCCCTCCAGCTAAATGTTTTGTGTGAGGGTCCTATCCCCTCCAGTCTAATGTTTAGTGCGAGGGTCATATCCCCTCCAGTCAAATGTTTTGCACGAGGGTCCTATCCCCTCCAGCTAAATGTTTTGTGTGAGGGTCCTATCCCCTCCAGTCTAATGTTTAGTGCGAGGGTCATATCCCCTCCAGTCAAATGTTTTGTGCGAGGGTCCTATCCCCTCCAGTCTTAATGCGATGCCCATTGGCTTTGGTTTTTTATGCTCATGTCGTACTTTCGACCCCTATCTCCACTCGTCGGTTCTCTACTTTCACCTTTAGGGCAGGCAATGTTTGCTTTTCGCTATTGCAACTCCGTGGAGATGGGGTCATTTTTTCTCCCTGTCAAATTGGGAGCAAAACCACTAAATGGGCTTCGCACAGGGCACTCCTCGTTTATCTCGGCGTTTTGGGCGGGGAATTGCTGCCTGCGGCACCCCTTCAGCCCTGTGCTGAAGACCCGTTAGGGAGGGGGCATATTGTTACTCTGCTGGACTGGGTTAACTTGGCCCCAGGACATTATGCCAGCAACTATGCCCGCCTTGCAATACAGGCATGAGGCACCCCCTCGGCTAGTTGCCGAGGCCCCTCATCCGGTGGTCCATACCGGCGGTGGGTACTGTCCGCGCCTTGCCAGTACATTCCCTGCCCCTCGTTTACGCCCAAGTTGTGTGTATCGTCTTTTATTGCGCACCAAAGCATTAAATGATATTTTAGAATAAAATAGATGTTAATGCTGGTAAGCAAATACTGGGCAGTGCCTGGGAGGAGAGCGTGACTTCCCATCACGTGACTACCTTATTTGGCTATTTCATTCATCCCGCCATGCGAGCCTTCTCAGTTTGACATTTCCAAAGCTCAACTAGTTCTGTTTTTTCCGTTGAGCAATTTAATACCTCCCTCCTGCCCGTTTTGCTTTCTGGTTCTCTTGTATGTTACATTCCCTGCCCCTCGTTTACGCCCAAGTTGTGTGTATTGTCTTTTATTGCGCACCAAAGCATTAATTGTGTCTTACAGTCTGTTGTCCTTGACAACACCAAACAAATCAATGCAATACACATTTTAATAGAATCAAGATGGCATTAAGTACTGTCAGTACCTTCTGAACTTGTCATCTAATCCAATCATTCTGGCTGCCAAACAGCAGTGGAATTTGGTGACAATCAAGATCTGGCAAAAATAAAACAGACTTATTTTAGCAAAATCTCAAAATATTAACTCCTTTTTTTTTTAGGTATCCTAGACTTTTTTGTTTTTAAAAACCCAAGATATTTTATTATAATGGTGAAAAACCAGATGTGGTGTTAAAAAAACTGTATCGTGATAAGCCCTCCTGGTTTTCACCCAGTTGCCTTGCATTGAATGCATTATTTGTGTAAGTATGCTGTGATACAATTTCTTTCCTGGAATTTTTTAAACCAGATCAATAATTTGATTTTCCTTTGTTTCAGGTTATAGACAAGACAAGAAGAGAGGCTTACTGAAGTTGAAGGCAACCTCAGAGAGGGCTCTTTTTTTATTTTAGCTTTCACCGCAACTTATGACAGAGGTGAGCGCCACTCCAATTCCGTTGCATGCACAACCTGTAATCTGGTACTCAATTTTACCCACCACGAATAGATGGAAAGCTGAGCCAACTTTGGAGCACAATAACTGGGATTCTACTAAACTGGGAGTGCTGAAATTAATGCTGCCTGTGAGCAATAACCATTAAACTACACACCCCATAGATTATGATAATGAATAGACAGAGAAAATAATATCAAACTGAAACTGCTTTGAAAAATCTTGACCAATTCACACCAAAAGAGTCCCCAAGAGGATTGAGGGGAGGTTAAACCAAGAAAAATTTGAATCCCAACAGGTACACCTGCAGAAAACGTTTTCTAGCTGTAATACCAAGAAAAATACTGCCAATGGCGTATCATTTATTCACACTTGGCATCATATAATAATTAATTTTATTCTGACTTGAAAATTCACTCTCTTTGGACCTTCTAAATCCTTGAATAAACTACCTGACAAACTTTTATGAACTGCGTCACCAAGAACACAGCAGTTTTGGCCAAGTAGAACCAGTTAATTCCACTGAAACAGAAAATGTGTGAACAGGAGAAAGTTTTAGCATGCTTGTTACAACTAATTTTAAAGAAAAAAAAATTCAGTATAGCTATAAGACTTTACATTATCCTGAAGGACTTTCTTTAAACAACGTATAATTATAAAGAAGAAAACACTGGCGTGGTGTCCCTGCCTACTGTATGGCAATTTATCATAATAATCAGAGTTTAACATTTAATCTTCATTCACTTTCTATAATCGCCACACCTCATTGATTAAAATTGATCATGATTTTCCATTACCTAGCGACATCATACTTGTCTGACAGAGTGCATTTAATTTATTGACTGCTGAAATTATCGAGAGTGCCACCCCAGCAAATACAAAATGGCAAACCAATTGGAGTCTTTCAGTTTTAAATGGTGAGTTAAGCAAAATGACGGTGGTTTTTGGCAAGTTTCCTGTTCTATATTTCGTTGCTTCTCACTCGATTCTCAAAGAGATTTCTGATTTTGTGTATGCTTTTTGCTTTCTTTAATTATTGGAATACACTTCATATATCTGAATATTTGCTAAATTCTGATCAATTTATTAAAGATTAGTATTCTTGGCCACTTATTTATGATCTTGCTTTCATTTGTTTTTCTTCGTGCCCTTTTTTATGCTTACACAATTCACATTGGCTGAAAAAGCCATTGCAAGATTATTGCACACAGACAACTCAGATTGAATAATTATTAAAAGGGTTAGAGACTGTTTATGTAGTTCGCGTTTTGTTTACAAATACACGCACTTTCTTACTGTACAATGAACTTGAAATGTTCAATACTGCATTCTGACAGCTTTGCTTTGTGCGGTGTTGAAAATTTCTCGTTCATTGTACGGTAAGCGTGTCCATGTGTTTGTAAACAAAACACTCACAACAGGTTCAAACCCATTAATACACATCAGGTTCTTTTATTACTGCCAATTTTCATGAGGTTAAGCTCAATAAAAAATGACTTAAATTAATGTAACTATTGATGACAGACAAAAAAATTCCATCTACCATGCTGTGAGGTAGAATCGACAAAGAAAGAACCCGTTGATCATAAATGGTGTGATGCACCTGTGAGAAAAATGAGCTAGTTGCTTGGCTATGGATAAAAGGAGGATTCAGAGCCACCAGAAATCTGGTCGCTCTGATTCCTCTACAAAGAATTCTTTTAAACCTTGCAGAAAGTTTCATCTTGGTCTTTTGGTCAATTTCCACCACTAAAAAAATGCACATCACCAAGTTTGTTTTTGAGATACGATCAACTTAAGCCAAAATATAGAGTGTTTTCACTCACATGATCAGTAACCTTGTTTTCCCAGCGAAATAAAAGAAAGTGTTTACATGATATCAGAACCCATAAGGGTTGAAACGTGTAATGCGCGTTCACAGCTTCCGAATATTCAGTGCCAAGTACCATATTTGGAAACCCCTCGCTCCAGTTAATTTAGCGCAAGAACATATTGGTGGTATTGCGTCACGGTGTTCTTGCGAACTGATTGGGTGAATGTTTCTCTCGTTGTTCCAAATATGGTACTTGACAAATTGAATATTCAGAAGCTTGTTTCCCAACACACAAGGGGCCGTTGCACGTTTCAACCCTTATGGGTTTCTGATGATATAAATAAAATAAAATAAAATAAAACAGCAGAGCTCAATTTCCAGAAGATTAGCAGCGTTCCAGTCTAGGCCATTTGAGGGGTCACCCAGATGGCGTGCTAGCAGTGGCCCTTTGGGGTGGGAGAGTTGGATAAGGAGGGTTCGCACGTTCACGCATTGAATGTCCCATCCCTTTTTTAGGTCTTTTACGTTTTTAAGCTTTGGTACCAAATTCAGTTCAAAGATAATGAAATAAGCTCTTGAGTAAAGCTCTACCATTTCTTCTTTAAAATATCTTTAAGATATCAAGTCTGCAAAAAAACTAACTGCAAATGCTCTGATGGAGGTTTTCCTACACATCATGCATGTCTTGCAGTTGCATTTTAAGCAAACGTTTATTCCACACACTAAGGAAGGACTGAAGATGTTGTTTCCGCTTCATAATTCCTCTTCGTTTCCTACCTTAGGAGGAACTGGATGACAAACACTACAATAATTTATAACTAACCTTGTGTAAAAATTTAAGGATTTTAAAGGTATCAAAGGCACAAATGGTGACATGAGATATCAGACAGAAAAAGAAACAAAAGTTTAAAGGTCTCACCAGAGAAGGCATTCCACTATACCACTGTAAAAAACAATGTACTGGTTTGGCAGGGAATGACGGTGAGAATGGAGTTTGCAAAGCTAGGAAAAAAATTTTAACACGTTAATTGTTTAATGCAATTTTTTATGCCACAGTAGCCATAAAATGTTTCAAGCCAAAATTATTTTCACCTACAGCTGTAGTTTGATTTAATACGTCCTTTGTCTAATAATTATTATTCACTAAAATTTTTTATTGAAATACAAAGAAATCACAATTCAAGCTATAAAGTTGAAATAATTATGTTACTTTCTAGTTTATCTTTAATTTAATAACCTGCTATTTTGAAGTCATAATAATTTTATAAGAGTGATACATATCCTGTCCAAAATTTTTAATGTACGTAATTTCTTTTATGGGATACTATCCACTAATTAAAACGTGAACATTTTTGTTTTGACACTTTCAGAGATGTACATGCATAAACTAGCAATTAGCAATTTCTTTGACTAAAAAAATACCAAAACCTAAACGGCAAAAATGATCATTGTAAATAAAAGACTTTCCCTTAAAGGAGAGGAAATGACCACTTCAGACAGGTATTAGCAAAGCTGATTACCTTTATCACACAGACAAAAAATGTCACAACTGCGAGCAAGGTTAGACAGCTGTCTCTAAAGAGGAAAACAAAAATTACAAAACATGTGACCATCAAGAAAGCTCTGCCATATTAGTACAACGAGTAGTGACACAAATATTATACTACCGTAACGATAATTATCATTTTTAAGAGCACCTAGATGTTGTAAACACTTTCACCCCTCAAAACCACCCTCGTTGTAGTGGTTTAGTTACACCTGCTTTCTGTATATTAAAATTTTTGTTTGTTGATCCTATCTTATTTCAATCAGATGACTTAGATGTATGTTTTACTTTCTGCCTGGACTGCATTTACATGTAGTTAGTTAGAATTACGGTTCTGTTAACCGACAGATCAGAAGTTTTCAGAGGTGTAAGTTGTGAGACGCTGAAGATTATAGGAAAAGATCGGCAAAGTGGAACTGTTATTTTACGATATGATCTTGGATTCCTGTCTTTATAATAAATCAATAAAATCATAGTTCGACTAACTTTGAGAACCCAAGAACAAAACTGAAGGAGGCCTTAACTCTGTATAAAGCCAGACGATTTTACTGGTCAACTGAGGGTACCACCTTGACGTGGTGAGCAAGCTTGCGTGCCTCTATGACCCTGTGAGCTTTATCTGTGGGGGCTTAAGCTCCCGGTAGGTCTAACCAAGCCGAGCAGGTTACAGGGAAGAGGAGAGACGAAATGCAGCACCCGGCACCCGGGACCATGTCCCAGCTATGGGTTAATAGCTAGGGCAGGAGGGGCTCGACAGCCTCTGTTGGCCACCCTCCTAGGAGAAGGATACTCCAAAATTAAACCAGCCACTCGTAGGGCTAGTCACCCACCTATGGTTACCAATCTACTGACTCCAAAAGCCACAAGAAAACTCAACTGTAATTGTCCAGCCAGTCATCAGCCTCAGGATGCTCCTGGACGCATGACAGAAAGCAGACAAACCGAGAGGATCTCCCGACCCGACTGTGCTGGAACGACTGGCCAGACGAAGAACCAACAACTCCATAAGCAACAGTCGGTGAAGAAACTCAAAGTGTCCAAGCTATTGATAATTTCCACCTATAATGTGCATACCCTCAATCAAAAGGGCAAGCTGCATCAGCTGACCACAGGGTGCAGCCAACAACATATAGATATTTTTGGCATCCAGGAACACCACTGGAAAACAGACAAAGCCATTGACCAACACTGGACTCCCGATGGTGATTGACTCCTCGCGTACTCCTTTGCTACTGTAGAGAGGCAAGGAGGAGTTGGCATACTTCTCACCCAGGAGGTGAGCAAGCACTTGCGCACAGTTGAGAAGGTGCCTGATAGGATCATAGTTGCCTATCTTGAAGGCAACCCTGTGCTGACTATAGTAGTTGCCTATGCGCACTGCCTGAGCACTGAGGCTGCAACCACAGAAGAAAACGCAGACTTCTACGACAAGCTGCAGGATGCCATTGAGAACATCCCCCACCATAACGTCATAGCCATATCGCCAACCCAAGGGTCATTGGGAATTACACCTACCATGAGAGCACCAACACAAATGGCCAGCTCCTTGTCGGCTTCTGTTAGCACAACCTTCGATCAACACAGTTCCGATTCCCACAACCTAAACATCACATGTGGACATGGGAGCACACATGACCACATCATCATCAATGCCAAGTGGCTGAACTCAGTTAGGAACTGCAGAGCACACAGGACAGTTGAACTAGGTTCTGACCACTGCATTGTCAGCGGAACCATCAAGATCAGCCTGCGCATACAGGGTGCTAATCCAGTTAAGCGCAAAAGGTTTGATTGGAAAATGCTGGATCAAAACCTGGGCTTACAGGGAGAATTCCAGCTGGAACTGAAGAACCGCTTCGAACCTCTGATGGCTATTCTTCCGGACAATGATGTGCAAGACACCGTCCTATAATAAATTCCAGGGAAGCAAGGAAGCAGCTGCTGAAAAGGTTGTTGGATCCACCAAGCCCAAGAAGTCCCCAAATTGGGTCAGCAACACAACTGACCAGCTGTGTGAAAAACGCAACCAAGCCAAGCTCATCTTGCATGACAAACCAACGCAAGTAAACAGACAAAAGTGTAAAGACCTGAACGAACAACTGAACAAGGCGTATGAGGAGAACAAAAGGAAACATCTGGAGAACAAGCTTTACAAACTCAAGCATGCAGCAGAGAAGAACCAATACAACATTGTTTGGAGAGTGGTCAATGAACTCTCCGATAAAGGAAAGTCAAATGCCGCCGCCAAAGTGAAGAAGTACTGCTGTCTGTATGGCCAGTACTTCGAAAAGCTCCTCTACAACTAGAGTACCAGCTCTGACATCGACCCACCACAAGCCGACGAAGACTTGTCGATAAAAACTGGCAACACCACTCAGGCCGAGATCAGATCAGCCATTAAACAACTGAAATCAGGGAAGTCTCCAGGTTGGGATACATCAATAACCGCAGATGCACTCAAATAGGTGGTGTATACCAAAGGGTTTCCACCTAAGCAATGGATTCCAAACATAATATTTCCTCTGCCTAAGAAGGGAAACCTGTATGAGATGACCAACTACAGAAGCATAACACTAATGTCCATTTCAGCCAAGGTTTACAATCGAGTGCTCCTCAACAGAATTAGACCACATGTTGACCCAGTACTGAGATGCAACCAGGCTGGCTTCCGCAGAGGCCAGAGTTGTGCCCAATAGATCTTCATTCTCAGGAGACTGATGGAGGGTGCAGATGACCAACAGCTGCCACTATATTCCACCTTCATCGATTTCAAAAAGGCCTTCGACTCAATCAACCGCAAAGTGATGTTCAAGGTACTGAGGCATTATGGGATCCCTGCGGAGACAGTACAAGCTATAAAAGCACTCTACGACTGCTCGAGAAGTGCAGTGTACATTGATGAACATCTCACCGAAGAGTGAGATGTCACCATGGGAGTGCTACAAGGAGATGCCTTGGCACACTTCCTATTCATCATCATGATTGATTATATGATGAGAATGGCTGAGGGGGAGCATGGATTCACCACCATGCCAAGGAGATCCAAAAGACATCCAGAGGAGGTAATCAATGACCTTGACTTTGCGGATGACATTGCCCTGCTCGAGAGCTCCTTGCAGAAAGCACAAGTCCAGCTTAACACCACAGCTGAGTAAGCCAAAAAGATTGGCCTAGAGATAAATATTACGAAGACAGAGTTCATGACAAACACCAACTGTCCGCACAACCTGACTCTGAATAACAAGGAAATTAATTAAGCAAGTGAAGGACCTCGGCTCAAAGATGGCATCCACCAACAATTACGTAAAAAGGCATCTCGGCTTAGGATGGGCCACTTTCTGGAAGCTTGAGAAATTGTGGAGATTCAAGTCCATTCCAACAGAGCTTAAAGTTAACCTGTTTCAAACAACCTGCCTTTCCATTCTGCTATATGGTTGTCAGAGCTGGACACCGACTCAAGAGGCTCAAAGATGAACTGAACAGCTTCGCAACAAGCTGCTTCCAGATAATGCTTGGCGCCAAGAGACTAGATTTCATACGGAATGAGGACCTACGTACTACAGCAGGTCAAGCAGAAGCCTCTGATCCTAGAAATTCATTACCTTCAGCTGAAATTTCTAGGTCACATATTGAGGAAACCAACTGACGAGCCTATCAACAAATATGCCTTCTACCAACCTCGGCATGGAAAGCGTAAACCTAGCAGGCCAAAAACAATGTTCCACCAGCACATGTATATTGCCAAGGTAATAAACAGCAAGCAACCACAACTACCAGAGGAAATTTGACGGTTGGCACAGGATAGGAAACAGTGGAGGAAGATTGCGGCCGACTACCTCGCAGCCAGCTGAGTGAATGATTGAGTGAGTGACTGGGGGTGTCCCTAGGGTACCTGAGGGGTCAATGGATAATTAACAACTCTTTCACCCCTAAACCGGCCTAAACCGGGCATACTTGGTATTTTACTCTGTCTAACGCCAGACGATTTTACTCATCTATTTTACTCATCCAGCAGTCAATGGGTTAAATAATGTTGGTGCTGGTATATGCCATTGATAAGTTATAGGAAGGTCCCAAGTAGTGACAGCTAAGGTGACTTTAGAAGTTGTTCCAAGAGCAACAAATAAAGCAGTAATAATAATGAATTATAATAATTAATTATAATTATTATTAATTAATTGACTCCCAGGGGTTCCCCATTGACGAGTAAAATCGTCTGGCGTAAGACAGTAAAATACCAAGTCTGGCCGGTTTAGGCCGGTTTGGACGTTAAAGGGTTAGTATTATGATTGATTAACTTAAAGGTGAAAATCTCTTATTTTATGACATTTATCCATTTTTCATAAAAAAGACTCATGCAATCATCATTACCTCACACATGATGCAATATTGAATGTTTTGAAGCATCCAGTGTATGCTAAAGAGTATTTCAGCGTGTTGTTTTCATCTTGCATGATCTGCATCGCCAGCAATTTTTATGGCATCATAAATCTACATATGAATAACAACAAAAAATTATTTTCACATATGTGCAAGTCTGTAAGTGATCACAAACAATTTGCATCCAGCAAATAACCTCACTTCTGGCTCTATTTGTGTGATCTCATTTCTCATTTTGAGTGTGTACATTGAAACAATGATGCAGAGAAGTTAGTTGGGAGGGTTACGAAATAATGAATTATTCGAAAATAACAAAAATTATAACAAGACACACAAACAGTATACCAGGTTTTTAACTTATAATGGCAATAACAATATATCTAGACCAGGAAAAAAAATGTCAGGGCTTGGTTTTTACATGATTATTTATATATTGACTGCCATTCAATATATGTTGTAAGCCTGCCAGAAAAGATCAAAAGAT
Organism: Montipora foliosa; assembly: GCF_036669935.1. Lineage (NCBI taxonomy): Eukaryota > Metazoa > Cnidaria > Anthozoa > Scleractinia > Acroporidae > Montipora > Montipora foliosa. The sequence continues at coordinate 58,177,351 of NC_090874.1, forward strand.
AAAACAAAACACGTTTACTCCACATGCTTCACATCGAAACGGATAATGAATAATAAATAAATTTATAATTACATGCCAAGCTGAATGGGTGTTTGCTCATCGACTACGCATGTGGCCTGCTTAAAATAGATTTCTGTCATTATAAATTCATTTTCATGCATTCAGTACTGGGATGGTCACTTGTCTGTGATAAGTATAGAAAAGCAATTTAAAATAAGCGATAAATTTAATATTGCGGCTTCACTCCAAAAAAATGCATGGTGATGACGTTACAACCACTTGCGATTCATTCATTTTCAGTCCGATCGAAGTCCACCATAATTTTCTTATTCTTCTCGTTGTCTCGATTTTTACATTTTTCCCTCGTTAATTTAAATCAAGGATCCATTGTATTGGTCTCTTAACTCTTAAGCTAATACTTCAGCAGTATAACAAAAAGATTCAAAGGTCAAAGCTCTAGCTAAGAGCACTGCAAACGAAGTCAAAGCTACGGTGTGACGCTACAAGGATCCCCCAATGGGCATCCCACAAGGAATACACAATCTTATAACCATCAGTCACAAGTTAAAATGATTGCAAATAATAAAGCTCACCCAAAAACGTTCATCTCACGACACCATGCAAAGGGCCAACGATAACGCAGGCGAAAATAAAACTGGAAACTTCTGATTATTCGAAGAAAACGATAGCACTCCGGTGAACTGGAAACAGCGCACTTTGGTATGACAAACCTGATGCGAGTATGGTAGAGTAGGGAATCAATAAAATTCATCATATTAGTGCTTCAACTTGAAAGCTTTCTCAAATTTAATCAGGCTTTAAGCTAACTGTCATGAATTTTTTCCAAAGCTTTGAAGAATCCATATAAGTTTTACGGGATTATAAAATAACTTGATTTAATAGCAATTCCCCGCGAGAGGTAGGTGGAATTTTGTTGTTTAGCATCTTAATGCCAGGTTACACAGCATAACATTCACAACACACAATTTCTGTTTGGCAGCAAATTATTTTTTCCAGAGAAAAAATGACTCGAAGGAACGAAGTGTTTCATATAGACTTCAATCAAGATCAAGGTAAAACCCACAAGAATTCTCTTGGTCGCTTATAGTGCTTCTTTGCTCTTTTAGGCAAGCCTATCATAATTTTTCTGTCATTCATTCGAGACTTTTTAGGTGTAAGCTTAAATTTGTTAATTCTTTTGTACAACGTTTACCGAAAAATGTAGACGACAAACGTTCTTTTCTTTATGATGGTAAATGAAATGAATATGAAATGATTCGGTAACTGCACTGATTTTTCAATTTCCAATCAAGGTTGTTTTTCCTGCACCATGGAGGGTGGGTTTCGGATTTATAATGTGGAACCTTTATCAGAAAAGGCCCGTGTTGGTAAGTTCCTCTACGTAGTATATAGTACAATGTATATTATGTCTAAAATAAAATACTTCCTCTCATCTCTTGCGATTGCACTGGTTCTTGTTTCAACCGATTGTTTGATAATCCCTGCCAACCATATTCATGGTGATGGTTGGCTCATTTTTGACACAGATTGAGAAACTGAGAATTACGAGGGGGTCCTTCTTAACTACAGGCCCCGTTACTATGTAAACTGCCATCGGACATTTCTCAGGTTCTAGAACAAATAATAATAATAATAATAATAATAATAATAATAATGATAATGATAATGATAATGATAATGATAATGATAATGATAATGATAATGATAATGATAATGATAATGATAATGATAATGATAATGATAATGATAATGATAATGATAATGATAATGATAATGATAATGATAATGATAATGATAATGATAATGATAATGATAATGATAATGATAATGATAATGATAATGATAATGATAATGATAATGATAATGATAATGATAATGATAATGATAATGATAATGATAATGATAATGATAATGATAATGATAATAATAATAATAATAATAATGATAATAATAATGAGTCCTTATTTCATCAAAAGATAAAACTGCATATCTTATGTTACAATAGTATGGAAGATACATGTAAAAGCTATGATAAAAATATCTACATATATATAAATATTAAAAAAGTATGTCATTACAATAAATGGAGCTTAAAAATCAACCTATTTACAAAGGTGTTCATAAAACGCTCTGTATTAATTTTCGGCATGCGCAGCCTTTTTTCCTAAGATTATGTACATAAGTCTTCTGGACAGGAATGATATCTTTCAGTGGGTGGCAATCCGTTGATATTAATTTCTTTAAAATGTTTCGGTCTTGTTTATTTAAAAGGCTCTTGATAAAAACTGGAAATGAAATGAAACAGAGTTTATGGCATCGGTCTAAAATATTTTGTACATCCGTAAGATTAGACTCCGATGCCCAATAGACTGAAAGTGCATAGCTAAAATTGGGTAAAACAATAGATATAAAAAGTGATCTATCTCTGCGTGAGAGTAGTGTTCCTGTCTTAGTGTTCCAAGGTAGGACATGTAAACACTTGTTTGCTTTGACAAGCTTGGTTCTTACATGCTCATTATATTTCCCATCACTCTGTAGAGTTACTCCTTATAATAAAACAAAGCTATTACATTGAGGAATGTTGTTAATGGGAACGGCAATAAATAACCTCTTGCATGGCCATGTATGGTTTATTGCATTGGCGAACACTCTCAGTTAATGAATGTTGACCATATTTGGTGAAGTTACTTGACCACAACAGACCCTAAAACTAATGCAAGGTACATTTTAAACGTGCCTGGCTCTTTTGCCTCGTTGTTTCCTCGGACAAATGCAAGAAACTTTGTTGCTCAGTGTCACTCTCCACCCAGGTGTCTAAATGGGTCCTGGGTCTAGGTGCTGGGACATACTGCTGGGGGTTTACAACCCTGTAATGAACTGGCATTATATAACTTGTCCAGGGGGCAGGATGAGGAAGCAAGACTCTTGTTAACAAATGCATCACTAAATGGAGGTTGGGTACCTGGAGGGTTTCCTCTGGAGGCCAGACAGCCAGCCTGCCCCTTGACTGAGTAATATTCCCATGGCCAGCAATCCCTGCAACCCAGCCAAGAGCCCCCATGCCAGGCATCCAGGCACCCATTATTTACACTGGTAAACAGAGGAGGTAGGGAGGGGGGGGGGGGGGGGGGGTGGGAGAGAAGCAAAAACCCAACTGGACAACCACCCCACAAAGTGGCTGGCAAAATGTCTGATGAATTGACGTGTGGTTTAAAGCAACTGAATGAGCCTGTGCCTGTGCCATTTAACACTGCTGACCACTCTTAGATGATCGACTGGCCCGGACCACTACCGCTTGAGAAAGTTCAATCAAAGGATAAGTCTTTGTTAAACTGTATTTAACTTTATGCTGCAGAAACCAGGAGTTATAAGCTCCAGCTGTATGAGCCTGAATGGCTTACATGTGACTTACCGGTATTTATTTATGAAAGAAGCAATGATTTTCCCTGATCCCATGAAAGCATTCATAATGCTATGTGTGTTTGATTTACCATTTGCTCAAATGGATGGTTGCTTGTCACTTGTCTTTGCAGATTTGAATGAGCCGTGTCAAATCTCTCGGACTCACATGTTACATAGATGCAATTTAATTGTCATTGTAGGAACTGGTCCAGGAGCAAAGTTTTTCAATGACAAAGGTAATATTACAGTAACTGTACTGGTCAGTGCTAAATGTGAGTTGGATGCTGATAATAATACCTTGGAAGTATATGTTTGTATTTGATGAGAGCTTTTTGCCCACCTTTTTCTATGGAAAAATGATGAAGGTTAAGTCTTCTGCATTTGTTCCTTGATATTTTCACAGTCAACTTAAGGAAGGAATTTGTTTGCTAATAAAGTTCCCTAAACCATTGCTGATTATATAAATATCTTACCCTTAATATTGTTATTTCATTTTTTTTAAATTTATGATAATACCAGCCCTAGTTTATGCTTTATTTTAGTTTATATCTGGGACGATGTGCTTAAAAAACTCGTATTGGAACTCTCATTTGGATGTCCAGTTATGAGTGTCAAGATGCGAAGAGACAAGTAAGAATTTGACGATAATTTATCTTTGCAGAAGATTTTTGGTTGAAATTGTTGAATCTTTTGTTTTTTTTATAAGACCACCTTTGTGGTGACAATTAATGAACAACCTCATTGGTTTCATTAATGGCTGAGTGACTATTAGCAAATGACATGGTAATTTTATATAATATTATAGTTTTTGTGATTATTATGTTGTGGTCCTCTCCAGCATGTGATTAGGTATAATGTACTTATTCATTAGTTATTATTATTATTATTATTATTATTATTATTATTATTATTATTATTATTATTATTATTATTATTATTATTATTATTATTATTGGCATTATATGATAGGTACCTTGCAATGGAAATTATTGAAAATGGAATATTTTCTGGAAATGTTCATAGCTTTTGTTTTATAGGCTTTTTGTGGTTCTCAAAACAAGAATTCAGGTGTTTTCATTCCCACAAGACCCAAAATCACTCTTTTACTTTGACACAAAAGAAAACCCTAAAGGTAAGTACTACCGTAACGATAAAACCACAATTACATTGCCAGAGTGATTGTTGTGATGGCTAAAGAACAGTCAGTACCAAGAAACTTTAGTCATGTCTGAGCACTGCTGGTGCAAAATGGCATTATACAATACATATATGTTATTCACCGACCAAGGCTGGTGAATAACATTTTTATTTATTTCTAAATTATATTTTTAGAAGGTAGGAGAAACTATTAAGAAAAACTGGAAAAGTCATGTTTTTATTTTACACATTGTCTCATCAACGTGTCAACAAATGTACAATAAAATGAATTGGTCAGGAATATTTTTACAATGTGAAGTTTCGCTTTCAAAAGTTGAACAATAACACTGCTCTATTGCAAAAAACAATTAAGACAAAATAATTAAAACTTCGCTCTTTCAATTCACTTCTTCACTCTGCGCTTAGCGTAGTTGGTTACCATGACCGTGGTCAGGAGATAGGAAAATACTGCCCGGTCCCGGAACCAATCAGATTGCAGGATTCTCAGGATACCGCCCGCTCACGATCAAAGAAATAAATAAAATACAATACAATACATACTTAATTGACCGCTCCCCATAGGGGCTTTTCAGGGCCAATGATACACAATCAACGAAACGATGGAACAGAACAACAATTATAATAACTGTTAAGAATCCCAACCGGCCGGAGGCAAACCAGTTGGCTCTTTACAATTAGTGCAGCTGGGAATTTGAACCAGGGACTACCAAGTACAAATTCAGAGAGTGGTCAGAGCGGGTCTTGAACCCGGGATCTCCGGATCTCAAGGCCAGCACCCTAACCACTGGGCCACACTGCCTCCTATTATCTTGGAAGCTTGAAGATTTTTTCCCAACTGAAGGTATGAGAAAAGGCAGTGGTTTAATGATGGATATAAAATACCCCTGGTGACATGAGCTGAGATCCTCAGTTCCATGCAGGAAATCAGGTCAGATTTTGAAATGGTCCTGTGATTGGACATTTATACGTCAGATGGTTATGATGTAAAGGACCCTCCAATTGGGTAAATTGAAAAACTGGTACCAAGTAAACAGCCACTGACATGGAAGTTGCTAATTTTTTTGTTTCTCAAAGTTCTGTCTGCCATGCTTTCAATTATTTTTTCAAAATAAATTTGAGAACCAAAGAAGCTTTCCCGAAGTATGTCCTTCACAATGATGTGTTTACAGTATTTGTTTGCCTTCAACTGGACATTGTTATATCAGACAACAAAGTGATGCACACATGATCATAACTGATCGAGTCACCTTGCTGAATCAGTTTAGGGCAATGTTTACACAAACGCAGTTTCATTTGTAACTGCATCGTTTTGATGCGGTTATGCCTTCTGTCTATACGACACCGATCGAGGCTGTTACCAAAACCGGGTCAATTTGAAAATGCTGGCAAAAGTGGAGCATTTTCAAATCATACGGTTTGATCTTTCGTGTAAACGGCGAACGGTAGCGATTTGAATATGGTTACTATTTTGGGACGAAATTTGCATTGTGCGATTTAAAGTGGTGAATTTCGCAGGTAGTACAGCGCTCTCATATACCATCATGACATGGATTTTCTGGTGAAAACGATTCCATGTACATGTAAACACTTCCAAACTGTATTGATTTAGATGCAGTTTCGAAGTCTTGAAACCGTGTTGATGTGATACCGCATTGGTGTAAATGCTGTCTAAGAGATTAGCCCATTGACCCCTGAACCCCCACCCCCCCCCCCCCCCAACATTGACAAGTAAAATAATGTGGCATTTAGACAGAGTAAAATCTATTAATTAAGGCTCACGCTCAGGGGTCAATGGGTAAAGCCATTACCAAGAAGTCTGGAAAAAGTCCAGGCTTGAAACAGCTTCTCTACAAATGATCTTACTAACATAAATTTATAAATTACTTCCCAGTATGCTGGTCTTTTGTTTCACCATTGATGGATCTCTTTACACCATACAGGTCTCTGTGAAGTATGCCCCAGTACTGAGAGACCGTTGATGGTTTTTCCTTCAAAGAAATGTGGCAGCATACAACTTGTGGTATGCAACAAGCAGCTTTTAGACTAGAGAGATTAGAGCTTAAGTTTTCCACGTACTTAAGGACGGTGTCTACTATAATATTATTGTTATTGTGCATACGTTCTGCGCATCTCCAGATACTTGGATTTCCTATCGGTGATGCTTACTAATACAGTGATATTTTTGCACGGTTTAAAATTATGCAGAGAAAGTAGATCTTAGCAAGTACTCTTGGTATCCAAAAAGAAAATTGGGGGTAACCATGCATTCTGTAGACTGAGATACAGTATAATTGAGCTTCAATTTGAGAAGGAACGCCATACATTGCTTTGTCTTTTAGAGCTTTTTACAAATATTGTTCATGAATTATCATTGAAAAAATTATGCGTGGTTACCCCCAATTTTCTTTTTGGATTTCAATAACACTTGTTAAGATCTACCTTTCCTGCATAATCATAAATCGGGGCAAAAATACCTTTGAATTAGTAGGCACCATCCTTAACCTTTGACAAAATGCACTTGCTCATCACTGGAATCTGTTCGCGTTGTCATACTGGTACCATACTCCAATTTCAGGATCACAATGTGAGGCTCTGTACTCGCTTAATACTTTGTTCTTCGAACAAAGTATAGGATTCAGCTCTGACACTTTTTTTTGGAGGGGGGGGGGGGGGGGCAGTGTTCCAGATAAGAGACAGGTCTCGGGTCAATAACCCAACAAAGAAGGTTTCCTGACCTGACAAATAAAATGCAAATGTTTAGTTAAATATTACAAGTGACTGCGAGGATCATAGCTTCATATCCGCAGTTCATATCCGCTTGCTTGATTTGATATCCACAGTTCATATATGATCCATTTCATATATCATTTCATCATTGACTCATTCCTCACGGGAACATTGGAACCCACAAATGACCAGCTCCCAACGTCATTGGCTTCATAGCTCAGTTGGTTAGAGTGTCGCACCGGTATCGCGAGGTCACGGGTTCAAACCCCATTGAAGTCCTGAAATTTTCAGGCTTCTTTATGCAATTGCAAAAATTGCGTTCATAACTGCGAGGATCATAGCTTCACTTGATTTCATATCCGCAGTTCACATATGATCCATTTCATATATCATTTCATCGTTAAATATTACAGCAACATTAAGTCATGCTGTATCTCTAAAACAAGTTGTGTGACTGAAGCAGTCCATTCCATAGCAATCAATATTTTTTCTTTGTTTAGGACCTAACCAACAGACAGCCAGATACCTCTACAGCACCTTTCACAATCAATGCACACCAAGGAGAATTAGCATGTCTGGCCATCAATCAACAGGGAAGCCAGGTTGCTACAGCCTCTGAGAAGGTGGGACTTATGCAAACATTTTGTTAAATTTTGTTTGGTTATTTTCTTCCACTCACTCGAGTGAACAGGACTGTTTCACATTTAAGCAATAGAGGACGTTTTCTGTGTTTCCATAGCCTCATCTAAACACGAGGGGGAGTTGGGAGAATTCAAGACAGTTATGCAAACCCGAAATGCAGTCGAGGGTTTGCATAACTGTCCCTCTTTGCATAGCTGCCCCTCGACCACAACAGGTACCTCACTTGTGGTGTTAATCCTTAATACTTTAGTCTTCACCTTGTTAATCTTCAGACCCAGTTTAGCCAATTCCTCTGCTAGCCTTGAGGTTTTGTCCACTGTATACAGTGGACCCCAGTTTCTATTTGGCTTGAAATTAATTGGTAGAGCACTGGTCTAAAATTTCAGAAGTCTTAGGTTTAATTCCTGTTCAAGGCTGAATTTTTCAGGTTTTTCTTGCATTAATGTTCATGACTTCAATGACCCAAATCTTGGTCAAATTTTTAAAAATTGAGCAGAAAGTGCAGCTGCCCTAAATTTGTAATTTCATCTGCAAATGGTTAGACTTTCAAATCTTCTTGGGTAACGACTATAAACCATAGGCCCAGTGAACCTTTCCTGTTAATCAACACTGTGGGGTGTTAAAGAACCCGAAGAGTAGACCCTGTTGTTGTGGTCTGTCCGCCTTTTGCATTCATGTATGGGTTGGGTGGGAGGGTGGGTGAAATATGAAATATGGATTGATAGCGTCTGCTAGAGGTGCCTTTACAAGCTGACGTCTGGTCCCACCCCAGAGAAAGAATTGTAAACCACCGAGAGACTGTGAGTGCATTATATAAACCATAACCATTACTATTACCGTTCTTTTTTGGTGGTTTATGTATTTGCACCCACAAATTTTAGCGTCGAAAACTTTTTTTGCCTTTCTACTTTGAGAACTGGACACACAACTTTTGTAAACAGCATTTATTTGGGGTCAAGAATCAGGGGCCCGTTTCTCGAAAGTCCCGGAACGTTACGGGCCATTTTCGGGTGTCACAAAATTTTCGCTTTGTATCGCAAGAACGAAGAGGGTTTTAAGTCGTCAAACTTCACAGTCATTTTTCTTTTTGTTACCCTGAAAACATGTTAAAAGTCGGCTTTCCACAACAAGCGGTTGACAGTTTCAAAAATGGCTTTTCCGGCCCGAAAAGTTTTCGGGACTTTCTAGAAACGGACCCCAGGTCAATTCTAGAGGGCCTTATAACACATTGTGTCATGGCCCTTTTTGTCTTTGGAATAGGGAACTTTGATTCGTGTATTTGATACACAAACCAAGAATCTGCTTGTGGAATTGCGACGAGGAGCTGATCCAGCAACGCTGTATTGGTGAGTTACAGGTGTCAGAAACGATGAAACCCTTGCAGCAAGAATAACCAATGCTGTTTTTGTTGTCTTACAGCATTAACTTCAGCCATGATTCAGCCTTTCTGTGCGTGTCCAGTGACAAGGGAACAGTCCACATATTTGCTTTGAAGAATACCTCCTTGAATAAACGATCGAGGTTAGTGGTCACGAAGTCAATGCTATTTTGACTTTGACTTTGACGCGTTTAACTCTAGTTCGTAGGTTTTTTTGAGTTTAGGAATTTCCTTATTTGGATGTAACGTAGCTCGTGCATTTTCCCGCGCGTGCAGCTTCTATCTTATTTTTGTCCATATTTGGGCATAAAATTGGTGTCGTAAAATCCCCAGCTTTGTTCCAAGGAAAACAGTTGCAAATTACACGCTTCAAGGTCAGGTGCTTCTGCTATACTATAATGCAAAGATTTAAAGTCATTTGATTTGGTAACGGTCAAATAGCCAACTTCTTTAGTAGTTTTAAATTTCTCAGGCTTTCCGTCTTCTAGCATCCAGTTGTAACCATTACCTTGTCCTATCACAAAAACCAGTCCATAGACTTAATTACCAACCTTAAGGTCCCACATCAAACCGAACATCGCAGCGTAGGTTTCACCAAACGAGTATTTTCTACCCTACGTGAATCCTTCTAGTTGGATCGAGGTTATTAAGGAGAAGTCAGCGTTTTAACATTATCTAACTACCGGTATGACGTTAATGCTGGCCAGATTTTGGAAATTCTGGGGTGGAAAAATCTTGATCACCAGCGAAACATACAAAAGGCCGCCATGCATGGTATTCAAATGCCTACGTGGGTTAGCTGCGGACTATTTAGCATCGACATTTTCTGAACGAAATACAAGCTACAACTCAGAGAACAGACTTAATGCTAGATTGCCACCCTCAAAATTATTTCAAAAATAGTTTTAGTTATAGTGGCGCCACACTGTGGAATGGCCTTTCTTGTGAGGCTAGGTGCGCGGAATCCTTCAGGTCGTTCAAACGCGCAATCGGCAAAGCTCTATAAGGCATGGCATTCACGGAAAGTAGCTTTTTAATATAGTCTGGTTTATAGTTATAGTTATAGTTTTGATCTTTCTGCAAATAGCTGATGAATTGCCCGTGGTTAAATACATAAAGTTTCATTCATTCATTCATTCATTCATTCATTCATTCATTCATTCATTCATTCATTCATTCATTCATTCATTCATTCATTCATTCATTCATTCATTCATTCATTCATTCATTCATTCATTCATTCATTCGTTCGTTCACCTAGTCTAAAGCAATCGTGTTTGACGTTAAGTACGGTTTGCTGGTTCTTATTGGCCACCGTCAGATTAGAGAACAAGGGAAACTACTGACGCAAAATAGTTTTCAGTTGCGAGAATCCGCATTGAGTTTACAAGAGCGCGGGCTCGAAGCGGAATCAAAGTCGCTGTTAGCATGTCACCGGTTTTTCATATTTTGTCAATGATGTTCATTTCGTTGTGTTCTTCGTCAGCCTTGCAAAGATTGGATTTTTGGGTCAATATGTTGAATCTCAGTGGGGCTTAGCCAACTTCACCGTCCCAGCTGAGCGGCCGTGTATCTGCGCCTTCGGATCTGGGAGCTCAGTTGTTGGTGAGTACCGGGGTTGCCATTGCACAATCATTCTCTCTGCTTGTTGCGGAGGAGAGAAAGCAACTGAAGCAATGATCACGGCAACGAGAGCATCATCAAATCCGCGTTACACTGAGCAACGCTTCTGCGACCCTTTTAATCTGACGAAAATGTTTCGGTTTCTCAGGAATGGAACTGCTATGAGGACAAAATATGAATAATTTATCCTTACGGCTTGACGTTTTTCACAAAACTTTAAATTTTGCAGTGGACGGCAAAGAAATTTATTTCAATGTTTAACGCTCGTGCAGCGCGGTCAAAACTATATATCGTGTTTGGTCAGTGAATCTGCAGATTTTTTTGTCGCTTCCGTCCCTTTGCTGTGGTCGTTGCTTAGTTAATGAAGGGCTTAGGGTGTTTAGGGGAAATCTTTAGTTAATCATGAGTTTAAAACTCGAAAATCCTTCACTTACGAAATTATAATACATCTCAAACACGATGATTCTGGGTAAAAACAACCTTTATCCAGGCGATTTGCCATAAACTTGAAAAACGTCGGGCCGACTTTTTTCAAGATTACCCAAAATGCAACCGTTTCAATCTTGCCCATTTCTGTCCATCCATGCTCTTTCCTTTTGCTGTATTTTTTTTATGTTGTTCAACAGTTCTAAGTGGTTATTGCAATGTTTCATTCTACTCTTTGGGCATTTTGGTTGTCACGAAATGACGTCATTTTGCGTGACTTAGCCCCTTTAAGTTCACTAGTTTGGAAAATTTGGTTTGTTTTGTTTGTTTGTTTGTTTTTCAAACGAGTTGATAATAAGGGAATAACATGACTTTTTGAGGGAATATTGTTTATTTGCGCCCGCGCCCGCGTTCGCGCTCGGGCCGCAAATGACACTACAAGGGCAAAAAGGCATGTCATTATCATTATTATCAATAAACAAGGCCAAATCATATCAAGAATGCGAATTTTAATAATACAAGCTAAGTGAATAACGAATTCAAAGTCACTTCAAAATATCATGTAAGTGTTGATTGAACAAGCTATTAGAGAATCAACTCAGTCCAGTGAACTTATTTAAAATTACCGAAAAAATGCGTAAAATCGTCTATAAATAATAGGCATATCACAAAGTTGAAGCAAGAACCAATCAGCTGTAGGGCTGATAATGCATTAGCAGCCCGCTGTCAGTCTTTTGCAGCCCGCTGAGCGTGTGTTTTGAAGAGGCCGATTTTCTATTTGGCCGCGTATATGGTATATTGATAATAATGGTAAATTGAGCACCGTAAGAAAGATTTGCGAGCTTCTTCCGGTGGTTGACAAAACCAAATGTTCGTGTTTAATTAACTCCTCACCGACACAGCAGCACAGTTTCTTTAGGCCCCGTCCATATGTATCCGGATATTTTTGAATCCGCAACTTTTTCTTTCCAGATACGCCTTCCGTCCACAGGTATCCGGCGAATTCGCTGGCGAATCCGGAACTTTTTTAATACTCTCTCCAGCGTGGATATTTTTGAATCCGCTATGAATCCGGAACCGTGTGGACGCTAAATCCGGACTCTTTTTATCCGGATCACGTAACAAGATCGATCCCAGTTCCTTACCGTGCAATCAATTCTCAAGATGGGTGCCGAGGGCAATATTATTTCTTTCCTTCTTGGACTTAATTCAAGAAATATCACGTGTGTGCACTTAAACATAGCTATGAACACGTTGCAGTTCAATTATGCCAAACGGCGCATGCTCTGTTAGCTCTGTTTCCTTGAGGAGTCCTGAGTACTAGAGTGAATCCAGAAACGTTTCGGATACTTGTGGACAGGCAAACTCGATTTGAATACGCTTCGTGTCGATGGGAATATTTTTGCATCCGGAAAGTAAAAGTTGCGGATTCAAAAATACCCGGAAACGTGTGGACGGGGCCTTAGAGGAACCCCTAGATTCACAAGCTACGCGCGAAGCTACGAAGCCCTAGAGACGCATTATCTAGGGACCGTGATTCACTATGAAAAGCACTACAAAAGATAGAAATGATCCTCGCATTTATCTAAGTGTTCAGATAAGCGCGAGGATGGATGTTGTCTTTCGTCTCTAACCCACCATTCAAATATACGTTTCTTTCATTAAAAGCACCGTCGTTTCAAATCCCTGAGACTGCGCAGAAGAGCCGGAATTCTCGAACTTCTTCCAGCCAGAGCACAAAGAAAGAATCCGGGCCTCTGGGGGTAAAAGTTCGAGTGACGGGCTTTCCTTTTTTGCAGCACCTTACTCACGGTGACATTACGCGTTCGAAGGCTGTTCCATACACCTTATTCCAAAAAGGCCACCATTCTAGTATTCTTTTGTTTCCATGCAAATTGGGCCCCATGGCCTCGTTCTAGGTTAAATATTCTTTTGAATTTTACGTTTGAAAGCGAGGCCATAAGGGCCAATTTGCATGGAAACAAAAGAATACAAAAATGGCGGCAATTTTGGAATAAGGTGTACAGCTTCATTCCAGCAATTTGGATTGCCTCTTGAGAGGACTTCTGGGGAGGATCCAGGATTTAGTCTAGAGGTGTTCTGAGAATGTTCCGCCCAACGCGGGCATTTGGGCCGGGGGCTGCCACTTTCCGGTACATTTAGAAATTTCGGTTCTCGGAAACGTAATTTTGAAGGGTGATTGTAGGTTGGTTAATGTCTTAGAAACCATCTTTGGTTTGAGAAATTTCAAACAAGGACCAGACCAAGCTGAAGTAAGCGAGTTTTGTCCATTTAAGTTTTTTTGTCTGAAAAAGGCTAGAAGGGTTCGACCGTAACACCTGAACACTGGGTACGTCCTAGAGTCCCTAGTTTTGAAATAAACGAACATCTTTCGTCTGCAGTGCTTGCTAGTTTAAGTTACATTATTTAGCCTTTCTTCCTACAGCTGTATGTGTTGATGGCACTTATCACAAGTACGTGTTTACCCCAGATGGCAACTGCAACCGGGAGTCTTACGATGTGTTCCTAGACTTAGGAGATGACAACGAATGCTACTGAAAAACACTTACAGCATTTTAAAGCATCCTTCATGTCACGCAGGGATTCAATTTATGCAGAAAATAAGTTACTTCAGAAACGTAAAGAGGTAGATCTATCCTTGTCAAAACAGTGAGAAATGCAGTTATGTCGACGGTGTGGGTCGACGAGGCCTATTTCCCTTTCAAAAACGGTCGTTGCCATTTCTCAGAACGGTCGTTTCCATTTGAAACGGTCGATGCTATTTTTTAGCTCTGAATTACACTCATTAGGTCTAAGAACTCAAAAGGTTGCGGTTAGTGGGAGTTGTGTCTCGCTGGTCATATGAGTTAGGGTTCGGGTTAGGGTTCTGTTTAGGGTGAGGGCTATGAACCCGAGTTCGATTCTTGAAATTTTCTGACTCTTTTTTCCTTTTATTAATGTTTTTTTTTTCCTTTTTTGTCTTAATTTTTGTTAATATTTTTTCTTAGTTGTTTCTTTTAATTATCTTTGAAGTGAAGTGTGTAGTCGACCCGTTATAAATGGCATCGACCGTTTCCAATGGCAACGACCGTTCTGAGAAATGGCAACGACCGTTTACGAAAGGGAAATTTGCGTCGACGAGTATGGAACAATTTTCTAGGTTGATTCGATTCTAAATCTCAGGTGTTCGAATAAGTGTAAATTGCAATTAATCTTCAGGTTTTTTTATGGTACAGGATATTTTAAGAAGTGTATATATACTTTGAATGTATAGCAAGAATTTTGAAAATAAGCTTATGTATATATAAATTTTTAACTTATTTGTCACCAATTTGTGGAGCAATAAATTGATCTTTTCAACCATTGCATTTAAAGTTTTTTTTTCTTTTCAAAATTCTGGTTGTTTGGCTATCTGCTCAAAGTTGAAAATCTCCCAAGAAGAAATTATGTTTGGGTGAGGGTTGCTTTGCTCGCTGTTGTTTAAAAACCCGAAGACGTACTGCTTTTGTTCGAATTCATTCAAGCACGACGTAACTATTAGAGTGTAATGCAAAGTGCTCGTTTTCTATCCATATAGACCATGTGAGCGTTAGCCCTTCTAATGGATCCTTGTAATCATTCAAGCGCGAGTGATGGGAAGATAGGAACTTTATCGTTCTAGCGCTGGAGCACTAATTAGGGACACTGTAAACTGAAATTAACAAATAACGCAAATCAAGTCAAATGTTGGTTTTTTTGAGGAGAGGGGAAACCGGAGTACCCGGAGAAAAACCTCTCGATGCAGAGTAGAGAACCAACAAACTCAACCCACATATACAAAAATTTGGTTTTATCAACGGAGTTGATAATGTAAATTGGCCACCGTACAGAGATTCTAAAAGCTGACGTTTCGAGGACAGTCCGTTTCGAGCGTTAGCCCTTCGTCAGAGCGAATCCAAACGAAGGGCTAACGCTCGAAACGTCAGCTTTTAGAATCTCTGTACGGTGGCCAATTTACATTATCAACTCCGTTGATAAAACCAAATTTTTGTATACTACTTCCCCACCGACGCAGCACCACAGTTTCTTTAGAAACTACCCCTTCAACCCACATATGACGCCGAGTCTGGAAATCGAACCCGGGCCACATTGGTGGGAGGCGAGTGCTCTCACCACTGCGCTATCCCTGTACCCCTTTCTTTTTTTGTTGTCGCGAATGTTGAATGAAATTGAAGCTTTTGGCCTCGTTGTCGGTCTCTGAATGACGTATCCATGTCCGCATCCATAGTAACAACCACGGCTGCAGCCTGGAACTGAATATAACGCCTCCCGTGAAGCTTTGTTGAATCAAATATTGATGTACCCTGCGAGCAGTTGGTTTCTCCTACGCTTCCCGACAGAGAAACCATTGGGAGCAATGGTTAGCTTTTTCGAGTGAACCGGTAAAACGATTAGTAAACTTGTGTCGGCGCTTGCGCATGCGTTCAGCTACGTAACTGCTGCGTTTGGGCGATCCTGCTGTGTAGTGATCAAGGGGACAAATTCCATATATATCCCGCAAAATAAGACGAAGTGATGTCAAATGCATCACCAGGGTGCGACGTACTTCGCACATGCTCGATGGAAAATCTAACGGTTGCTCGCAGTGGTTTCTCTCTCGGGAAGCGTAAGAGAAACCAACTGCTCTCAGGGTAACCTGCGATCAGGCGTTCTTTTCTTTAGGGAGGGTTTCCCGAGATAAAACGTAGGAAAGGAGGGTATGATTTCAGACTACTCGCAGGGTAATGTTGATGATGTGTTGAAACTGTTTTCCCACATCGTTCAACAAAATCGAACAGATGTTTAAGCCGTTTGCCCGGGCCTAATGCCTCTCAGATGAACAATACAATACAATACGATACATACTTAATTGGCCGCTCTCCATAGGGGCTTTTCAGGGCCAATGAAACACAACGAAACGACGGAACAGAACAACAACTGTTAAGAATCCCAACTGGTCGGAGGCAAACCAGTTGGCTATTTACAAGCGCAGCTTGGACTACCAGGATCAAATTCAACGAGTGGTCAGAGCGGGTCTTGAACCCTGGATATCCGAAGCTCGAGGCAAGCGCCCTAACCACTGGGCCACACTGCCTCCTTGAACAACTCACCTTTCAGCCGAGGGATCCATTCAGAATTCTTCTCCGATTTTTGTGAACCTGAATGTCTTGCTGCAAAAAGAAACTACTAATATGTGTTAAGGACGTTCGCGCCAAAGTCTTCCTACGGTGAAATTTTCTTCATTTCTCGCCTGGAGTTAGGCCATAAAGTAATTACTTAAAAAATGAAGAAAAAATTGGAGGTCGCCGACTTTGTTTCAGCTACCTTTTCCAGAGTTTTTCCAACCTCCCGCTCACTTCTCTTTAACGTTTCATGATGATTCGGAAATAAATGTGCTATTCTTTTCCCGTGTGGAATTTTTTCCCCGGCGTTTTTGTCGCCATGTTCTTTTTACTAATGCTTGAAAAATATTTATGAAAGTTAAGTAGACTAGTGCACGACTGATAAAACAACACGAATATCAGTCGTGCAGTAGTCTACTTGACTTTCATAAATATTTTTAAATCAATTTGGACCGATCACGATCTTCTCTGATCCAACGCTGTGCAAGACTTATCGTCCACGGTTTTTGCAGAGGTTTTAAAACCTCAACTTCACTAATACTCGAAGTAATGCGTGACACATTACAGTCGCGTTACCTGCGCAGTAACGTTGCGCACAAACAATTAGCGCGAACGTCCTTAATTAAATTAGCAGTTGAGTAGAGTTTTTGGCTTTGCTCTTCGGGCCCCCAACTAGTTGCCACTCATGAAAACAACACCTGTCAGTTATAAACACCTGTTCTCACTTCTGTATATAATTTGTTTTGAATTTCAACTACTTAACGAAGATGACAGAACTCTCATAATCGAACAGAACATATTTTGATTTTCAAGCTGTTTAAACTTCTTCAAATCGGATCAATAACTGTTTATTTTCGCGAAGCGTTTTTTTCTTTAGCCATGCCCTACGATTGTTTCGAAATTCATTCAGCCAATGAGAACGACATAGCCCGTCGCTTTACTTGTCATTTGAACTTGTAAAGGTATAGACGATTGCCCGGGCAGAAATTCTTTGATGCTTCCAGTCGAGCAAGGAAGAGATTGAGAAGAACAAAAAGATTTCGGATGTAAGCCTCTGCTTTAGAGAGGTGCTTGGAAGTAGCACATCTGAAAAGTAGTAGATGTCGTCCTTCTGAAAAGTGGAACATGACGGTTCACCGTAAACAGATCAACTTTCGGAATCAGAATTTGTCAAGCGCACAGTAATCACTCCGACTACGCTTGCTTCTACGCGTCAAGATAAGCTCCAAGAATTCAGCAGGGAAACTGACGATTAAGCATACGGAAAGTAAAACAGTGCGCAACAAGAATCGTTGGAAGAACTCCAGCGTTTGGAGTGAAGAAATGAAGAACAATTCTAAAGTTGGCAATTATTCTCAGAGAACAGATTCTTACGGAGCACAGTCATCTATGCGCGACGAAAAACAAGCCAATGACAAAGCATTGGACAACGCTCTTCAAAATGTGAAAAGACGAGGGTATTTTAATTCAAAGTTTGATTCCCGCACACCTTTGTCATTGCACCATCCTATCTCCATGGAAACCGAAATCTCGAGTTTACTTTTCAAGGCTAGAGAGGATGAATCCGCAACGGATTTCAAACAAATTCTAAGAGCATTTGAAAAAGCTCGTTCCCCAAGAAATCAGACGGGCTTAAGAAAGCACTTAAACCAGAAAGGAAATGAAACCCTTGGCGAGAAAGCGATTAAGTTGGCGCTTGAAAAAAACACGCAGCCAGAGGCAATAAAGAGACGCACAGAGACGCATTTTTATTCTTCATGTTTTTCCATTTTTGAGCCAAACGTTTTATCAAGCAATGAAGAGGTCGAAGATTCACGCGCACGGAGTTCGCTCGCGTGGAGCAGGTATGTATTTCCGGCTACACTGATGGAGTTTCCTCGGAAGTTTCCTAAGAGCAAGACCGTTATTTCATGTCAACCAGAGCAGAAACGCGAGAGAATAATGAACAGGAAGAAAGATACGTTGAAACCAGCAACATACAGAGATTTCAACAGCTCTGTGCAACGCCAATCATGTGGGCAAAGGACGCCATCCCAAATCTTGTACCCATTACATCACGGACATTGAGGGACTACTCGGACTCTTTGCACCACTGATACATATTCCGGTGCTTTCATGTTGTCACGGTTCGATGGGAACGAGCGTGCAATGTATATTCACTACTTGCACAAATCCCGAAATACACCTCTTTTACCCCCCAACAATCTGCATAAGCATTGTTTTCGACTTCTCTTGGGACATTTTCACGTCCCAGGAGAAATTGCAAACAATGGTTATGCAAAAGTTTTGGGGGGTAATAGAGGTGTATTATGGGATTGTGCAAGTGGTGAATTGTCCAGGATTAGCCTTCTTATCATGCTCGATCCAGTGTAACCAGGACAACATTACATCCTTTTCGGCGGGAAATTGAAAGTTGCTTTAAAGGCCAGGGCAAACGGCCTCAACATTTGCTTCAACATCCGTTGGCCCTATTGTTTTCAAATGCTCTTGGGGACTTTGCATATTCCCAAGAGCATTTGAAAACAATGGCTTATGCAAAATTTGGGGGGCAAACAAAGTGTATTATGGGCAATTCGGAAATAGAGAATTTATGATTTCAGATGACGTTCTCGTTGGCGTTCCCGTCGTCGTTGCCAAAGCTCTCTTAAAGCTCCCTAACGACGCGAATTGACCAAATTTGAGGTTGTGTACGGGACTTGAAAACCTGACGAAACATTTTAGGGTGCGTTCGATTGACCGTATTCCGGAATAGGAATACA
Organism: Montipora foliosa; assembly: GCF_036669935.1. Taxonomy (NCBI): domain Eukaryota; kingdom Metazoa; phylum Cnidaria; class Anthozoa; order Scleractinia; family Acroporidae; genus Montipora; species Montipora foliosa. Next base: position 58,196,628 of record NC_090874.1, read on the forward strand.
TGGAATACAAGTTGGAAATCCTTCGTTTTTGCGGAGATTCACATTAAAATTGTCAAACATTTGCTAAAATGCTATTTTAAACATATTTTTATCATCCTTGCAGCTTCGAAACGCGCCAAACATACCGTTTTAATCATCACTCCACGTATTCTTATTCCGGAATAGGGTCAATCGAACGCGCCCTTCCCAAACGACCACACCGTTCATGCCAATTTTATTTCTGCAATGTTGGTACACAATTTTCATTCCGAACAACTTGGGGTTGTAACGAAATTATTATAATAACGGGAAGTAATATTTTTAGACGACGTTCTTGTTGGCGTCGCCGTCTTCCTTACGTAATAAGCTCCCTAATCAAAGACGGCAACGTCATCAAAAACGCGACCAAACAATAGACTTAATTTAATGAGCAAAACAATAGCTCTGCACATGCGCTTTGAAATTTGGTGCATTTCTTTCCCGTTCAGTGCCAATCTGCAACGTGAAATGACCAAACCTCAAGTTCTAAGGAAGATACGAGCACACAACGGCGAATGTTCTATTTTATTTCTTAGGGCGCGTTCGATTGAACCTATTCCGGAGTAAGAATACGTGGAGTGATGATTAAAACGGTATGTTTGGCGCGTTTCGAAGCAGTAGGGATAATAAAAATATGTTTAAAATAGCATTGTAGCAGATGTTTGACAATTTTAATGTGAATCTCCATAAAAACGAAGGATTTCTAACTTATATTCCATGTATTCCTATTCCGGAATACGGTCAATCGAACGAACCCTTAGTTAGATCTTAAGGTCGGCATTCTTAGGCCGCGCTTGCGCATTGACGTTCATCGCTATCTGTTTTGTTTTGCCGGCCGGGACAGCAAAGGATTTACACCAAGTGTGAAACATGTGTAGCTCTGAAATGTCATAAAAGTTAGAAAGTTCAGAAAAGCAAAGTTAGAAAGCCACCTAAGCAAGTTAAACAGTTGCATGCAAGCTTGAAAAAAATCTACCCTTGAACGCAATTCGAGACCACCTGAGCTGTCCCATAGCTTTGATCTTGGGCTGCGACAAGGAGGTCTTTCCGCTTTTGCTTTTGTCCCGGCACCTTTCAGCTATTTTTGGGTGGATTGCGCAAGCCTGCGCAGCAAGCGTTTCTGTTCGACAGAAGAGCTTCGAAACGAGTTTCCGCAAACTGGCCGCGCGGAAGTTGAGGCAAGAGACCCAACCTTCGCGCGGTCAGTTTCGAACAGGACCACTTGCTGCGCAGGCTAGGATTGCGCGGTAATCCACATCTGCCTCTTTGTCTCTTGTACGCCGTTATTTTCCATGCATAATTTTCTCTTCCCCTGTTTGGGCAATTTTAGATTGTGCAAGCTGTTTGACATTAATATTGGTCAGTACTCTTCTTAGCGCAAGCAGTCTTAGATTCGTTTTCAGCGAAATTCTGGTCTGGTACGTAAAGTTCTCTCCCATAGGTTTCTGCTTCCTTTTCTAACTTTCTAATCGAGTGCAATTCCTCTGCTCACAAAAAGTTTCTGCCTCATTATAGTTTTCCAGAAGGACTGAATTTTGTTTCTTATCACGCTTTTATAAATTTGCCACATTTAATCAGTATCGGATACAATCATCAAAAAACTAAATTTGACGCAATTCTTAACTGCATGTGACCAGGGACCCGTTTCTCGAACCCTGCGTGTGTTTGCCAGAGTTGTTCGAATATCCCGACGCGTGACTGACACCAAGTTACATTTGAATTTTTAACACTGCATGCTCAATACGAAATGTCCCAGTCTTGTCCCCGATTCGAGGCCTCTGACAGACCCGATTTTTCTAGGAAGATCGAAAGAAAGTATGCTCCCAGGCTTCAAGAAACGGGCCTATAGTCACAGTCAGTTTAGAACGTCGAATTTAATCCTTGAATTTAGCTCGACATGGCGGTAGCTCGACGTTTGAAACTGAACTAAGCGCTCTTCACATAATTCTCTATCCCGCCCATTCCACCCTCCATGCCATTCCTTACTTTTTTTTCGAGATCATGTGCGTTCCGGGATCATTTGCGGTACAGTTTGGACCCGTACAGATCACTTAAGTTTTATTTCACGATGATTTTGTGGCGAGATGCGCTGATCTTATTCGTGCGTCATATCACCCGATTGTAAGATATATATTTCTAAAATCCCTCGCAACAAAACAAACACGGGCGTGGTTAGTATCCACCAAAACTGAAATACAGTACTGCTTATAAAACTCGCAATCAGGATATTTAGAATATTAAGTTACACGTTTATCACTTGTCATGAAAACTACTAAAGGTCCAAGGGTAGCACTTGCTGTGTTGCATCCTAAATCATTTGAGATGAGAAACCTTGATTCAAAATACACCAGTGATCTGCAATGTCAAATGGAGTTGATCCAATTTTACAATATTTTGCTTTTTTAGACCAATCAGATTCCAGTTGTGTAAAAACACACGCAAATTACTTTCAACCCGGCAGCCGATCATGATTTGCAGCCATGATTTGAGATGAGGTGAAAACGAAAGCATCTTGTTGTTTCGAACTGTGTCAACTGAGAAGCAAATTACGATCGATACAAGTCAATCGCGCAATAATTGAGATCACTGGGCTATCGACATAGTGATCGCTGGGCTATCGAAAAGGCCCATGTCTCTAAATCCTCTGCAAGCAGTAGTGCTTGTTATGGGCGGCAAATCTTCTCGATTTGTACACCAAGTAAGTTTAGTGGGTCATTCTTGTATTTCTTAATTTTACTCATAGCTCGCTCTGCCCTAAGAGGTTTAGTTATGCGTTTAAAAGACTAATATGGAATCTCCATCTCGTTCATATTAATCTTAATGTGTAAACGGCTAGTTTCGCATGCGTCTATCCTGTCTTGTGAATTCCGTGAGTAATTGCAATCAGTATTGAGAAGGGCATGGCACATGTTTTGGTCGTTTTAGGGGTTGAATTTTTTCAATGGCGAGTGACTGCGCTCAATACCCTTGGGAATCTGTTAGAACACGATCATTTTCTAAACCTCCGTACTGTCATAATATACACAGCGCATAAAATGCGTATGTTAACATATCCAATTTCAGGCATACACTTTGTGCAAATGTAATCTTACTTTTTATGTTCCAGAAAGTGAAAAAGTGATGCAGAGGGGATGAATTCATGCCTTCCCCATTATTTTAGTTCCATTCGCCAGTCAAGCGAGCAAGAAAGTAAACAGGGCACTAACTGAGATTCGAAACGAAGTTTTAACAGAGACACATCAGCAGTGCATACAAATAGGATTCTACAACCGTGCAAAAATATCAATTTAAATGGTATTTCTCATTTAGCGGTTTTATCGCTTAAAGTTTGGGGGCTATCACTTATTTTACATGAAAGTGCTTCTGCAAACTTCACAACGAACACTCGTTGTTTGCATTTTTCTTGTTCAAAATGTTTTAAACTAATGGAAAACACGAAAGGATCACGCAAGTTATCCCTTCATCTCGTCAGTTGAAAGTTTATATATTTATCAAGTAAAAATATCGTTTCCCAGCTACTTGAGGACGGTCATTTCCAAAAACATATAGACTGTTGGTGTCTGTCGTGTTTACTTCGAATTGAAGGTTGTCTCAGTGCTACTCAAAATCTGAATTGCAAATCCAAAGCGGTAATTAAAGTTTGTTTCAGGTTTTATCCAGCAGATGTGGTTGTCCCGGGAAACTAAAATGAAAGACTGCTTTTAATCACTTTTCAAGAAATTCAATTCGGAAAACTATCAAAACTGACAAAAAGCTTAATGGCATCTCTGTTTCTTCCAATTTCCGCCAGAAAATAGGTGCTCTCAGACATAAAAACGTGACTCAAGGTTCAAGGTTAGCGTAGAAAACGATACGAGATGATTGCACACATCGCATGGCTGTCAAGTCTGACAAAAGTATTCAGAGGCTCGCGTGAATCTCTTTTCTAGTGAGAAGATGCTTTTGAAGTTCAACTGTAACGCTCTTTAAAACGAATTACATTTGTGTGTTCAAGTACTTTTTGACTTTCGTGAAAGACAAGTAAAATCAATCACCTAATTTACCGTTTAAAAAACCAAAGAAAGCTGCACCTTTTCTAGATCACAAAAAAAATTCTTGAGGCACAAACTTCCTTCATTTGACCTAAGGCTTATTTTAATAATTAACGCACAATGTACAGCTTTTTGATAGCGAAATGGACTTAATTTCAAACTAAAACTAAGACCCTCATAGGTTTAACATAAAAGGGTGGATCTATTATAATATTGTTCATGCGAAAGACCTAAAATAATCAAGCTGGTTCAGTTTCACAACTGCAATTATCACTTTCATCCGGTTTGTTGTAGCCAATGACGACAGCCTAATAACCAGCCTTGGACACACTCGGCGCGAGATGAGATAATGTTGAAGAAAAAGGCTAGCTTGGTTTTTCGGCTTAAAAGGCGCGAAGAGAAAACTACCATATGGGGGTTTATTCGTTCGCACTCACCTTTATAACACGTGGGAAATGAGCGCCGAGAGAAGCGAGAGGGCGCAATGGCTGGGGAAAAAAAAAGAGCGTCCGATAATCACGTGATTAAATTTCGCCCGCTGTTAAAAGGGAGTAAATAGGACCAATCAACCGTCATCAGCTCATTTCTTTTATTTGTGTCTTTCTTTCCAAGGACATCTCAGAATCACTTACAATCGCATTGATTGCCTCAAAGATTGTATGCAACCCAAAATTAAGCCTAAAAAAAATATATTTAAAAATTGAGAAACCTTAATGATGCATTCACATGACCAAGGTGGCTGGAGGAAAATAGTTCAATATGGACGAAATTAACTGCAGCTCACGTATTCGAGGCAATGCAAATATCACAATGTATTGGTCATGAGTTGATTACCACGAGTGAGTGTATTCAAAAAGACATATAAAGTTCTTACTGACAACGTTCTAGGCCGTTCTGAAACTTTCCATGCTATGCGATGATCGGAAAAAAACACAAGGAGCTGTAACTTTAGTAAGATACCTTAAGTAAGTAACATGTTTTTATAACTCTTGACAATAAGCCAGTTCGGAGTTTCAAGAAACGAATTAATGTGCCCGTCGGGACAAAAAAAAAGTATATATGTCTTCTTTGTTATGTTAAATAGCAGAAAGAATTTGAATTAAAAATCTTTTGGTTTTTTTGTTTAAATGTATGCTTCCTTTTATCCCGACGCGCGCACGTTTTTTGAAACTCTGAACTCCTTAAGGCCGAGACACACTAGGCGACAAGTCGCAGCGACAGGTTTCTGCGACAAGTCGCTCCGTGTGTGCTACTTGCAAAACAAGTCGCTGCGACACGACGCCTGTTCGGTGCACACGCAGTGATCTCGTATGAGGGGAATGTGAACTAGTTTTCTAATTCAATATGGCTGACCATATGACGCTCTTTCATTGGTTTATTTTATATTTTGTTTGCAGCGCTTTTTTTGCGGAAGTGTACACACGGTGCGACAATGCTGCTTTCGCTAATTTTGTCGTTGCGGTCAGTCGCACGAATTCAAACTGGTTTAAATTCGTGCAACAGATCGCGGCAACAAAATTCTGCCCCAGCGAACATGAATTTCACAAAATTAACCGTGTCACACGAGGCGAATTGTTGCGGCGACTTATCGCCTGGTGTGTCCCGGCCTTTATTGAATCGAGCATACCATGAAGCATAGTGGGCCGTGCTTCAGAATACGGGCCTCTAAACTGACCAATCACTGCGCGCGTAACATATGCGTAATAAAGATGTATGAAGTATCATCGACTTCAGCTTGATTTTCCCTGTTACGTAATCCTCTTGAATTCTCTCCTAGTGCGCATTCTTTACCCGATCGCAGTTGAATCAAATCGCTTTTCAATTATTTGAGGCTCAGACCTTTGTTATTTTTTTCATTGTGATTTCATGCGTGTCAGTTTGTGTTTCTCTTCTTTCTTATATCCTAATATACTGTAACGTGATGAATGGAGAAAAAATAAAGAAACAAACATTGTGATGACTTTGTCGACAACCCCCAGCCCGACCAAGCTAATATCTTTTTGGCACAACATTTTACTGACAATAGAGTACATTGTGACACACTCCCTGATAAACAAGTTGGTACTATTACAGTGTAACAAAAAATTTTTGTTGAACGAATCCCTACGTGCAAAAGGAGGAGTTCTATTGTGAATTAAATAAATACTTTCTATCTATTTCAGTGGCCGTGAAGCTATCTTTGGTCTTAGCAGTGGTAATCGGGGTGGCCTCGGCCCTAGTTGCCGCGTTGCTTGCTGTCCTTTGCAAGTGCTGCTGGGTCTGGTTGCGTTATCGCAAAACGTATCGCGGGCGCAGCCTTAAACAAGAGACATACTACATTCACCAGAAAGGAAGATGGCCGAAGGAAATTACTTATCAGACTTACGAGAACGGCTCTGTGGCTGACAGTCTTTCTAGTGGAGAAGACCCATACATTATTGAAACACCCGGAGACTTCGGGAAACTTCAATTCTCAATTGAATACAACAAGGAAGAAAAAGTTATTAGCATTGGTCTGGTTCAGGCGAAGGGAATCATTTGCCGAACGAGCTTACCAACAGCTTTAATTTATCTGCTAGTACAAATTTGTAAGGACGAAGAAATTTTAGCAGAGAAGGAAATTGAGAAACAAAAAATGACGTTTGTCCCGCAATGGAATGAAGAGTTGTTATTCTCGTTCGGTGACCACGCAATTGAAACACTCTCACTCCACATTCAGGTGATCGAGGTGGACGCGTTTTCAAACTTGCATGTGATTGGTCAGGTGTTGCTTTCGCTGGACGAGGCTGAACTTGATAAAACGCAGCCCAAGTGGTACGACATTACGCCGGGTCTGCCACAGGTATATATGAGTGTGGTCAGCCAGCTTTCCCATGTTTCCCCCCTCCCCCTTCCTTCTGCTATGCACTTATTACCGAACGCGCAAGGCTTGAGAAGACCAAAAGTTATTTAAATGTGTCTTTTACCCTTTCAATCCCGTAAGGGCCACTAAGACTTAGAGATTTTACTCTGTCTAACGCCAGACCATTTTACTCGTCAATGGGGAACCCCACAGGAGTGAAAGGGTTAAAGTCATCTAGGCCTTATAGTAGCTTTTAGTAAATTTTACCAACATTCTTTAAAACCTATAAAGAGAAAAACAGCACATGGGCTCCAGTGACGTAATCATCTTAGTTGAGGCAGCAAGTGGGACCTCCTTTGTGCGTTTATCGTTAGTTTTTTCGGCCCTGGCAAAGTTCAAACATCACCTCTCGCCCTGATCACAAAAATGTTGAAATAAATTAGACGCCAACAACTCACCAGACAAAGGATTCCAGTAACGTGACCAAGTCAGAGACACGGCCATGCCGCAAGAAAAGAAAGAAAAGAATAAAAGATACTAAGGAGCCGAGTCAACCTATTTTTTTTATTTCCGTGCTTCCTTTTTTAGGGGGCAAGTCACGAACACGCTGGTGAGTTGCTCGTCTCCTTGAACTACTTTCCTACGACTCAACGTCTTACTATCGTCATTCTCAAGGCGAGAAACCTGAAAATAGAGACGCAGACTGGTTTATGGGGTAGGTTTGAAGACTGATTTTTGTTGAGTTCTTAACACTAATCTGCAGCAATTTAAAGTTGTCAAATACATTTGCCATTGCCTTTACTTGAAATGGCAAACGGCCTTGTAGCATTAAAAAGAATTTCATATTCGAAATTCTTTCTCTTTTTCGAGAAGTTGTTCAAGCCAACAGGAAAGAAGTGGGAAAAAGTCAATTGAATTACTTTGATTTTTTTGCAAAACGCAAATTTCAGATCGACCTTTGTCGCAATTATACACTTGATGCAAAATCTCTCTCTTTATTTCCAAGGTGAAATTTGTTAACATCATTATTGAATCAGGGAAAATTAAAGAAATTATCATCCCCCAAACCCAGACGTATTCCAGAAAACACTTTTAATTTCAAAAGATTTCGTTGCTCAAAGGAGATCTCCTAAAGAGGCCTCTGCTTTAAAATCGAAGTCAAAATGATCTCAATGACAATCATTCAAAAATGTTTTCTATGCCTAAACAGGGCAGGGGACCATAAGGGACCATAAGACACAAACAGCGGCGAAAAACATCAGATATAAAAGCACCCTTTGAAATTATCTTTTCGTTTGACGTTTCGTGTGCTCCTGCATACATGTTCAGAAGTGACGGTTACTGCAAAATTTGAATTTAAATATACAGGATCACTAACTTATTAACTATTAACTATTAAGTAACAATAGAGGTGACAAAAAAAAACTAGTAAAGACAGCTTTTCGCTGCTGAAATATTCATTTCAGTATTAACCGTCACTTCTGAAGATGTATGCAGAAGCATACGAAACGTCAAGTAAAAGATAATTTCAAAGGATGCGTTTGTATCTGATGTTTGTCACCACTGTTTGTGTATTATTCCAGATAAAACTAGGATGGCCAAAGAAAAAGAGTATTTACGACACGGGACCATTAATAATGAACTTTATTTAAGTGTCAACCGTATTTGGTTCCGGGGCACAAAATGGGGGCACTGCACAGAAAGCAAATCAACTCAACTCATATCAAATCGTAAGCTAGTTTTTGAGGAGAGAGGGAAACCGGAGTACCCGGAGAAAACCTCTCGGAGCAGGGGCCCGTTTCTCGAAAGTCCCGAAAACTTTTCGCGCCCGAAAAGCCATTTGTGAAATTGCCAACCACTTGTTTTAGAAAGCCGATCTTTTAACATGTTTTCAAGGCAACAAAAAGAAAACTAACTGTGAAGTTTGGCGAATTAAATCCTCTCCGTTCTTGAGATACTAAGGGAATTGTGACACCCGAAAACGCCCCGTAAAGTTTCGGGACTTTTGAGACACGGGCCCCAGGGTAGAGAACCAACAAACTCAACCTGCAAGTCTGGGAATCGAACCCGGGCCACATTGGTGGGTGGAGAGTGCTGTCACTACTGCGCCATCCCTGTTCTCTAACCTATCCTTCGATATCCTTATCCCCGAACCACAGATACCAGACTTGCCTTGGAAGATGCGCTCTGTTCGATGGTGCTAAAATGTCATAAGGCTAGCCCAGACTCAGTTTTGTATACGTCGTGTTTATGGGCCAATCATATCAATACGCCATTTCCGAGTTCATGTCGGCCTCCTCTTCAAAGCGAGTCTAACTGCGAAGTTTTTGTGATGGTTATTAGTTCTACTTTCGATGAAAATGAAAACTAATATTCATAAGAAAAACTTCGCGCTTAGACTCGCTTTGAAGAGGAGGCAGACGTGAACTCGGAAATTGGCCAGTTTGAAAATAGAATCTCTTGTAAGGAAACAAATTTGTTCATTTCCTGCTACTACTTGAATTTTTTTTTTGTAACATTTTCTGTGACTACTTGAAATTAATTATTTTTGGGACACTTGTTTTCGCAGGTCCCTCTGTAAGAGTTTTTTTAATGGTAAACAGAGAAAGACTGGGGAGAAAGCGGACAGCCATGCAGAAAAAGACTTTAAATCCAGTTTACAACGAAGCTTTTACTTTCAAAGTTACTTCGGAAACGCTACAGAAAGTTACTTTCAAAGTCACTGTTGTTAACAAGCTTTCGCAAGGCCCTGATCAAACGGTTGGCCATGTGCTTCTTGGGCAGAATGTAATCGGAAGTGGCGTTTCGCACTGGAATCACATGCTCGCTTCGTTGAGGAAACCTGTGGCTATGTGGCATCCTGTAATTCCAGAAACTTGAAATCGCACAAAGGCGAATCTGATTTAAATTAAGGGTACAAAAATATTCGAAGTATATTTATTTCCTATAGAGCGGTCCAAAATTGAGTGTCATGCGCATTGATTGTCTTATAAATTTCGCGCCACTTTTTTTTTTTTTTCACCATTGAAATGCGAAAGTACAACATGTGCGCTTTTACCCGCGCTTTTTTACCCGCGCTTGATGCAAGTGACAGGTCATATTGGTTCATTGCGCTAGCTTGCGCCGGTCTTGGTTTTGCGACACTCGATGAAACTGCTTAAAGGGGAGATTTATTGTTATTGGTCCAGGTGACTTGAAAATGGGTTAATTGTAAATAATGCCATGGGTTATATGAACTAAAATTAACACCTTATTCCAAAATGGTCGCCATTTAAGAATTCTTTTGTTTCGTTGCAAATTGGCCCTTTTGGCCTCGCTTTCAAACGTAAATTCAAAAGAATATTTAACTCTGAACGAAGCCAAAAGGGCTAAGTTGCAATCGAACAAAAGAATACTAAAATGGCGGCCATTTTGGCAAAGATTTTACATTGTCGAGATGAATAAAAAAACCGACGGACATTAACATCATCTCAAAAGATGGACAGCTCTACGAGTTTTAAAAATTGTCGCCATTCTTTCACATATTAAGTTTCTTCATGTTGATCTGGCCCTTTCAACTTTTTTTATGGGTTACTATACTTCAACTCTCTTCCTCAAATTCTTAATTCCTTTTAAATCTCGATAATCTGAGAAGACGTTTTGTTCAGGGTGTTATGACACTAAAAGAAATGAGTAAGATAACAAAAGTTTTAATCGCGGGACGAATAAAGAATTCTAAGGACGAAAAAAAGAATAAACAATAAACAATTATAAGAACAAAGCTAGCGAGTGATCAACTCTAAACATTAACTTGGAAAAAAAGCCTCAGAACGGAGGACGGATGAGGGTGGGATGGTTTCCGAAAGATTTTATTTTTTTATCTCGGAGTTTATACAAATACCATGGGAAAAATTACACCGTAAATAAACATCCGTGGCGCTGGGCCCGACATATAGGATTTACGCATACAAGAAAAGGCGTCAATTCTTTAGAGATACTCAGACTGTTAAAATCGACCATTGAAAATATAAATTCGAAAGCCCAAAAAAAAATTTAATCGAAAACAAGTGCAAAATAACATGGCATCTGTCTGCTCCACTCCTCTTTCTTTAACGAGATTAGCTTCACTTTGATTCTCTTTTCATGCCAGTTTAGGGAGTGAAACGAGAGAGGAACCATTGCTTGCAAGCGATCCGTTCTCTGTTGAGTAAGCGCGGCCGTCGACACCCACTCACCACATCAATTTCGTACCCGGCATTCGAGAGATCAAGACAGAAACTGATTTGCAAACTACCGGTCATTCTACTAGTTTCCTCTTTATGCACGCATACCTAAATCATTCAGTTCGAACGCATCCCATCGCTTGCTGGAAACAGTCAGCGCGTAACTTACTGAAATACTCGAGATCAAAGTCATTCTCTTAAAGACATTAACATGTTTTGGAAAAAAAGAGCTATTGGTAATGATTGCAAATCTTAAGAGTACGGAAATGAGTTGCGTATTCTTATGCAAATCAAGCTCATTTCCCTTACAATAGTTGAGCACCAAGACTCACTTCGAAACCGAGACAAACAGCAACTCGGAAATGGTCCATTTTCGAGTGGACTCTCTTTGAAAGCGAGACTAAAGTGAAATTCGGAAATGGTTCACATGAAAATAACCCAAAATTGCTCAAAAACGTCAAAATCAAGTTTCTAATTTAAACTAAGCTAAAAATAATTTACCATATTAAAAAGTCATTAGTAGCTACCTAACTTTCTCTACTTAAGGAAAAGACCCTAAAGCTAAATAATCGTTTGCTCTTGGACAAAATTCGTTTTTAAAATATTGATTCCTATCGCTAGAAGCGATTTCCCAAACTGATGTCACTTCCGATCGATGTTTTTGCCACTTCAAGCCTCGACGCAAATACAGCATTTATTTAATAGCAGAGCAGATCAAAACAAGAGTGCATTTTTGCACAAACTTTCAAAACCTGACTAAAAGCCATGCCTCGTGTATTGATGTAATTTGCTGGATTTTCTGATAAAACTAGGCTCATCGACTAAAACTGAGATTCGAAATACGTACGGACAAACATACAACTACGTGAAGTTACCTTTCGTAGCATACGTACCTACGTAAGCTTTATGTTGCGGGAAAGGTTTTAGGACTGTTCCTGCATGAAATCATAAGCACGAAATCCCAGTCCTAAAATTTCCGGGTGGATTGTCTTAAGGCAACAACACTACATTACTATGAAGGACAATGCACTCTCCTCTTCCATGCCATTCTCGTTCAGTATTCGGTCCTGGCCGGTTTCTCGAAAGTCCCAAAAACTTTTCGGGCCCGAAAGTCATTTGTGAAATTGGCAACCGCTTGTTTTGGAAAGCCGATCTTTTAACATGTTTTTAAGGTAAAACAAAGAAAAATAACTGTGAAGTTTGACGAATTAAATCCTCTCCCTTCTTGAGATACAAAGGGAATTGTGACACCCGAAAATGGCCCGTAAAGTTTCGGGACTTTTGACAAACGGGCCCCTGGTCTCGTCGACTCCTGGCTCTAGAAAGATCGGGTAACTTCAAATTAGTACATGCCAATGTTTACAAATTGTCTATAGAACCATCATGAACTGAATAGTCCTTGAGAGCCTTCATCATGTCTCTCCGGCTCAGAGGCATTACGGCACCGTAAGAGATATCAGTCGGCCACGCAAACAAAGATTGTAAAATTCTAAAATTTCCTGAATCCGGGTCCACAAAATAAAAATCTGCTCTGCGCTGGCCGTCTGCGCATGTGCTGAAATCGAGAATCACGATGGATCCATTGATACAAGTAACGTAAGGTCTTGTGATCTTTGCTTCATCGAGCCTCCCCTCTTGGTCCTGCTGTGCTGTGGTGCTCGACAACACAGACAGCCCACCCGCACATCCTGCGTTGAGTTCTCTGTTCTCAGTGGTTGGGTGATAAAGAAAGGACCCTTGCTCCGTTTGTCCCTTAGGCATGTACAGCGTGTTCACCTGTACTCTCGCCACTTGCCAATCGTCCGTCACAGGATCATAGAGCTCGCAATCCGTCGGAATCACGTCTTCACCTCGCTCTCCGCCAATCACATAGATTTTCTCATTGTGGACAAACGCAAAGGCACTGGATCGCGGCTGGTGCATGGAACTAACATACGACCAGCGATCAATGTGTGGGTCGTACCTTTCTACCGTCTTTAAACACTCCCTATGAGATGACCCATCAGTGCCTCCAAACACAAAGATGTACCTGTTTTTGAAGTTGACCGCACTTAGCTCGTACCGAGGCTCAAGCATGTCCGCTACTGGTGACCAGGTCTGTTTCTCAACATCATACCGCTGTACTGTTTTGACTTCTGTGACCTCCTGCATGGACATTCCTCCTATCAAGTAGATGAATTTGCCCATAGTCACGGCTGCACAGTCAAAGGTCATGGGTGCAGAAGGCTCTATGTCTGTGGTGGGAGCCACTCCTGAATTTGGCATAAGATGACGGGCCGTCAAAGGATTTCTGTGGAATGCAAGCTTTGGGTTGTTCCAAGGAACTTGCACATACAATCCAGAGCTGGTATAAACAAGAGGGGTGCCATTGGCCAACATTGACTTGTTATGTGGAATGCGAGCAATAAGAGACCACGGACCAGCAAATGGAAGCCAGTAGCAGAGATTGTAGGAGTGAGTGTAATGTAGCCTATGTGTCAAACCAAACAAGACCACATTGTGGTAGGCTGAAGTCTTCAAGATATCCTCAATTGGAACATCATCGTCCAGTCTGTATCCGGAGAATCTTGTCAGCTCATCGATGCCTTCATCTGCAACAAGCCTCTTAAGGTACTGATCTGGAATACTACCCATGTGAATAAGATTCAAAAGTCTCCTAAATGATTCCTTCCTGTCTTCTAGTGAATGCCTATACCATCGAATTAAACATTCCAACATTTGAGCTTCGCTGGATAAAATGTCATCATTTGAAAGAAACCACCTAACATCTTGCTCTGTGATACACAGAAATTCGCTTGAATGTGCAATGCTCCAAAAGTGAATGGATACAAAATTCACCATTTCTTGGTACACCTCATCCAAACAATCAAAACTTCTAACAAGGGAATATACCAGCCAAAAGTTTAGCAATGTTGAAGAGTCCTTTACAAAATCAATAATTCGTCTTTTCAAGTGCTCTATTAAAAGATAATCGCTAGCCTGCAGCAAATTCCTTGCATTATGAAATGAAATGTTGATCTCTCCAATGTAAACAAAATTTAACAACTCTTCAACAACTGTCTCATCTATGACTCCAAAGTCGACATTCTTTTCATGAACCTCTCTCATTTCTGACCTAAAGAGTCCTTCAAAATAACAGCTAACCGCTGCTAGCACATTCTTGTGAACTGGTACAACTTTGCCACTACGTGTTGTCAAGGTAACATCACAAAACAAACCCTTTGTTTGAAATGATGACAACCTTGTCAAAACAGCATCTTGATTATTGGAATTAAGCACTCTTAGCTTGGTAACGGATATTTTGTTTCCCTGCAGGAGTTCGGCAAATTTAGTAAATAACTCTTGCACACCCAAAGTCTCTGCTAAGGAAAGCACTGATAAATTATTGAGCTCATCCAGTTTGCATTTTCCAGTGTACAGGATGTTAAGAATATTTTCCATAGTGCTTGGGTCAACTTTTTCAAACTCACAGTCAGTTGGTTGAGAGGAGTCACTTTCAGAAAACAGATCACTGAAGAAATTAGAACTAGCAGCCAAGACATTTCTGTGGACAGGAAAATTCTTGCCATTGACTCTGATGGTGAAATCAGTGAAACGATTCTCCTGTCGATATCTGTTAAGAGTTTCAAGGACAAATAACTGGTATGACATCTTGAGAGATTTTGGTTCCTCACTGCTGACTTTCTCTTGCCCTGCCTGCAATCCCCTTAGATCATTTCCATCGTTGCTTGTTGCGATGGATATCTCCACATTACTTGGTTGCAGTGGAACCTCCCTCTCGAAAGCAGCAGAAGTACACGAGCATTTGGACAAGATACTACCCATTTCAATGTTAACAACACAACAACCGACTTGCTTTTCCCTTTCATATCATACAACAGCTTCGATTGACAAAAGCAGACTATCCAGCCTCAAACTCCAAAGATTATGTGCCATGCTTGAGAGGGAAGCAGCATCTGCATTTCAGGATCTCGTGTGGAAGAACAACAGGTAAAATTCACCAGCCATTGCCCCAATCTGAAATGGATTTATTATCTCAGTGCACTATTCTCACTGCAAATTAAATTAAGTTGCTACTGCCATTAATGCATGCCTACCACTGGGATAAAGCTTTACGGCACTTTTTGGGTACACAGGCCAACCTAATCATGTCTAAGATGTTCCATAAGCGATAGCAAATAATTTTATTCCCCCCCCCCCACCCCACCCACTACCCCAGATAACAGTTGGTCACCTTATCATGATTAGCCCGCAATCCATTTGCATGACTATCGGCTCAACAGTTTTCCACATAAATTAAGGGTAGTAATGAGTAGGCAGTGACCATGAGACACTAAATTATATATTAAAGCAAATTAATCAACAAAAAGGCACCAAGGCCTTTAGAGCTCCCCTGTAAGCAAAACATGCTTTTGACAAACAAGTAAGTAAAATATAGAACACCGAAACTCAACTTTACTTAGGAAGACATTCCTTCTTTTCACGTGATATGCAAAAAAGAGTAATTAACAGTACTTCACTGTGCAAGGCAGAAATTGATATTCACTAAATTTTTAAGAACAGGGTAATACAGTTTATACTATTCACATAACAGGGTAACTTCTTGTGTTAAGACAGAATCCACTAATTTAGAGGACCAGAGGTCATAATACCCATTCAATGCATATCAGTTCCCTCCCCAGCAGGGGTGGTGCAGTGGTGAGAGCACTCGCCTCCCACCAATGTGGCCCTGGTTCGATTCCGAGTCTCAGCATCATGTGCGGATTGAATTTGTTGTTGGTTCTCTCCTTGCTCCAAGAGGTTTTTTTTCCGGGTAAGCCAGTTTTCCCCTCTCCTCAAAACACCAACACTGCTAAATTCCAATTTGATCCAGAATGCACAGACACATGTTGAACAAGATCCTGAGCACTCTTAAGGTGTTCTGTGGGTAAACAAATTCCATTTCCATTTCCGTAAACAAATTCCACTTCCATTTCCATTTCTCTACACCCACACCGGCCACTCAGTGCCTTCAGTGCAATCTAGTCTTAAATGTAACAGAATAAAAGACTTTTTCTAATTAACCCAATATCATTGGTTAATGCAAGATTTGAATGCTACTGTGAGTGTGCAGTTCGAACATTACAAATTGTAAAGTGTCAAACACCATGCCAAAATCTTTAGCAAAAACAGACACCACTGATGACTGTGATGCTCACCTCCCTTACGCGAGCTTGGTTTTAAAACCATCATTAAACCAAATAATAATTGATGTTATTTTTATATCTATTTTTTAAGTGGAGGCACAGTGGTGTAGTGATCAGCACTTCAGACTCCTGACCCCAAGGTTGCTGGTTCAGGCCTAGCTCAATCACTGGGTTGTTTCCTTAGACAAGAAACTTTGCTCCACACCTTCTCTCTCCTTCCAGGTGTATGAATAGGGACCAGCTACACACTGCTGAGGGTAAACCCTGAAATGGACTAGTATCTCATCCAGGGGTGAGTATCAACACTCTCAGTTGCTTCATGCTGAAACCAGGATAAGCTCAAGCTGTGTGAGCCCCAGTGACTTGTGTGTTACTTTACCTTACCTCTTTTAACCCTTTGACGTCCAAACCGGCCTAAACCGGCCAGACTTAGCATTTTACTGTCAAACGCCAGACTATTTAACTCGTCAATGGAGAACCCCTGCGAGTCAATGGGTTAATGGACATATAACACTTAATTATTATCCAACTTTATTATATGGCTCTGTTTCACGAGGACTGGGAACTACCAAATTCACGAATTTGATTGGTTAAAATCGATATTGACCGCGGTCTAGATTTTCCCATCTAGACCGGCATCTAGACTGGTAATGTTTTGCGGTGAAAAGATGCAAACTAAAATGCAAAAATATTGAGTATTTTCTCCTACCAATATTTATTTATGGAAGTGCCAAACAGCATGATGACAAAAGAGAGGATGACGAGCAAACTTTGACAGAATTAAGTTCAGCTCATCGCCATTCATCGCTGTTTGCAAGCAAAATGTTAGTACAAACCAGTTACATTAAACGAATTAAATTGTTCTTGTTTGCCATATAATAAACATCTTATTAACCGAGCTTAGTCAGTCTGTATGGGAGAATCTTGACCTCGGTCGTGTGTACAGACCTCACTGCGTTCGGTCTGTACTCACGACCTCGGTCAAGATTCTCCCATACAGACCTCCTGCTCGGTTAATAAGAGCTAAGTATTAGTTATTGTACAGAAAACAAACGAAACGAGTACAAATATTCCACGATATATTGCACACTTAGTTTTTGTCAGTAGAGAGCCGGTTTTACTGGTTTGGGTTGCTGACATTTGCCTCACACTCCAGCTCTGTAACATGTTCTTCATTTGCAAAAATTTTAGTGCAAAGAAAACTGGATAATATATCTATAGCTTATTAGATTGGTATGTAGTATTCCTGTCAGAGTATTTCTACTCGTTTTATTTTGACTCGCCCTAATGGGCTCGTCAAAATAAAGTACAACTCGTAAAAATATTATACACCACAATACTACACACCAAAACATCTAATAAGATTTAACAAATTGAAAGTGGTTCTGCATTGTCTGTACTCTTGTCGACAAAATGTTGTCGACAAAATGTTGTGGACTCACGAGGCACAGACTTTTGTAAAAGCTGCAGATATTCAAAACACTGGAAAACGCTCAACTGCAGCAAGTTAATTATTGCTAACTTCACACTACTATCAGACATTGACATCAGAAAGCCGTTGAGTAAGTCGGATGCTTTTTAAGTAATACAGTTTTTATAGCTGGGTTGTCCGTTTTTTTCCTTTGGGATACCAACCTTTTCATTTTACTAAAAACTAGTCTCCCGGCAAACTTTCTGGTCATCTGGGACGACCAGACGACCACTAATTTCGAGTAATGACGTTAAGAATGATCATGCCCAATTAAAATAATCTCTGCTTCTTTTTTCATTTGAAATGTAGATGCACGGTATTCACTTCCAATGTTAGTTTGAGGTGCATCTTGTATGTCACACTTCGAATGAGACTTAGGAATTTCAAAATGAATTCTGAATTTTGATTGATCTAGTATTCTTGTTGGTACTTATTTTCTTGTATAGCATTGTATATTTATGATTATTAAAAACTGGATCATTGGATAATGCAATTTGAGAGTTTTGATTGGCTAAGCCAGCATGGGTTATGAGCCATTATACCATGATCTACAAACAAGGCAAGCATATGCGTGATTTTTTGAGCCTTTTTATTTTTATTGTTGTCTAGTTTTCTATATTTTGGGGGCTTCTTAATAAAACAATTATTAATCCACTCGCACTTGTTGGATATGGGATGATTATAGCCAACTCGGCGCTCTGCGCCTCGTTGGCTATCTATCATCTCTCATTATTTACAGACTGAGATTTACGCGCCAAAAAGCATTGAGATAAAAATAGTCTCTTCACGCTATAGAAGCCAGCTGATTGGTCATATCATTTTTTTCACTAGTGAAAAATGACGTATTGATGCTCTGATTGGCTATATCGTAATTTTCACTAGTGAACAAAACCGTGTTGCTTGCTCGCCGCTCCTCTTGACTGACAAATAGCACATTTCTATGAGCTTAGGCACATTTTACTTTAGAAAGATGGCTTCAAATCAGACTAACCGTTTTCAGAGCCTAGATTCATCAGTAGAAGAGTTCATAGACGGACAGGAAAAGGAAAACACCAAGAAAAAGACCAAACACAATGTTGCTCTGTTCCACGAATTTCTTGTTTTGAAAGGCGAGACGAGACAAATGGATGAATTGACTCCTCAAGAGCTGAACAAGTTTCTCAGCGAGTTCCTTATAACGGTTCCCAAAAAAGAAGACATTGAGGAATACGAGCCTAATTCCTTAAAGTGCCCCTGTGACCAAAAATCAATTCATATTTTTCTTTGGATTTCAAAACTATGTTAACAAAACCCCAAGTGACCCACGTTTTAAGCCTTGATTTCAAAAAGACACCTCTTTTTTTTTTAACTGTAATTTTCCTATTTAATGGTCCGCCATTATTAACATTATGTTCTTGAGAGAGCTGGATCGAGGAGAAAATGACATCGAAGGCTCACTAGTTTAAGAGTGCAATACGTGTGTACGCCGCAGAATTAATATGCAGCACGGGGGTTTTGAGCTTTCAGACTTTTAAACTCACGCTTTACATATATAATAAGCTGCGTTCACATGCTGAAATTTTAAGCTAGTGAGCCTCTGACGTCACTTTTCCCTGGATCCAAGCGTCTGAGGTCCAATCGGTCAGTTTTGAACGTGAGTAATGGCGGACCTTGAAGTCCAAAACTTACACTCAAAGTAAACGGCCTTGGATAAAAATCACAGCTCAAAATTTTGCCAGTCAGGTGTTAAACAAACACACTTTCAAAATCTGAAGGAAAAAAGGAAGTGGTTTTTTTGATCACAGGGGCACTTTAAGGGAATTCTTTGCTAGCTTTGAGCGCCATTTGAAGAAAAAAACAGCATTTTTGCCTGATAATTCAGATATAAAGCATTTTACGAGGAAGCCATTTCAGTGCAACTCTCGAACTGTGAGGCGGCTTGACAGTGCGTTGTTTTCCTTTGAAAGAAAATAAAAGATATGTTTATCTTTGAGTTCTGTTCGCTTATGAATCTCGGTATGTATATAATTGCGTTTGACGAAGGAGAAGGCTTCCTAATTTCATGGGTCTCCTGTGAACACTAGCGAAAGCTCTGAGGGTTTTTTGGGCTTTCTATCGGGCGGGCAGTTATGACGTCACATCGACTTGTTACTACTTTTGCCTTGTATTTGGCACTTCCATCTTTTGTATGAATAGGTTCAAATTCTAGCTTTGTACTGGTGCAAGGTTGAAATGGAAAATGAAACCTACACCTGAGATCTGATTCATTCTGTTTTTTTCTAAGACAATAATTTGTACTGCAACGAGTGTGCCCTTGTACCATGTTCAATAAATCTACATAATCATCATCAGATTGTTGCATATTTACAATATCTTTGTGCTGCCTCTGACATTTAATTTAATGTCTCAACTAATTTCCTCCTACGTTTTTTGTATGATTTTAGCTAAATTCATTGAACTTCAAATGCACTTATTAATCTTTGATTACTCCTAGTAAAAAAGTTATTTCACAGTTAGTTGGCTTGTACAATTTTTATTCACTCGTAGTGTTAAGCAAACTCACTCGCTGCGCTGGTTCATTTGTTTTACACAACTTGTGAATAAAAACCGTACGTGGTCACCAGCCATGAAATAACCTCTAATATCCAACACGCGCTCATGGAATAATTGTCAAATATGTGATATGCAAATCTTGATTTACAAATTAGTGAGCTGCTACAATAATTATAAAACTAACAGCTAGAAAGTTAAATAAGAGCTCTTTCAATCACCACTGAGTGTGAGATTTTGTACTCTTTTACGGGCCATCCTTACAGCTAGGTTTTTTTTTTTTCAGTTTTCTATTGAGTCACAGGTGAATTCCCACTAAAACAGTTCATGTGGGCATTTCCGACATTTTGCTTCGTTTCGCCGTGCATTTCGCTTTTTGCCGCATTAGGCCACCGTTGCCGACTCCCTGTCGCACAATTTGATTTGCTGTCGAGAAGACAGCATCTACCCACAAAATCAGGATATGCAAAGAAAAACGAACAACAAGGTTTGGCCGGAACGGAAAAAACGATGAATTATTTGTAATTGAGTAACAGTCAACGAAATTAGAAGCTCACTGTTAGCGCACTACCCATTATTCTATTGCAATAAAAGGAAGTTTTAACACCCAATAAAATGGTTTGTATATTTTTACATTACATTTCTTACCTGCTTGACAGTATTTCCAAATACAAACTGTTATTTTACTTACGCTTACAGTCTCCGAGTCGGTAACTGGTCGTTCCGCCCCAGAGAACTGCCCCAGAGTCGATCCGACTCACGCACGCATGTTTGTGTCGAAGCACTCACTTTAATGATGAAAAGCACTCATTTCAATGATTAGATCTAAGCACTTATTTTAGTGATTATAAAGTAGGGTTGGGGTTGGTTCGCTTTCATTTCGTCAGAATGCTGTGGAGCAGATTGACTCTGAGGCGGAATGACGCGACCTGTATTCGTGAGGTTAATTAATGAACAGGCGAACTGACAGAGGTTACAAATCAAAATAAAAAGAAATCTTCGTACCTTTTAGTCACTTCGTGACATCATATCAGAGTATCTCTTTCCTTTATGCTATCGAAAATTCCTTTCCGGGACATAAAAAGAGGGCGATTTTGCAACTAACTTTACGCATATTCTGCTGTCAGCGCACCATTTTTGTGTTCTGTTTCTGAAGGACTGGAAACGAAAGAGCACTGGGTTAGGCTTCGGCTCAGCTTCGATTGTTTTCGGTAAATTTCGAGAAAACCCCGAAAATTGCTTTTCACCAACAGTGCACTTGTGATCATGTTGAAATCATTTTTTTTAAATAGTTACAGTCCTTGCATAACCAGTTAATGTTTCACTACCCCCTATTTAAATTGTGATTGTGATTGTGATTGTTTTTTCTTTGTAGCAAGACTGATGAAAGAACGTGGAGCTGGTACCAGGCGAAATCTCGCAAATACATCAACGAAACCCACCAAGCGAACAGTGGAGCACCTTGCCTAGCGAGCAGGTTTCATGTTTTGGAACTTTTGTCGCTTCCTTTCTTGCACACAAACCAATTGCTTCATAAACTGGATTTTACTGTTAGAACTGTGTCCATAGGAGACTCTCTTAGTTTTCTGAGGGAAGAACAGTCTGCAGTAGCTTTAGAGCTTATGTGCTTATTAGTCCTGGCGTTACTATTTGCGCAGGTAAATTGCATAAATTAGGATCTAAAATTAATACGTTGAGCTATACTAGGGGAGTGGACGCCGCCTTTTGTTCCTTGTGGATCCCCTCCTATATACTACTAAGGGATTAATTTTCCGATGGTAGGAAAGACAGAGATATATGCAGTTTGTTATTTCAGAGAAATGTCGTTCAAGATGACACCATAGCGATTTTCGAGGTTTGTAATTTGTTGAGTTCATAACGAAGCAAACGTTTTATTTTTCACTGCTCAATCAGAACTCAGAAAATAAGATTCTAGACTGAAATGACCAAAAAAAAAATGTTTTTTTCCCGCAAAAATGATTTGGAGGATCCCAATAATCTCGATTCTTTTTCATTAGTCGGGAATCCATTAGCTCGAGTCGTAATGATAATTTGACCAATCCTTTGAACGAATCAACCTTAAATCTTGTTTTAAAGCAAAATGTTTAACAAGCAGACCTTCAATGTACCACAAGTACTCTCAGTAAAATTTGCAGCTTCGCTCGGTAGCAAGAAGAACTTAGTATTCCAAAAAGCATCATTTTCTGAGGGAGGCTTACTATCAAGTTGCGGGTTGTATGAATTCAATATTTGCTACTGTGTAAAGGCCGGGACACACGAGGCGATAAGTCGCAGCGACAAAATTAGCGAAAGCAGCGTTGTCGCACCGTGTGAACACTTCCGGCAACAAGTTGCTGCGACAAAATATAAATGAACCAATGAGAGAGCGTCATATGGTCCGCCATATTGAATTAGAAATCACTGCGTCTGCACCGACCAGGCGTCATGTCGTAGCAACTTGTTTTTCAAGTAGTATACACGGAGCGACTTGCCGCTTAGTGTGTCTCGGCCTTAAATGCCATCATCCATTATGACGCGATTATTTTAAACTGCCATTAAGGGTGGGCAGACACGAGGTGCCATGTTGCAGGGATATGTTACAGCGACAAAAAACTTGTGTGGTGCTCACTGAGGGAAATATAGCAGGGACAAAATCACAACATGTGCACACACATGAAAATGTTGCGACGTGTTCCATGAAGTTCAACTTGTTGAACTTCATGGGACGCTGGGACATGGGTCGCTGCAACATATCCCTGGGACATGTACCCACAACATTTTCATGTGTGTGCACACATGTTGTGATTTTGTCCCTGCTACATGTCGCCTTAGTGAACACTACACAAGTTTCTGGTCGCTGCAACATGTCTCTGTAACATGTCCCTGCGACATGACCTCTCGCGTCTCGCACCTTAACGAATCTTAGCACGCTTTCCATTTGAAAGAACTGACCGGTCGGACCAGGCATTTGGAAGGACAAACTCTACAACGCCCTTCGGGCCGGGATGATATATATATTGATCAAAAATAAGACGCAAACAGCAGTGATAAGCATATTGAACTTTTAGCGAAGGGCAAAACAGACTATCATTGTAAAATAACAGAGACCTTCTTTATTCAAGAACTTGGGCCAGCTTTCAACGTCAACGTCGGAAGTGAAAAGCTGATGCTTTATTAATCTTTTCTGTTTTTATTATTATTATATTTTACTGTTAAGTATTTGCTTAATCTAGGTTCCAGTCCCCTCATCCGCTTTGTCATATATAAATAGCTGTTTTAAATTTCAACGGTTACTTTTGAAAATGTATGTAGAGCACATACGAAACGTCAAGTCATAATCAAAATAAACAAGTTCAATATGTTTATCACTGCTGTTTGTGTCTTATTTTTGATCAAACTACGATGGCCCAAGAACAAAAGTATCTGCGATATAGATATATTGCACCAGAACAATGCCAGGAATTACCATGCAAGTGATCCTTCAAATTGATGCCAAACTGACAAACTGCAAACTGACGGCTTTGGCCGGTCAGTTCTGACAAAAGGAAAGTGCCCTTTTGTCTTCTCTTTCCAATTTGTTTTAAGTTCTTTTTTCAACCTAGCTTGCATCGCTGCACAGCTCAAGTCGATGCTGTATTTATCAGAGGAAGCTAAGCTTGGCATTGTCAGTGGAGCTATTGCCATACTGATTCTCATGGTCATCTGCATCATTTGTAAACTGAGCAGGCTTCACAAAAAACCAGTGTACAAAGACTCCACCTTCTTGAAAGATGACGGCAAAAGCACAGCGAGGAAGATTTCACTCTCACAGTTTTCAACTTTTTCACCCGAATGCATTGATTGCGAACAAGAAAAACAAAGTAAGGTCGACTATGGCATAGATCGGGACACTGCACAAACCTCCCACCAAAACAGAGGAAGTATTAAATTCTCAATGATTTATCAAAGCAATTTACAGATTCTTTTGCTTAGTATTATTGAAGCAAACCAGCTAGTGGGAAAAGACTTCTGGAATACAGTGGACTCTTACGTGAAAACGAGGCTTCAACCCGACGAAGAAGGAGTCTCCAGGAGACAAACAGAAGTAGTTAGAAAGTCTAAAAACCCAAGATTTAGCCAAAGTTACGAATTTCACCTGCCATTAGAAGACGTTCAGAGGTCAACACTTCATTTGTCTTTGTGGGAAGTCGACAAGTAT
>NC_090874.1:58226083-58256083 GCF_036669935.1 Montipora foliosa
CAGAAAAACATCATGGAAGAAGCAGGTGAAGAAGTTCAAGTGACAGGCAACAAATTTCAGTTTCCTCTGGACATGTCTTAAAACGAGGATATATTGTTCGAGTTCAAGTGTGATGTTTGTTCGTTAATATCCCTGAGTACATTTCAGCAAATCCGAGGTTTCAAGGCTACGTAATTCTGCGCAACATAAATGTTACGGTATTTTCGAAAACCGTGCTTTTAGAAAGTTTTGTTTTCGATAAAGTTGATCCGTTGTTAAATTTAATGGGGTTCCTAGTCTTGGCAAAAACTCACTATCCAATAGCCTGAATATTTTTAGCGAGCGGAGGAGGCACTGAAATCCGGGCTATTAAACAGTGAGTTTTTGCGAGCTTAAAACAAGACTTATTGGGTTTCCGGAGCTTTAAAAGGAAGTTAATTGGCGTCTTAACACTTGAGATAACGAATTAATTTGCATTTGAAAGGTTTTCAACGACCCAAAGGTGGGTGGGCATTTTTTGAAATGGTTTGAAAATAAAGTTCCTGTCAGTCTTCAAACGTCACCTGTCATGCGAACTTGCAATGGATTTTAAACGCTGCATTGCTGAATTTTAAAATCTATTGTACGTACTTGCAGAATTTTTCACGGGCACGTAATTTTGAAAGAAAGCCGAATACTTCCAAATGTTTTGATCCTTGGTAAAAAAATTCGCTCGGATACTGACCGTCGGTTAGGTTGTGGTTAACACAACTTCTGGAAATTGCATCAGTGATATAGCTAGTGTTGCTGGATTTCATGACTGGCTGCCGCCAGTTGATTTGAGAGAGATCAAGTCTTGCTAACGGTAAGTCGGATTTACAGTGTAATTCTAAGGCTTACGTTTCAAAGCGTCCGTTGATAAATCTTTCCTTGTGAATATCGAAAAGTCAACCGTTAAGAGACAAATATTTTTGAACATTCAAGTTAATTAATTACTACGTCAAACTCGGAAAAGGACAAATCTAGTTGTGTTTTTGACAAACACAATTACGAGATTTCCACTGAAATACTCTGCCATTGTTTCAGTAAAAGCGGAAAAAATGAGAGTACTCGTGCGTGGAAGGTAAGCCAGTTTAGCTATAGCTCGAGAATATTTCACTGAAAAATCGCCACCGTTTCATGCAGTGTTATTTCCTATAGTTGCAATAGTATGCAGTAAAATTGCGCAAGATCTGCTAGTCGAAAGGGAGTTTTCGCGTTGCCTTGATTAAAAATTTAAAGCTTCTTCAAGAAGTTCGTTAGATCAGACTACAAATATGTCCTCGATCACATGTTGTAAGCTTGACAAGATGGCAGCCTACAGATAACGACATTAAGCTAAATGAGCAATACTTTTTTGGACTGGAGAAATTCACCTTCAACAAGGAAACAGCGTGCGTTTGAGTAGCATCTCCGATAACCTGTTCGGTGAACAATCGTACCTGAATCTAACTGGATTCATAACCGGTAATGTATTCGATAAAGTCTTGTTTTTAAGCTAGCCTTAAATCTTAATGTTTTTATTGTGGTGTAAAGAACGTTACAAAATATTCGCCATCGATAAGCGATCACTGATTTTGTAACTACTAACTGAAATGAACATGATGGCATTGGCCACGAGTCTGACGCGTGGATTTAAAATTATGATTTGTCCACCTACACCACTGGAGAAGTGCGTAGATGGTAATTGTGAACAACGGACAAGCGATGAGCGAGCTCTTTTTCTATTGAATGCTGTTGAAATAAACGCACCGATGTTGAACAGGGGTTGAACAAACACAAAGGTCGAAATGCCTCACAAGTCAACGAACTTTTTTTAAAGTCACGCGACGTCTGTATAGTTTAGGTTAAGTTGCCTTGATGACATCTGATTGTAATTTTATCGGATCCGCTGCACGTAGATAACTTTGGAGCTCAGTTTTTTGCGATTTGAAGATTATCAACAGTCAAACAAGAAAAATTGTTGAAATTTCCTTTTCCAATTACTCTCGCACCAGTCCTTCGTGCCATTTTCAACTTTCGCGGGAAATATGTAACAAAGGTGAACTTTCATTCTAACGACGGTCCAGAAACTGATCAATACTTTATTTTCACTTTGTTAAAGATAGTTTCTAGTAGTTCATAAGATTTTTAACCGAATCATCCGATTGCTTCTTTTTTGTGAATCGCATGTTAAAGCTGTACCTACAAGTAATGACTTTTTGTGTATTGATTTTTCAACCGTTTCCTTTTTTATATTGCATTTTAACGTGGGAATCAAATTTCACCTATGAATTCACAGACACCTTAGCTTACAGTGTTGAGAAGCTATACATTTTAAGCAGCTACTTCTTGCTGGAATCAAACAGAATAAATAAAACTAAATTTTGTGCCTTGATGATTTTTTCTTCAGAAGTACTTTCATTAGCAAGCCATTCCAATTTTAAGTGCCAAACGAGTATTCTATGGGAATTTCAACACTTTCAAACAGAACTGTGAAACTAAACAGAAGTGACGAAGAGGACAGCAAGAGAGAGAAGAAACCAAAAACAACAGCCAAGCCACAAGAGATCAAAACAACTCCAAAGCCAACTGAATTTATACCGGTTATGACAACATTAAAGCGACAAACTACTGAAAAGCCTCAGAAAGCGATTCCTCAAGGAGGTATGTGTCTCCAGTCCGGTGTCACAGCGGATTTGGACCCCCCGCAGATTTGGACCCCCCGGTCCAAATCCGCTAGCGGATTTGGACCCCCCCGGTCCATATCCGCTAGCGGATTAGGACCCCCCTTCGCAGATTTGGACCCCCCACCCACAAAACATTCCTTTTTCCTGATTTATTCTAACTGAAAGCTTTTAGGTGATGTCCTTTAAGATTTCAACACAAGATCGCGTACTATAATTGACGAAGAAAAGCACACATATCGTTTCATTTCTGTGAAACCTACTTTCTGAATTATTATCACTTTCTACAAGAAAATTATGTAAGAAAATTATGTATGGTTATGTTTTTACTGAGTTTTGTTAAGGGGTCCAAATCCGCGGAGGGGGGTCCATAGACCGGGGGGGTCCAAATCCGCTAGCGGATTTGGACCGGGGGTCCAATTCTAGGGGGTCCAAATCCGCTACGACACCGGTATAGGTATTCATGGATCATGTGTCCAACTTTGGAGGGTTTTGACCAAAGAACTATTTCTTTCATTACATGCCAGCCAGCAGTGTTTCAAGCAATTTATTCTGCAATAAGATTCCATAAAAATCACCAAACAGTTCCCAGAGCCATAATGCCTTTAAGCACAAGAACATAATTACCAGTAGTCAACTCAGCATGAACTTAGAAGATCAAACCTTTCTATAATTTTCTTTTTGTTTTTTCCATAGTACCATGGTGGATTGTACTTGCAGTGTGTCTACTAGCCCTTCTTGTAGCTGGCATGTGTTTTTACTGTATGTGTTATCGCAAATGTTGCAAGAAGAAGAAAAAAGATGAGAAAAAAGCAGCCAAAGAGAAAGTAGACTTGAAAACTGTAAAGATGCTTGCAGCAAGCTACCAAGAAAAAGTTCAACCATCTGTAGATGAGTTAGATTATAACAGCGATGAATTCCAATCTGATGGAAGTGCAGGGGTTAAAATAGGTATGTAAACATAAGGTAACATAAATATTGAGTTGTTTGACGCTCTGGTTTCAGCAATGATCTGGGTTAATTACCATAACAACCTACAATGTTTGGTGTGACTCTGGATCTAACAACTCTGCCCAAGACTGCTGGTTCTGGTGCTTGCTTCAGTATAACCTGCAATCAGGCATACTTTTCTTTAGGACCCAAGATGATAAGTAGGGAGGGAGGTCATGATCACAGGTTAGCTTCAGTAGCATCCAACATTGCAGCATTGTGAAAAGCAGGCGCATGCGCTTTATGAAAGACAACACATAGTTGGCCTTGTTACAGATGTCAAATGTCTATTTGCAACAACAGGATTATAGTCAGAGTTAAGGTTATTGTTAATGAAGGGGCATTTTGTGACATTTTTCCCACCTCTTCTGGACAAACCTGATGTTGAATTCAGGAAAGAAGGGCAAGGGGACAATTCAGGTAGTTTATATTAGGGAACATGCAGAGCATGCATCTCACTCTCATTTAATCCTCGGCATATCTACCTGCCTGACCAAAACCGGGAGGTTCAAATAAATTAGGTTAAATGTTTCACTGTCTACTCCCCTTAAAGTGCCTATCACCTCCACACACTTTTCCACTTTATTTCTTCTCAGAAATCGTCGTAAAAAATACATCGTGTTTTTGTTAGAACCTTTTGATTGAAATTTCCCAATTTTATTGGCTTTGAAAGACGGGATTCAATACCAGGTTGACATCACAGACTGCTTTGCACTGATAAAGTTCTTTGAAAACAGTGATACAAATTAATTTGTGACGTCAACCCAGCATCGACCCTCATTGCTCAGTTATTGATCAAAGGATGACCATTTTCCTAGCCTGTGAATACAGCCGCCTCTTATAGCTAACCGCCGCCGCTTGATCGGGGGTTCTAAAAACAACACAATGTATTTTGGACGATTTCAGAGAATAAATAAAGTCGATAAGTGTGTTGAGGTGATGGGCACTTTAATGGGCCTTACAGCACTGATGAAACAAGTAATGTTACAGTAGTAAATGAATGTTATGTAGCAGACTTCAAAATTGTAAGTGATAAGAACTAGACTAGTTTCTTATTTATAAGCATGGGTTAGTTGTTGAACTAGGCCAACAACAACTTAAGGTTGTGGTCAGAGCCGACCTTCAGCCAAAAATTCAGCTCCCTGTGTTTTCATCTGATCTGTTTCCAATTCCTAACAAAGAGTTTAGGATCACAGTAAAGCCTTAAGTGCTGAGAAAATTTAATCAAAATAATGATTTTAAATTTCTGGCCTCTCTCCATCAAAGCTTTTCACAGACAATGAAACAAACATCAAAGATATAACAGAACAGAACAACTTTTTTTAAGAATCCCAACTGGTTGGATGCAAAACAGTTGGCTATTTACAAGTGCAACCAAGGAGATGAACCAGTGACAACTACAAACAATTTTGGCTAGTAGTTGCCAGAACGGGTCTTGCACGAGGGACCTCCATATCTCAAGGCAAGCACCCACCCTGCGAGCAGAGCCTCATTTTGTCTTTTTCTTTACCAAGAACGCCAAAATCGAGCAAGCAAAAGAAAGGCTCTGCTAGCAGGGTGTCTAACCACTCAGACATGCCACCTCCTCAAGGTTTAGGTTCTTCCACGACCAGCAACAAAATTACTTTAATTTGTGGGAAGTTAGGTTCACATTGCAACCCTGGTTGACAATCATAGTTTGATGCCACCTTAGTTTGAAGAAATTTGAATGTAGCTTTGAATGAAAAGTTACAATAATAATTTATTCAAAGAAATAAACTTTAAAGCTACACTCAAACTTCCTCAATTAGCCAAAGAAGCATCAAACTACATCTGATTACAGTTTTGCCTTTTATCGTCCAAAATAATAGTAATAATAATAACAATATCTGTTTATCGCCAACTTCTTGCCTCCTCCTCAATGCACCAGTTGGCACATTCTTGACTTAAATTACTTTCATAAAAGGTCGTCTCCACTTCACTTTGGACTACAGTTTTCAAGACAACTCTCTGACAGTTGGAGTTGTGGAAGCACAGGATGTCCCTGCTAAAGATTTCAGTGGAACTTCTGATCCATATGCTAGAGTTATGTTGTTACCAGATAAGAAAAAGAAATTTGATACAAAGGTAAGCATGATTTGTAGGCTATTTACATGGTTGCAATATCATTATCATTTTTTCCCTCAGCCTTGATTGTTCAGTTAACAATGTCAAGCCATGTCAAGTATTCCATCCAAGAAACAAAAATATTTAATTAACAGTTATTCACAAAGGACAAAGAAAGTTCAATTACTTATCATTTCCCCGTAAATTGTCTTCACTCACTTGATCAGTGACCTTTTTTTCCCACCAAAACAAAAGAAAACGTTTGCATGACAATCTAGCTCAATTCCCGGAAGATTAGTTGGGTACACAAATACGGCAGCCATTCCATTGCTTAGGAACACTAACATGGCAACGTGATGTCACGTGAAAGCACCATTATCCCGAGATGAAGTCAAGGGGTCAATCCACAACATTGAGAGCTCTACAATCACCTAAACAATAATTACTATTTTATTTAGTCTGTAATATTGTTATTCATTCATAACAAAAAAACTACCACTCAATCATTAGTACCAAAAGGCTTAACCTCGATATATTAGGTTTTTGTTTAGCTCACAGGCACACAAGACACATGCAGGGACCAGAGGGATTCCAAAGCTAAGGATTTGGAAATTGTAGCCAACGTTTTAATAATGTGCTGTAAAAAAAGCCAACAACTGACATTATTTATTATTACTAGTTATAGCTGTCGCTAAAGTGCCAACGAGCCAAGCTTGCGTGATCTGGCGGCTGCAAACATCACGCGGCGTACTCGTGCTTAACTCTCATTGGTTATCGCTACGGTCAACATTTCATCGCTTTGGTCTACATTCCAGCTTTTGGTCTACATTACACTGAAATTTGAAGCGCTTCTGAGATTTCGTCCGCCGAAAAATCTTCTCGCGGCTCTATAAGCTGCCGCCTCGCCAGGCCTTCTGTCTTCAGAAGGCCTGACTCGTTGGCAATAAGCACCTAATGGCCTACAGTCAATTGATTGTTGGTCATGGTTTTTCCTGAAAAAGTGTGGGCAGTTTGTCAAGTGACTATTTGCTGTCCTTTGTCAGCCAAATAGTGGCCAACACTTGGCCAGGACTGTGGATCTAAAGTCCACTTTCAGTCAATTGTGACACTGTTCTTAACAGTATTATTACATAGATATAATACATCTCAGTGGTTCTTAGAAACCAAAATCAACATTCACCACTGACACAAAATCACGAATTACTCCTATTCAGGTTCACCGCAAGACACTGAATCCTGTATTCAAGGAGACATTTGTTTTCAAGAACATTCCCTACAGTGAAATAACAAATAGAACTCTTTGTATAGAGCTATATGACTTTGATCGCTTCTCCAGACATGATATCATTGGAGAAGCTAAGCTTCCTTTAATTGATGTGGATTTAGCAACAAATATTGATGAGTGGCGTGCATTGATTCCTCCTTCTTCCACTGGTGGATTATTAGGGGTAAGTCAGATAGTGATTTACAGGTTTTAGTTTGTTCCTTAAGGTTACCGTATACCTTAAGGGGTGTCTCACGTCCAAAGCGATGCAGCGTGTCCGGTTTAAACTGTAGATACCTGAACCCCTATATCAAATTAAAGCTTATAGAGCTGGCTATCAAACCATATCAAGAATTTTGAAATTAAATGAATTGTCGAAGTTTTCACAGCCTCTAAATGTGAGCGTCTGAATCACCTTTTCAAAGCTACAAGTCAAAGCAAATTTTGCTTTTCACTATTTTATTTTGTTCCTCCGTTTCCTGACTCAAAGTGCTAAAACACGGTGTCTGCGTTTTGCCATACTCAGTTACAGTGAAAAGTTACAGAACGTTTTCGAAATAGTATTAAAAAAATGTGAAGTGTTTGTACAAAAATCGCTCTCAGAGAAAAAATATTTTGAAATAAAACATTCGCAGACACCTTTATGTTGTTTATATGTTAACCTAGCCACTGTCAAAATTTGGAGGCAATCGGACAAATTCCCTGTGAGTTTTAGCTCTTTAAAAAGTCCGCTTCAAGTGAAAAAATTGATTCGAGAAAACAGCGCTAAAACTGTCAATCAGACGGGTAATTTTTTACTTCCGGCCAAAATATAAAACCGTCATTTCTCTGCCAATTTTTAATCTTTTTGAATAATTTCTTTTTTACGTTAGAGATCCCATTTCGATCATTACTTTAACTGAAAAATCCAAATTTGAAGAAAATTGCCGATCTGAAGGTATAAGGTAACCTTAATTCCCTTGAATAGGGAGATCCACAAAGGCTTAACCCATTCACTCCTGAGAGTGAAACTTATACATTTTACTCTGGCTAACGCCAGAAAATACCCAATACTCTTTATACACACCAGTATCTCAAAATTACAGCATTTCTTACATTACATGTACTTGCTTTGGTAGTTAGTTGGTTGCATCTTTGATATGCCAAAATGTGACTGTGTGATGCAGTTAGAAAGGTTTTGTCACCAATATGCCTTAAGCCTTTGACATCCAAATCGGCCTAAACCAGCCAGACAAAGTATTTTACTCTGTCTAACGCCAGATGATTTTACTCGTCAATGGGGAACCCCTGGGAGTCAATGGGTTAATCACTCACTGAAAATGTCCATTAATGTGACTGGGTAATGCAGTTATGAGTCATACTTGGTTATCTCAAATTTGATTATGTGACTGCGTGATGCAGTTCTAGTCAATACCCACATTTCACCCTTGCTCAACGTAGAGTCTCCAGCAGCTCAGTGGACTGTGGTTAAGCATCAAACTAGATCACAGAGGATCGTGGGTTCAAATGCCATCTGGGGCTCAGTCTTTTTCTGAGTTTCCATTTTATGCATAATATCTTTCATGTATCATGATTAACTTTGTAATTTACATTTGGTTTCTCCTTTTAAGTCTTCAACAACTGCACTAGGTCAGATTTGTTTTTCTTTGCGTTACGTCCCTGCTGCTGGCAAACTTCAAGTTGTTATCTTAGAAGCGAAAAACTTAAAGAGTGCAGATGTCTCAGGATATTCAGGTAAGCAATAATTATTTCTCTGGACAATGTCGTGGAAAGAGATAGGCAATGAGGAAGCTATTTCACTCATCTCTAACACGCCTCACAAGCATCTTCAAAATTATCCACACTTCCACACTGGAGAACCATCTTAAGAAATTATTTCATTTTTGGTGATGGAAAAATTATTAGTGATATTTTCAAATAATTTATTCAGGCAGAAATGAGCAATTTTTGAGCTTAACTTGACTCCTGAAATTGTATGCAAAGACTATGAAGATCTGTGAGGAGTGGACCCCAACGTAGAATTTTTTAGACTTACTACGATCTTCCCTAGTACCCAGGCAAGTGACCATTAATTTTTGTAAAAGTACCCATGGAGTTTAAAAGATCCTTAAAAGAGGTGTTTTCTCCTAAAACCAGTATTTTAATATCCTTAAAGCTCCTCAAATATCCCACAAATCATTTTACCATGGTACAGTTACTCCAAATTATGATCTCTGAAACCTGCAAGATCTCAAGGGTGTGTTGTACTTTCTTCATTCTAGATCCATACGTTAAAATAGCACTTATTCAAGAAGGAAGAAAACTAAAGAAGAAAAAGACAACAGTGAAGAAAAGAACTCTTAATCCTTATTACAATGAAAACTTTACATTTCAAGTTGCATTTGAGAACATAGAGCAAACATCTTTGATAATTTCAGTGCTGGATTATGACCGAGTTGGCCGCAGTGAGGTTATTGGAAAATGTGTTGTGGGAGAACTGTCGACAGGTCCTGATAAACAGCACTGGATAGATATGCTGGCATCACCAAGAAGAGCAGTCGCACAGTGGCACACGTTGCACAATTAGACACCATTAACTTGGCCGCTAGTTATTCACCAAATGGCACCACTACAAATTCTGCAACTTTCAAATCCTGGTACTACTCAATCTTAAGAGCTACTGTAATCATAACATTCTACCTACTCATGATCATACCTTGGAACAAGAGCGATGTTTGGCCTGTTGCATGATATACACATTTATGAATACTGATTGTTTTTCCCACTGTATCAGTTGCACCTGGTCATTCTTTATCACTGAAAAAGGCTGGTACTCCTACGACTTCAGCACCAGGAAGACACTTTATCCTACTTTAAAATGGCACTTTGTTTTCTCTCTCTGTGCTAACTCAGGGCATACACACACTATTAATATAGGTAATCACATGATTTCAAGTGCATTTAGGAATAAATAAGCACAAGTCAATTTTTTCAAAGATGACCAAAATTGCACGAGCCTTTAGGGCGAGTGCAATTTGTAGTCTTTGAAAAAATTACAAGTGCTTATTTATTCCAAATTGCACGAGAAAAATCATGTGATTACTTATTTATTTTGTTGAGGGTGCCTGGTTCAAAGCTTTCATTAGCCAGTTGCTTATGCCTTCCTTTGTAGTCTTTTAATGAAAACATTGCTACTCTCACATTCTCGTCAAATCGCCCCGCCATTTTGTCAATTGGCTATCAGTGAACTTCTTTGTTCATTGACCAATCAGAATGCTTGCTTTATTACCCTTTCTTGCATTCAATTACCTCTTTTCTGCACTGTGTTACCAAAAAACTGCACTCCTCTCAGCCAATCAGATTGCATAATTTTTTCATGTATATTATTTAATACTTTTACTTTAGAGCAGTTTTCAATTGAGTGTCGAAAGTAATTAGTGAATTACTTTGGTTTATGATTACTTCACTCAGTGATTGGTTCAAAGTTCTCGCGACATTTTTTCAACCAATCAGAAGTGAAATCAAAACCAATTGTGGCTCGGTGCAAATTTTCCCGTGCTTTGTGTCGGCTACTTGTAATTACTTCGAGTTTTGATTGGTTTACTGGATTGTCTCCGACCTTTTTGATTGGCCAAAGTAATTACTTTGGTTTTGGTTTTACAACACTCAATTGAAAACTGCTCTATAGAAGCAATTATTATTACTGTCATTATTGTTATTATTTTTAGTATCAACAAATTGGATTTTTTTTTTTAAGAAAATGAAAGTGTTTCTTAAATAATGTTTACTATCACTTGTACTTTACAGAATCTGATTTAGAAAAAATAATGTTAATTTTTACATTCATGGCTGGTTGACTTAGTTTTAAAAAATGTGTGAAGGGTCAAGATTTCTTGTGTCAGAGATACAACACTGAGCACACCAAGGCCCAAGATGGTAATCAATATGATGAAATACATCTTGGTATCTCTTAAAGTACACATATCAGGCTGGTTGATTGTTAGAGGGGTTGCATCTGATATGGCTCAAACCATTGTAAATAGACAGTGGGTATTAAAACTCAGTGTATTTAAAGCAAATTTGGCAATATGATCATCATTAGTACATCTTGTTAATATTATTCAAGTGAATTGTGCGTTTTACTCATTCTTGTTTTTATTAACAACCTCAAAGGTTATTACCAAGCTAAAATTAACCCCCAAACAGCAAAATAAAAGTTTTTTCCCACGGTATTTTTAACCAAAGCAAACAAAGGCTGAGTGAAGACATCACCATGATCATGTTTTGTTTTAATGAGCTACCATCACCCCTTTTAACTGATTATTAGCTCTCACAGTGCAGTGTAAAAAAAAGACTAAGTGAAAAAGCAAAAGGATATACATAAATAAGACAACATATTGACTACAGGTAGCAATCATAGCCCTCAACTCAGACTCACTGTGAGCTCCTCAAGTAATTTTTTCCTCCCCAAAAAATCTGCCTGATTTTTCAATCAGGGCAGCCACTTCCACTCACAAAGATTACAAGTAGAATCACAAACTATTTGCACCTTTCTTAAAAGGGACTTGGACTTTACCATTTTCTCACTCATAAATTCCTGGAAGTAAGAAAGTAGAATTCCTTAGGACATGACACTCAGTGAGGGTGTCTCGGTATTCCACCCATCAAAAGAAAAGCTATATCCAATATGTAAAGAGGATAATTTTAGTTTAGTTATTTAATTAATTCTGCAGGGTAATTATAGACCCTTAAATTAGGTCGCTTGAATGTTTTGTTTTGCCATTCCAGACCATGTGATATTCTCAGGGGAATACAATTTACTGTTCCCTAGAGTAATGTCACATGGTGTGAAATGGAAAAACAAAATGTACAAGCTAAAAAGAAGAATGCTACTACAAGCAAAAACATTGTTTTGGGAGGGTGACACTTAGCTTTACTCTCAGAAAATTAGAGCAGCAAGTAGCCTCACATACCAGGCCAAGAAAAAAAGGAAGCTTACACTCCTTTTAGTCTAAAGTTTGACTTTCACATTTTGCAACACTACCCAATTACATGCCAAGAACCCATGTTTGCCTAACAAAAAATGTAATTTATATATATATATATTTGCAGAGGATTTGTCCCATGGCCATTAATAATATTAAGAAGAAGGAAGAGAAAACTGATAGAAAATTACAGCAAAGATACTTTAATCACTCATCTTAGCCAGATTGTGCATTGAATACAATTATTGATGATTATCAGAAAACCAGAAATTGATATTTACAAACATCCTCCTAACAGCAGCAGAAGAGCCACCATTCACACTGGGAATTCCTTTCCTCCGGATTCTTCATTTTACTTAAAAGTACCTCAAAGTTCTTTCATTTGTAGCAACAAAGGACAACCAAAGCAACTTGGCCTTTATCAATGATGAGCACTCTGCTTCCCTTTTGCTTTCTCTTCATCTTCTTTCTCAAACACATATTTGTGACCCTGTAAACAGATGAGGCACTGATTAGAATTAAAATACAGGCCTCAGTTGTTCAAAAGGTGGATTAAGCACTATCCAACACATAATCCGGCAGGTACAAAACACAAGTCACAGGTCATTGTTTTGCCAATACAGAAAGTATCCTAAACATTCATAAAAGCTAACCTTAGGCCTACATGTAATTAGGTCTAAAGAAAAGTTTTTAGGCCTAACGTTCGCTTTTACGAATGTTTAGGATACTTTCTGTATAGGTAAAACAATGACCTGCGACCTGTGACCTGCGTTTTGAACCTGCTGCCGTAAATCACAATCCAGTGGATAAACACTAGTCTACCAAAACCGATTGAGTTATCCAGTGGATAGTGATTTATCCAGTGGATAGTCCAATCCACCCTTCGAACAACTAGGGCCAGATCTTTTTGATGATTGTTTTTGACATTAGGAGAACACAATTTCTAATCTTTGGTATCCTGTACATAAGGTGAGCTGTAGCAAATTTCTGTTCTTTCGTTCGTCTGCTTTTTCATTGCCATTTTGAATTACATCATATGTGCATTGATATGTCATATGCACAAATGATGACTGCACAAGTCATGATTGTTAGTTCCTATAAGATTGTTTCTTCCCTACCCTTCTACTTTGCTTTCAAAGCGACTGCCAAAGTCGCTTCAATAATCCGAGAAATTACTACTAGTAGAATCATCATAGTACTCAAACTCATAAATTATAATGGTGTGACGGTCTTTCACACAGCTATACAAACCAATGAGGCTAACTTGGAGCTCATCAACAATAATAATATTTTTGTAAAATTCAAGTCTGTTATGACAATAACCAGCACTGGCTACAATATGACAAAATCTGTGCTGGCGCTTACAATGCAAAGTTATATATACCCAGTACATATGTTCAGTACCATACAGGGAGATTCATACAGAGATAACTCACCACTAATTCATGCCAGTCATGCTTCAGCCTCCATAGAACCCAAAAAACCATAGTCCCACCAATGACTTTCGACAAAATAACATGGATCCTCTTTGGTTTAGGGATTTCAGCAATCGCTCCCCCTAACATTTCTAACAGAAAAAAAGTAATCACAAGGAGTTCATTGTACTCAACATTAGCAGAAAGTAC
Source organism: Montipora foliosa (assembly GCF_036669935.1). Lineage (NCBI taxonomy): Eukaryota > Metazoa > Cnidaria > Anthozoa > Scleractinia > Acroporidae > Montipora > Montipora foliosa. The sequence goes on from NC_090874.1 coordinate 58,239,675, forward strand.
AGCATTGCGAGTGAGGACAATGTGCGAGCCATGCAAGCCAACATGGCGACCCATGCGAATCAACATGCAAGTCACCCAGTTATTGAAAACTAACTGTTTCAAAATGGGTGCTTTGACTTAAATACTGTTTTTCAATGCTATTTGAAATGGGTGCTTAGACTTAAAAGCGAGACTCACATGGCTTGCATGACTGACTGGCTCAGATTGGCCAGCTCCCGTATTTCTCAGTATCAAGAGCATTTTCATTTTCTGAGTTTTGTTGACTCAAAGGCAAACCAATGCAATTTGTAACCTTTAACTATGCTTACAGTGTATAGGTGGTTTGCCAGCAACCTCTAAAGACAGTCAGGAAACATACTTCTTACTAACTGAGTTTGAGGTCTGTACTGCAAGTTACAGAGTCTTTTCTGTTGATTTAATTAAGCCTGGTTTCCATATGATCTCCAATGGTCTACGGTCAGTCTGCAACACTATCACTGATAGGTCGTCTGCCCCATGTCGCAGACATATGAAAACATTTGTTCCCGGCTTCTGCGGTGATCTGCAGCACACAGTCTGGATGATCTAGAAAGTTGAATCTAGAAACATGTGTCTTGTTGTGTCCAATCAGACTTAAGGTAAGTGATTGGCTTTTTCTCCTCGCTTCGTAGAGAATTAGTGGTAGGCTTGTCTGCGATAGCTTCAGATTTAAATGGAAACATTTGCCTGCAGTGTTTACGATCGTCTGTGATAAGACTAACGCAGACAGCTACCGATGCACACCATTGCACATCATATGGAAACCAGGCTTTACAGCCCAAACATGAAGTATGCAGACAAAAATACTTACAGTACAGATTGAGAAAATAAGGATAGTAAGACATTTATTACATCTCTGAGGCAATCAGGCTAGAGATAAAGGAAGTTGAACTCAAATGGATTGTTCATCAGCCACAAATGATTGGCATCCACCAAAAATCTGAAAACCTAATAAATCTTATTGGCCTTTTAAAATAGTTGATAACCAAATTCAAACAGTTTAGATTCATAAGTTAATTTTGCATTATAATTTTCTTCATGTCAAGACATGTTGGCAACAAAATGTTACATCAAAATTTTCAAATCTAGCAGGCTGGAAAGTGGGACATACAGTAGAATTCAGTCTGCTAAATATGCCAATCATAACGCACTATCCTAATGCTACTATACAAACAAAACAAGCCAAAAAGAGATCACCAGTTGACATGGTAGGCATGACATAAATTCAAAATCCTCCAGCCTTGAACTTAAAGTATAAATATAATTATATATAAATTACCTCCAGATGTGAGATTAAAAAAACTTTAACTACATTTAAAAACAAGAATTGCAAATGTGATACAACAATTGGTGAACGATGCATGGTTGCAAGGGTTTTTTTTCTCTGCTCATCATAATTTTGGTGGGATTTTTTTAAATTTTATACTGGACGTTACTTTGTGTACCCAAATTAGTATGGGATTTTCCCAGGCTAGGTCACTATTGACACGGTAATATAGTTTCTATCTACTTCCCCAATCGATCTACGTATATCGGTCTTTTGAAAAGCTTTCTTCAATTCAATATTGGCAATAATTTTTTGACACTAACAGTAACTTCACTTGCACATGGCAAACCCTTAACAAAAAAAAGTTCTGAAAAACAAGCAATATAGTTGAACAATTTCCCTGATTCAGTAGCAATAACAACTTTGCCTCTGTGAGTCAGACACAAATGTAGTCCTTTTAAAAGCTACTAGGAGATATGCAGTTCAAACTTCAAGAAAGTGTACATAACTTAGGTATGAGCATGGCACGCAAAGAAAATGAGGCTTACCTTTACAATTACAATTACAATTGAGCTATGCTGTCAGTCAATATTTGACTCTGTGGCTGCGTGATGCAGCTCGAGTCAAATACCTACATTTCACCCTTGCTCACCACAGAGTCTCCAGTAGCTCAGTGGTTAGAGCATCCGTACAAGATCACGGAGGGTCGTGGGTTCAAATCCCATCTGGGGCTCGGATTTTTCCGAGTTCCCAGTGGGTTCAATTGTAACTTAACTTTAAATTAATGCTTTTAAATTAAGGCTTTCATTTAATGTGTTAAACAATTACAATTATTAGCTATTAGTCTCTCCCTTCGAGGATTTTCAGGACTAATTTACAATGTTTTTCGGGGGACTTTAGCCAGACTGCTTATTACACAGTTTACAATTTTTGTTTTTAGTAAGCTAAGTGAAAGATGCCCCGTCCACATAAGGTCAGACCACAACACCGGGGACTACGAATAGTGAGTGGGTTCTTTAACGTCCCATACTATTTAATTTCCAACAAGGGTTATGAGACGGGACCTCCTGCAGTTTACAGTCCTTATGCGAGAAGACTTGAAAGTCTAACCATTAGCAGATATAATTACAAAGGCAGCACATTCTCCTCAGTTATTGTTGGTCCGGCGTGAGTCGAACTCACGACCTCCCGCATGACAGCCCGATGCTCAACCAACTGCTCAACAAAACAGAATTTGGAAAAAAACAAACCTGGAAAAGGCCCCCTGTACAAGTCTGTATAATTTACGACAACCAAACTTCCAATATGAAATTATTCCAATATGGCGGACAGATGAAGCGCTTGGTTCCAGACCTCTTCGTGCGCGAAGGTCCGGTCTGACCGAAACTTGCCGTTCCATTTGCAAAATTCTCGTTTCCAGCCGGGGTTTCCAGTCCCATTTCACTGTGATGTAACCGAAATTTCGGTCGAAACGTAAATGGAACGCTTCGGTCCGGTTGGAAATTGACTTTTTATGAAAAATATCGTTCCATTTTTCCTTGGTTAGTTCCACAGGTCTCAGACCTGATGGTCAGGCATAATGGAAAGCACCCAAGTTGATAATGCCATGCATATGATGATCTGAAAATAGATGGTGTAGGCAATGGAAAATCGCAAGAGGTGATTATAAGGAGGGTCCCCAATAGGGTTCTTCAATCAAGCCTTCCCGACCAAAATTTTTCCTTCCTTCCGAACGTTTTTGTCGGCCAATCCCGATCACGATCATGACGTCACAACATAATGTCCAACTTCGTCGTCAATTACCGTAGAGTTCCGATGGTAGCGACCCTCGTTACTTTCGGAATTAGCAGCCTTATGGGTTCGCTACTCTCGGGGGGTCGTTACCTTCGGGGAACAAAAATCGTTTACAAATAGAGCTGACGCGAGCCTTTTTTTCCGAAATAAAAATGAACAACATAAAATTTAAAAAATGAACAACATTTTATTTGCATTCCATGTGTATACATTGTGTTTCATAAAAAGAAGATAACAATGATAAATACAGCAAAAAACTATATAGAAAACTATATAGAGTTCTCAGTTTCAATTTGAAGAAACGTTCCTGTTGTTAATACGAAATTATACCGGTTTACGGTATTTCTTTCATCGCTACTTCAGTGAACTGATGTCAAGGATGATTGGTGGCATAAAGCTGCCCCTTGTTGTAAATTTAAGCGCTTTATCGTGAACAGTTTGTGAAACTGCAGGAACATATTATTGTACATTAAAATTTTGACTCTTGATTGACAAATTAATAGCACCATTTGAAAAACTTTGTTTCGCTACTTTCGGGGGTGGTCGCTACTTTCGGGAGGTCGCTACTTTCGGGGGGTCGCTACTTTCGGGGGTCGTTACTTTCGGGGGTCGTTACTATAGGAACTTGACGGTACAACTACAGCTGATTTAGAATACGTTTTGTTAGTCTTTTCCAGCAACCTCTATGATCCAATTGACCGTAATGATTAATAAAAGCAACTCGCAATTACAGTTTGAAAGCGAAATAATGCGTGATTGTCCATGATTTAATACTAGTAGTTGAATCTGTTCACATGTTCCACTTTGTTAAACTCGGTTGTAAGTTTAGATTTAATTAAGCAGTAGAGAGATTAAGCATCAGTTTTCCATAAAACGGTGATATGAGTGCTAATGTACACAATCATCTACAAGAATACTTTTCTTCCTAACATTCCTAGTTAGTATGAAAACAATGCCCGTCAAGCTAAAAATGGCAAACTGCGAAAAGCAGGCGTTTCGAAAGGCGAGCAAAGTGGTCACGTGGTCATCACTGCCGTTTCATGCTTGTCGTATGAGTGAAGATTTAACTCTCTAGTCATTAAAATAATCATAATTTAAAAGTGTTTTTAGTAGCATCCATTAAGAAGTGTTTTCAGACTTTTCAGTAAATCATAGCAATGGCTTTGGATATAATTCTGTAAGTTATTGAAGCGAATAGTTCTTTCTAGTACCGGGAAACCGTTTCCAGAAAGAAGTTGGCTTCGAAGTCCAACTTCATTGTCAGCTTCGTCGTTTTCATTACCAAGTGAATCTTAATCGCTGCTAGACGAATCGTACTTAAGAACGTTTTCTTCTTCGTCTGGCTCAAGCGAGACCGAATCCCCTGGTTAAACATCTCTGCGGTAGAGATAGGAAGGCAGCGTTCCGGCTTTTGCCATCGCAGTTTGTTTTCTGACAGAGCGCTGTATGATGTATGTACTGCGCCAAACCTCTGGGCCCAATCCCTAATGCTCTGTTTAAATTGTGACGTCATCGTCACAGGTGTCAAAGGCTGCATGATAGGCATTGACGAGAGAAACATTGCGCGTTCGGGTACAGGATACTATGACTTAGGATTTGTAAAATAGTACGTCGCCCAATGAGTTGTTCTTTTAAGACCCTCTTTGGCTGCATTTCTAAAGTTTGTGGATGTTATTACGGTCAAAGTATACGACAAAGATCACTCCATAGGGTTCACAAAAGGCACGTGTCAGCGTGGTTGAAATTTCCGGACGTCTTCGTCGTTGGCGACGGAGAAAGTTGAGTTTATTTTAACTTGAAATTTTCGGCGTCAAAAATCCCGGATCTCGCGGCTTTTAAGTGACGATTTCCCGGATCCCGCGTCCCGTTCATAAATGCAATCCCGAATCCCGCTACCATATTTCTTTACAATTTCGAATCGAATCCCTGGCTCCAAAAAGGCCAAAGGATTACGTTTTTGCAAACGTTGGCCGTGTAGCACTAATATTTGAACACACTTAACTGATCATAAAAACGTAATTCTTCCTTGTACTCGTACATGTTCATCGCCGTGACTTTATTATCTTCAGTTCCCATGACCTGCTCTCGTCTGACCTTGTAGCTCAGTCGGTAGAGCAGCGGTGATCTAACCGGAAGGTCGTGGATTTACTTCCCACCCTGGTCTGAGTTTTTCTCTGTCCATGAGTGGGCCCATTTCCATTAGTAGGGCTAACGCTCACATGGTTCATATGAGGTACAAAACTAGCACTCTAATCAATTAATTCTGTTGAAATATAAGTGCTACACGGCCAACGTTTGCAAAAACGTAATCCTTCCTTGTTCAAATATTTGTGACTATTTCACCACTTTCATGATTGCTAACGCAAATTAAAATTCAAGTGTAAGCGGCAATGTATTGCTTCCCCGTAATCTATTCATTACCAAGAATTGCTACAAATATAGGTCATGATTCAGCTTCTGAAATCAATCAATAACGAAAATCATGCTGAATTAATGTTAACATATTTTAAAGCAGGAACTACTTTAACATCTTCAGGTCCCACAGTCTGCTCCCGTCTGACCTTGTAGCTCAGTCGGTAGAGCAGCGGTGATCTAACCCGAAGGTCGTGGGTTCAATGACTTCAATTCCCACTCTGGTCAGAGCTTTTCTCTGTCCTTGTGTGGGCCCATTTCCATTAATAGGGCTAACGCTCACATGGTTCATATTCGATTCATATGGGGTAGATACTTAGCACATTTACATTGCACTCTGATCAGTTAAGTCTGATAAAATGAGACTGTCCGGTTGATTTACAGCAGAATTAAAGGACTCGGGTACAGTATTCATTTAGCTGCAGGCCATAATTGGACTCTGCGCCGTTAATGCGACCAATTTTCCATGGCCAGGAGCCATGAGTTAGGCGCGAGCAACTCTCATATATGCCTGTCTTCACGTTTTCATAGACCGATTTACTTTTATATTGAATTTCCCGCGAATGACACTCCCGCAGGAACCCGATGACCAATCACAGGAAACTAACTTGACGCGTCACCGAACCAGTCAAAAATAGATTGGTCTGTAAAATTCACTAGCGACGGAGTCGGAGTCGGAGTCGTAATCAGAAGCGCAGAGCGATACGATCTAGTGAAAATCAAACTGTCAGAGTCGGAAGCAGAACACCGATTCCGCTTATAACTCCGTCGCTTACGATCCAGTGAAAACTGCATCATTGGTCGGAGTCGGAAGCAGAAGCGATAGAATAAACCAATCACAATCATCGATTCCAAGAATTGTGATTGGTTGGTTCTTCCGCTTCTGCTTCCGACTCCGACAATCTAGCTTTCACTGGATCGTAAGCGACGGAGTCATAAGCGGAGTCGGAAGAAAATGGGAACGTTCTGATTCTTCCGACTCCGATTCCGACGAGCTTATGACTCCGCTTACGACTCCGATCTTTAATTTTCACTAGGTCATAAGCGTTGTTATGACTCCGAATCCGACTCCGTCGCTAGTGAAAACCAGCCTTTAGTATGGGAGTTGCTCGGTCCTACTCATGGGCTCCGCCTGCCATGGCTTTTAAAAGGTTGGCGGCATTTGCGGGGTTCCACCGGCCCCAGCGTTTTGGCTACTAACCAAAAAATGAGAAGCAAGCTCTCTTTCAAATTAATTCTTGACTGACAACAATTAGTCAACTTTTCAATTGTTTTTGACTTGATGGCTGCGCAGGGTTGAGAACAAATAAGTATAAATAGCCAGACAACAGGGGAGACCCTAAAACATGGAATGGCGGAATGACGGAAAATCACCCCAAATCCTAAAAGACGGAATATAAAATCTCGAGCAAAAATTTTTAAAAATGATTGTTTATTTAAAAAAAAACAACATCAACAACGTCTTCCTAAGGTTCCACGTATATGTACGGGGCCGGGGTCGTGGTGCCTTTTTTTTCCTCATTTTTTTTTGTTTCAATTTTCGTCGTTATGCTCCTGTACTGTTGTTTTCGAATGACTGGCATTTGTCCTTCATTTATGGTGGAAATTAGTCCAAAACGTTAACTATTTTTCTCTTTTCTCTTACGGAAGCAATGAAAGTTCATTAAGGGACATTTTTTTTTTCTCGAAATCGAATTTGTTTACTTTTGTGTTTAAAAATCGAAGTTGGTTTTTGCGAGCATCTGACTGAAAGTCGGAGTTTGCTTTTCGAAAATGCTGAAATTGGAGTTTATGAAATATACGCCAACTGCCAGAAACACTGAAGACTCGCTGAGCTCCACACTTCAAAATAGAGTTGTTATGTTTACTTCTTGAGACAAAAAAAACAGAACCGCATTTCCACGATGATCGTCACGCAGTCACACAACGTTCTCATTTGCTTGTTTGTTCGTGTTGATATCACATTGTTGTCTGTCTTTACTACAAACAGTTTGTAGTAAAGCCAGAGTAGCACGGGAACTTGCTAGTCAACTTTATTCGGACGTCAAGGGATCGCATCCAATATCACGATAAAAAACACAACAACATTGAAAACAATTTTGCGAAAACAAGCAAATGAGAACGTTATGTGACGACTATCGTGGAACTGTGGCTAAGTTGAGTCTATGTGTTCTGTTTTGTTTTAATTGTATTGCGGAGAAGGTTTTTAAGAAGTAAACGTTAAAATTTGGTTTTAAAATGTGGTGCTCAGCGAGTCTTCAGTGTCTCTAGGAGTTAGCGTATATTCCCTATTCAGTCTGAAATTCTCTTAATTTCGAAAAACAAACAACAAAGATGTCCCTTTCGTAGCTTTCGCAAGTTCCATATTTTTTTTTTACTAATTTCCACCATAAACGAAGGAAAGATGCCAAACATTTGAATATAACATTACAGGAGAATAACGACAAAAATCGAAACAAAAAATTCTCCCCTCTTCAGAGCGGACCCTCGGAGTGCTAGCTGAGCGGAAGATCTCCTGAGCGACCACTAACCAGAGTATTGACACAACCCAAAGGAAATACATGTTTTTTTTTTTTCTTTTAATCGTTGTTTCAGTGATGAGTTGGATCTGCCCGACCTTGTCACTAATATTAATCTGCGTACGATATTAACTTTATCACTTAAGCATCAAGATACCATGGTGCATGATTCTTTTTTTATCGGCTCTTCGCGAACAATGGACGTACAAACAATTGGGGACCCATCGAGGAACAATTGGGGAAAACGAATGCCAAAAAAGGATGTTAATCGCGATAACAGGAAATTATTCTTAGCTAAAAAAAATGCGTGCTGAAAGTTGGATGTCAGGAACGTACAGAGCTTCTTCCGCAACACTATGCGATTCAGAGTATACCAAGATAATTAATGGGTCACTGGTTAAAGGCAAATTTTTCAATTTATGAGCTGTAAACCGTGTAAAGAGAGGCGGTGCATGTTGATGTCAATGCCTGCGGGTCAGGGAAAAATAAATCCCTTTCAGCAGAAGTTGTATTCTTCATGTCGTATTTTAAATATGTTTATAAATTGCGGTTGATGATTTGTTATCGGAAGGAACAGTCAGCGCGCGAATCACGTGAGACCATCTCATTCCGTGTATTGATATCAAATCTGTTAAACATAACCCCACTTTTTAGGACCAAACGCCCCACTGACCCTCAGTCGGAAAACTTCAATTCTTTGCCTACAGAAACTTCGTTTGGAATCAAGTGCCAATCGACGTTTCTGCAGCCACTGTCTCTGCCAGATACATGGACCCTCATGGGATGTTGCCCAAAGCGACTTCCGCGCGTGTTCTAAGTGGGGTAACAACTTTGATATTGATCTTACCCCTAATCATGTCAATCCAATCATCGCTATTGTATGAGAACATTAAACTCTTATCATTTACAAGGCCCTGCGTTATTTTAATAGAGATTATAAATAACCCCTGCATCTTGAGCTTGGGTTCAAAGTATTCAAGCAAACAGAAGGACAGTGGAAGGAGGAAAAAAAAGCCGAACCTCACCGAATCCTGCTGCAGGCAGCTGACAGGGTAAGAACACGTTTCAGCTTACTGACTTTTACAACATTGAGATTAACTTTTAAAAGAGAGATCACACCGACTTGAAATGAAAAACTGAAAGTTGCCGTTGAAGCAATAATCGAAGTCCATCAATCCACTCTAATCAAACACCGGAAAAAATAATTAACACTCTCGAAGCAATCAAAAAGCCCTTTTGGGGACCAAGAAGTGATAGGGTTTATCGATTTCGTATAATTAAAAACAGTCTGCCGAGGTTGCAAAGATAATTCGGTAAATTAACTCTTACAGAGGAACAATCTTGATAAAGATCCTAATCTGACAAGTGCTCTACTCGGTGATATACAAGCAGAAGATCCCCTGCTTTGTAACTAATGGCTATGCCGGCGGATACACTGACCAGAGTCCACTGAAAATATCTTTTCCAACCAAAAGGAAGAAAAATGTGGCGCTTATTAAATGTGTAAGATAAAAGTAAATTCATGATGGGCATAAAAACATATGGTTTGCTTTCTGCCTGAGGCGTTACTGATCTTCTGAAGATAAAATGGAATCGAAACTGGTACAAAACGGGTTCAGTTTTCTAAAGCTCGAGGGAAACGCGTACAAAAAAAAAATGCCAGTTCAGTTCAGCATGCGCAGTTGAGCAGTTGCAAAATAGAGTTCTTTGAAAAAATACCGTGGTCAATTATATATATAAACGGGATTCGAACACATAAATAACGACGCGATTGCATCGCTCACTGCTCTCGAGTCCACTAAATTTAGTTATCACGCTATATTGCATGGAGCTGGTTGAAGGATAGTGCGTGTTATATTCATTTCAATAGAGATGAAAGCAAGTCAGAGAATGTTTAAAACATCATATTTGAACTGCAGATATATGAAGCGATTTGAAGTTCCATTGAAAGACGGTTTTTTTAATGAACACCTGGAGTGTAATTAATCGCAGCTCGATAAAAGAGCCTCTACAAGTTTTTTGTCCTCTGCAACCTCAAGATATTTCCTTTAGATAGTTGCGATACAATAAAATCTTCCTGTGCTCATGCGAACTCCGTGTATATAATTACAGAAAATTTTTAATGAAGAGAAGCAATTTCTTTTCGGACAGGCAGCTGAGATAATTAACGAAGAACATCTTAGCACTTATTGCCCATTTTTGAGTAAATACAAATGAGCCTAATATTCTTACGTCATAGGAAAACCACAAAGACCTTAAGCAATGTTGAAACTGTAGTCTACATTTCCTCTTTATGTCAGAAACGCGTGCTGAAAGAATTATAGAGCGGAAGTTAGCTCCGCCTAGAACACTGGCGATTAGAAAAAGCCGGCCAAATTAGGTCCGGAACCAAACTGACAGTACTGCCTCCAGTTATTGGAAATCTGGATGAATCTCCATTTAGGGCATAACTCAATTAGCTTTGCTGGGTTTTGATGGTGGTCGCATTTATTGGGCAAGGTTAATGGTAAGCAGATATTAGGGAAAACAGGAGCCCATGGGCTCGAGGGGAATGATAATGACAAAGAACAAAGAGGAAGCCGCTGAAGACGAAAATTATGAAAGAAGGGGGGAACGGATGGTGTGTAAAAAAGAAAAACAGGTGCCTCATTTTACATCGTCTGACTTTAACACGCAGATGGCCAGTTCCACAAAATGGAACAAGAGGCTTGCTCAGCTTCAATGTGCATAATATAGTTATGCGCGATGCAAACTACTTAGTGCCAATTTAAAACCGTGAGGTGAAGAAGCTCGCGGCCATAATGCACTATAAATGAAAACATTGCCTTTTGCTCGGACTGATAAGATCGGTTCGATTCGGCGAACTGGCAAATCGAAACCCTTAAACTTTGTCGATTTAATTGAATTAAATTTATAAAAAAAAGAAGGAATTTGAAAAGAAACAAATGCATTCGAGGCAAGAAATGCCTGATTGCTTAGGTAACCGAGACAAAGGCACACGTGTTTTTCATCCGCCTTTCTTGTCTCTCCTTACAACGCTTTGTCTGAAGACCTGTTTAAGATTCGCGTTTTCATTTACATGTGAGTAAAAAGAAGACACATTTCTTTTCAACATTAACTGTTGCTGCGTGCTGTAGCAAACAAAATTGAATGTTATCATGCGCTTCTTTTTGAAAAGCACCAGAAGGGAAAATGATGAAGACAGAGCAAAAAGCAGAGGCCAGGACACTTCAACGGTCCTCTACCAGTCCAAGGAGTTAATACTTCGAAATTCTCCCGTAAAAATTATTGATCGCCGAGCAACAACGGCTAACAGGCCTGTCAAAGAAAGAACCGATTCAAAAATGGACCAAAAGTCATTATATGAGAGGGAAAGAGATCGTGTAAAATTAAAATAAAACAACATGAGCGTAATCAGAGCATGGTTCCCTCTTAAATTACATAATAATTTGCTTGAAAGTTCATTTTCGCCATTTGTCTTTTGTTTTTGTTTTTTTGTTTTCTTTTCATCGCCGCGCGTTCTCAATGAATAATTACTCATGGAATGGGTAAATTTAGAAGAGAGGCCTTCGCCATTCGGCTTATGCCAGTCACCGCGGCAAGGTAAGGTGTGGCACATGAAGGATGTTTAATTAATCTGGTCGTGAGACCGAGTTGCGTGTTAATTGACAGCTGTCAGTTTTGGTATCAAGTACAAAAGAAAATTCCGTATTCCTGTTTGTCAGCGACATGGAGGACATCTGGCTTGCAGAAAGCACACAAATTTGAAGAAACGCGCTGAGGTAAGATGAAAGAATACTCAATACATAGCGAGCAAACACTGACTTATACACCGTGCATCCATATCCAAAGAATACAAAGTGTCTATGATTAAATTTTGATCTTTCATGTTGTCGGGGTTCCACACATTTGGTTGAAGGTACTTTCTGCAAGGGAAAATAAAAGACAAGCCGTTTGCAAGAGGGACTCAAGGAGACAATAGCACCAAGATCTCTGAAACTCCTAAACTCGGGAAGGTGTTTTTGTGAGTTTTAGTGACGGCAATTAATACTTGCCAAAAGTTCGTTAGCTGTAACATTTTCTTGCATGCAACAAGCACCCCTGAACTCATTGATAATTGCTTTGCGTGCGTTTGTGTAAAGTTTTTTAACTACAATAGTCACGCTCATTTATTATGGGGTACGCATGAAATAAACGAAGGCTGAGCTCAATATAACTGGTGGCAGCCTTCTGGTAGTCTAGAGCAAACCCCATTGCTTATAACTCATGATAAGGCACTCAAACTGCGTCTTGGAGGTTTTCCGAAACGAAGCATCGTCGAGGAAATTAAACCCTTTCTGAAGGATAAAGATATTTTGTCAGAAAATTAAAAAGTTCTGATTTCATACTACACCAGTTTCTCGTATTTCACAAGTGATTTTTTGTTTCAATATTTACCGCGATTTAATACGATCAGCGATTTCCGTCTAAACGCAAGTGTAAATGAATTGAAGAAGTGACTATTTCCGAGCCTGGTCGAGGAGAATGGGTGAGACATAGAAGGCGTCTTAAGTGTAAAAGTGACGGCCAATCATCTCGACAATTGCAGATACTACTCGAGGATTTTCATCTTAATGCATATGGTGATGAAAACTCTGCCGAGCTTCCGCAGCCTTGCTACAATCATGTTATCTCAGGCATAAAATTGCTCCAGAAACGAATTGTATAAAGGTCATCTTCATCAATGAACCCTTAGAAGTCACTTAGAAACCGGCGTAGACGTTGTACCTTAGCGCGCGTCAATTCCCTAGAGGACAGAGAGTGTGGCAAAGTCAAATTAAAAAGACAAAAAAAAAAGACAATAAAAGCAAGCTGACACACGCTAACACCAACCCGGTTTGGCCAACACATCACGCATGCGCACAACCATTTCACCCAGTCAATTAGCAGCCACGGACAGCTGTTTCGGCCTTTTGGGCCTCATCAGCATGGCGTAGCTAGAAAATGAAAGCTCATTGTAGACTGATTTTCTTAATAAATCCCGCACGTGTCTTGTATTGTTGTAGCTGTATGGTTAATCTCCTCTGAAAGAGAAAAAACCGTTTGCGCAACTTGCGCGCGGAAATTAAGTCTATCGACACAGTCAGTTGTTTTGCAAAATGATTTGACTGTTAAATTATATATTTTTAGTGACTTTGAAATCGGCAGCAGGAAATACTTTGTCCAGGCTACTGACGCGAGTTGAGCAACGTACCTGGACCAACGAGTTTGCTATTAGGTCGAGTTGTTTGTTGTCATAAGTCTAAATGACCGGACACCAAGGCAAACAATGTTTCATGATTGAATATCAAAGCATAAGTTCTCTCATACGAGATGTTACCACGATGGACACCTGGAGATGCGGTAATGGGGTGGGTTGAGCTTTGGTGCAAGGAGGGGGGTCATGCATGGTGCCTCAGGGGATGGCTGAAACCATCCTTTAGGATTTTTAAAAAAACGCGATCGACCTCATAAATGAGAAATCCGCAATTCAGAGCTTTATCAGCGAACAAATAACTCCGCATTGGCATTAATATGTCAGAAGAAGTTTAAATTTGGCGTTGGGACCTTTAAATTTTTCGAATTACGCGTGTGCCTCTGGATTGTGTAATCCTGGTCGATAACAAGGTAAATTTTGTCAAATTAATAACTGATCTGCGATAATTGAAAATGCACATGACGGATTTATCTACCGCTTGTTTATTTTTTTGTCTGATACGTTTTTTTTGTTCCATCTCTAGGGTAGTGGTCGTTTCACAACGGAATTTCTTTCAGAGAGATTAAATGAACTACATGGTCTGTGTGAGACTGGTTATTAATATTGGGTGTCTGATGAAGGAATGTCAGCATTGAAAACATAATCAATATGTTACTGAGTGAGCTGAACAAACCGCCCAAAGTCTTTATCGACAGTTCTGGGCAATGAAAGAAGTCTAAAGTTACAAGTGTTCTTTGTGCGACTTGAGCGATTGTTGTTTTAAGGAATTCGCCACGTGCGCTTTGCGTTCGAGAACAAAGAAAGTTAATCGGGAAAAGTTTCAATGAAATGAAAGCAATCACTAACCCCAAACAAACAAGTGGTCCCTTAAGTCTTCATTGGTTAACCTTAATTGGATATTAAATTGTGGGTATAAACACAAACTTATTGCATTCCACGATGTTAGGAAGATATGATATCTTTCACTCTACCAAAAAGAGTTGTTTTAAGGTCTTTGGCGATAGTGGTAATTTCAAAGCAGAACTGGCAGTGAAAAGACTATTCACATGTTAATGTACACGTGTCGAGTGTATGACATCTGGCTCTTTTAACTGTAAATTTATATCTTTTCAATTCTATTGTTTCTGAAAAAAAAAAGAGATTCAGAAAACTTTTATCGCGAAAGTTTAAAAGACAAGCGTCGGAATACGATAAAAGCCTTGAACCAGTGCCATCATTTATAGAACTAAGACGTCAGAACATAGCAACACTTATACAAAGCTCGTAAAATCAATATACATGTACTGAGCAATTTTATGAAAGCATGATATCACTGCACTGACAAAATTGGATCTTTAGCTTGTTAGTTTTCGATTTATTTCGCATAAGAAGAACGCCACCGGCATTTAAACGGAAGCTGTTTGAAGATCATTGAAATATTTATCAATTGTTACCTTTCCTTTTCGTGTAACAAAAGGATTCTCGCGCCAAAACGAAGTAACTTGGTGTTGTTGCCATAGATACGAAATTTCGACCAATAAGATGACTGTGATGACTTTACTCATCGCTATTTATTGCAGTTACGCAAAGCTTACGTGTTGAGGGATTGATTACTCGATCGATAGTCGTAAAGGAAGAGATGGCTTCATCGCAGCGAAATGTTTTGCCGTCCTGTCCTCGGCGAGAGAGACCAAACATTGTGCCAAGTCGGTCAGTTTGCAGACAGCTGTTTGGGCCGAACGACCACGAGCAGCTGAGAGCAGATTTACTTCGAGATAAAAGAAAACTGCTTGAGGAAGCCACTCGAACCTGGAACTTCGATTTTGAAAATGGAATTCCATTGGTTGGCAGATATGTTTGGGAAAGAATGTTCTCAGACTTGACTAGAGAAATAGAAGCCTCGAGATTTTCGTCCCCTGTAAGCGAAATTGAAACTTCAAATGAACGCTCAGAGACTGCTGCAGTCGCCGAACGCGCTGATGTTACTCCTAGTACGACTACAAGTTTGGGCACGACGGATCGTACGATATCGGATGACATCGACAGCGACAAACTCGAAAGTGGAAAATGCTATTCAGGAAAGTCCGCGAGGCAACTCAGAAAGCGAAAGACAACAGGAAAAATTACAGGTGAGCCCGCCGGCGTTGTTTTATTTTTGTAAATTAACCTTTGCGGGACATTTGATGTTACAAACTACGACCGCGTCTCTTCATGCTCTTGTTGTTTTTTGCTTTTACTGATGACTTGTGACCTTGATGTATGCAGTTGCGTGATTATTCTCTTTTCAGTGGTGCGGAAAATTTACTTTGCAATATATTCGAGCAATATCTACGGCGCATCCGTTTTCGCGACATAAGTGATTCTTATCTCCGTGGGCGAGGTTTATTACTAGAAAAGGAACCATGGATTTGCAATTGGGGATGACAGATCTCTGTCCAGACGCATCTTAAGACAATCTGCGAAAAATAATGTTTAAAAGTTTTGGCAGCCTCATGAGAGTTTGCGCAGCTCTTTGTAACTGATTAGAGATGGTCCCTCGCCACTAATCCTCGTTAATCGCTTCGTTTCAGATTTTCTACGGCCGAGAAAACAAAGAAAGGCTGTCAAAAGATCACGGCTCTCTAGGAAAAAGTCAACATCGAATCAAACAAGCATGGACGTGTTCGTTCGCAAACATTGACAAGTCATCTGCTATAAAGGTAAGTAATTCTAATTACTGTCATTTGTCGTTCACATGTAAGTTGGTGGTAAAATCTGCTCTCAACAACCGGCCGATAAAGCGTGGAATAATTTTGCGTGAGAGAAAAACAAAAACATGGAAGCCTCGACCGCCTTATCGGATGTCTCACAAGAATTATATGGGCTCTGTTAATCGATAATTTTGTCCTAAGGCAGGCCTATCGAGGCTCTCAAGGGGGGTGAATTCTTTTCTTTTTTTTTGACCTTCGTCAAGTAAAGACAATAGATTAGCTCGTTATACGTGCCGGTTTACCCAAACTTCGATAAACGCTCGCGCGATTGAGTCCTGGTTAGCTTTGGCACGTTTTTAAAATTCTCGAATCGCCATAGTTTAAATATTGCTTATTTCAAATTCAAAATTCAACTGCCGAACGAATCAGGGTCTCATTCACACATATTCGCAATGGGTTAAGTTTGTTCATTTACGGTTCGATCTGAAGCACCT
>NC_090874.1:58261083-58278583 GCF_036669935.1 Montipora foliosa
ATCCTGTCAAAAATGATCTTTCATATAAATATGTGACATAGCATGTGCATGCTTGCATCAACTCACTCTTAAGTGATTTATTTATTATAAACTATTTTCTGTTAATTTCATGTTTTATTAATACAACTTCATATTATTCCTTCAAAAACACTACATCACAAAACAACAACGACAAATACAACATAAAACCAAGAAGACAGCATGACAGTTCACGCACATTGTAGCCTTGTGCACAATAATCAGTGGGAAAGTTTGATAACTGCAACACTCTTAATTTGCACTCATGATATCAGTTATTTTTTTCAGAAATTGAAGCCATGGCTCACGAGTTATTCTTAGAAAATGTTAAAACGAAAAACTTCATAGGTTTTCCTTGTCTTCTAGATTGAGCATCTGTTGTTTTAACTTTGCCTGCTTGTTCTTGCTTCCATCTGGTTTCTCTGAGGTAACCACAACACCTGAAAAGAAGAAAGCATCACTGATTTTTCTGTCCAACACCACACACGGCTGGGTCAAAAGTGTTGTCCCGGTACCCTAGCAAGATTTTTTTGAGCAACAGATGCGGTCGCTTAGCTGCCAAAACAGACACGGGTTAAGTGTCCAATGTATGTTGATAGAAAAACCTTGAATAACAATGACCACAACCAGGTTTTCTGAGCCCGCGAGACTGAGCACCCCCAGCAAACCATTGTTTTAATGAAAACCGCTGGTCAGCAACCTGGTTCTGGTCATTGCTGGTCTTCCATGCATGTTGATAACGAGCAATTTTTCAGCAGGTGACTAGATGCATTTTAGGGACAATTAACAGGAATCCACATTATTTGCTGATCGCAAATTGGAGCGGATTCGTTTCTTTCTATATTTAGTTTCTCTTTATGTGAAGGTGGCCCCTTAGTGGCCTGAGTTTAGTCTAATTATATATTCAGGGTTCGTACACTTTTTCAGACCAAAAATTCAAGGACTTTTCAAGGACTTTCACGGGCCAAATTTTGAAATTTCAAGGACCTCTTTTTTATTTACGTTGAAGAATTTACCCATGGAAATAGACTGACAGTACAATTCTTGCTCATTTTCCGCAACGTAGATGTGTGAAAATAATGCAAAGGCACTGGTAACCATTCTCAACCCCACAGCTTGTTGCGTTTTTATGACATGCTGACTTGCGTGGTTGATTATTTTTACTGAAGTTATGTGGGTCAGAAAAAATTCAAGGACTTTCAAGGACCAGGAATGAAGAGCAGAGATTTTCAAGGACTTGAAAATGTACTCTCAAAATTCAAGGGTTTTCAAGGGTTTTCAAGACGCGTACGAACCCTGTATATTCTATAAGGATGGAATGTGAAAAGCAATCTTGAAAATATGCCAACAAAACCATCCTGGACAAGCAAGGAGATATTCGGATTCGGTTAAGGGTAGGAATTAATTAAGGGTTTTTTTGGTTCCAGCTAATGTGCCGATCAAATCGAAACTTTCCACCCTTGCCTAAATTGTTGTATTGGTGCAAAAAACATGTCAGGTGAAAATACTTTAAGAATTTATTTTGTTATTACACAGTCGAACCTCTGGTTGCAACCGCCTCTCGTAAGTGACCACCTCTCCTCAGGAACCACTTTTCCAAAATACCAAAAGTTTCCAAGTAAAATCACTATATATGGAACCTCTTGTAAGCGACCACCTCTCGTAAGCGACCAAGAGCAACCACTTAACTAACAGTTTGAAATTATCTTTTGCTTCTAACCTCCCATAAGCTAACACTTGCCAGGTAATAGAGCACAAATAAGATAATAAGGCGATGTAACATTAATTGCAATCTTAGGTAGTGTAAGAGAGGAAAATTTCTCAACGGGAAGTGCCGTTTTTCTCTAGAAATTCACTTTTTACATAATAAAACATTTGCAATTTTGAAGAAAAAATGCATGTACACTGTACTCTATCAGTCTTGAAAGAGACGACCTGAAGTGTCAATATTATTAGAACTGATTTCCTGATCACTGACTATACTTTTAAGGACAACCAACTGTTTCAGGGAACTATGGTACGAAAATCGAAGTATGGTGTTTGGCGCAGCAAATACAATCATTCCCGATTCAGTCAAGGTCATATCCTAATCAAAGGTATCAATGTCTTGTTGTCTCCGTAAAAAAATGTATTCAGATGGGATTTCTAGTCCATATCCGGCCCCTGTATTGGACCATTTTCTGGGCACAACCATGCACTTTGCCTTAATTGGTTCTTCTTTTGAGAAATTTGGTACATAAGAGATGCAGCCTGTCGCGTGAACCATGATACTCTGAATAAATACTTTAAAGCTTAAATATTCTCGTGACTACAAAAAGTCATTACATGGGTTTAGATAAGCATTGGTGCATGGGCAAGTCTCTGCAGTTACCATATGCTAATGAGGGTTGTCGCTTATGGGAGGTTTGATTGTATGTGATTAAAATAGCAGTAAACTACAGCTGAAGGTTTATTGTTTCAAGGCATCTGGATACGGTCCCTTCTGAAGCATTACCGGTATATATAATTAAGGCACAAGTTTTTAATATGAATTCTCCATGAAATAATACCAAATTATGCAGTGTTTTCATTAATTTTATTTAATGAAGCAGTACATCATCCATAATTTTCTCAGTCAGATGTATATAGCGGTATACCACTCTCACCAGCTAGAGAATGGCAAACTGTATTTCACTGGGTATTACAACATATGTTTACAAGTGATTGCAAAATTCATCTAGTGATTGGTAGTTGACTTAATGAATAACTTCGATAATTTGTTTCATTGGCTCTGAAAAGCTCCTAATCTAAGGGAGTAATCAGTTGAGTACACAGTTCATACTGTACTACCATGACCTTGTTACCTTTACGGTAAATGGTGGTATCTGATGTCTTTTACAACAACGATTAATATTGCTTTGATTGACCACACTCTTTGGAAAACTGTTTGTTTATTCAGTTGAGAAGCCATGATAACTTAAATGCACTTACTGGACTCTTTGTAGCACAAAAGTGCTTTGAAAACATTTCTCATTTTCTCCAGGTTGGCACTGCTGACTTTATGGTGATCCACCATGGGTCTGGGATAGTCTTTTCCTATGATGCATCTTGCAGCTTTCTGTACATTTTCTGGTGCTGTCCAAGGAGCGTGGATGTATTTTGCTGGGAACCCTTTTAGAACTGGAAGGTATTTTCTGGAAAAGTAAAAAAAAATAGTGTTCTTTAGATCAACAGGATTTGGAAACAAACTACTTTAGGTGAACACACAATGAAAGAAAGGATCCAACAGAAAGTATATTGATGTGGGATGCTACAGGCAAAAGTATTAACATGTAAGTTGAGATTTGAAAATGCATGAAACTAAGCTCAGGTACTTCTGTGTCTCGATTAAAAGTCCTGTTTTAATTAAAACACCTACTCTTTTGTTTAATGGCTCTCTTGATCAGTGGAATACAAAAAAGCAGACCGTTTGGCATGGGTTTCACTTCATCAAAACCACAATATTTGTTTTGGCTGGCTGAGTCATGCAGAATCAGTTGAAATTTAAGTTAAAGAGATAGGCAACTGCATTTTTAAAAAAATTGTATCCTCTCTTTCCTCATCATGTAATATATTTAAAATTTAACAAATTGAATGTGGTTTAGCATTGTCTAAAAACTCTTATCCGCAACGATATTCATAAATCACAGTGTTCAAAATGTTGTGGACTCACTTGGCGCACAAATTTTGAGCATGCTGAACCACATTATATATATTGTTTTTTTCACCACAAAGTCAAAGAAAATGTTTATTTCAGAGTATTGCCAAGTTAGTGACACAAAGAAAGAGCAAGTGATGGCTGTAACTTTCTTGAAATCTGATTGGTTTATTTTGTAAAATGAGCATTCTGATTGGCTATTACAAGAAGAGAAAGTTGACGCGAGCATGGTTGTCTAGATTCTTAACAACAATGGCAAATTAGTCAATCACATTGTGAGATTACAAGCAATCATAGTAAAAAAAAACATAAACATAAGAAATGAAATTACCTGGTAATATAATTATTTCAATATACTTAAATAAGTGTGGTCACAAAATGATATTACTCGATCGATCTGATATCCGGAAGAATTGAAAATTCAATCACTTTCGGGACAATTCATGGGAAAGAGAGCCTAAGTCATAGATTTCTTGAATAACACATAATAAGGAATGTCTTTTAAGTCTTTCTGATTTTGCATTCAACTTTTTATTTTTTCATTCTTCGCCAAGTTGCAGACCATGCTTTCAAATGAAATAATGAAAATAATAATTTATTATTAACCACACATAAAAATGGCATTGGAGTGACACCTTTTAGGTGGCGATGATTGAAGTCTGTCTGAAAACTCTGAACCACTTCTCTGCAGTTGCTTTCTTTCTTTCTTTTTAAGAAATCTACTATTCAGACCTTTTCCCCATGACTTCTAAAACTGTACAATACCGTCGTTTTAATCTACGCGTGGACACACAACAGGAAAACATGTTCTTTGAAGTTTGAGTTTGGCAGCCATTGACACAAGCAAACATTTGTGTGTGATGGTTTGACTGAACGTATTTGAAGCATACTTTATCAGATCAGGGTTAATTTCTCAGAAAAAGTCTTTTGTATCCAGTCTTGCTGCCATTCTAGGAAAACTTGCATAAACATCCCTCAAACTTCGAAGGGTTGAAGACAAAACTTGTCATGTTTGCAACCAGTTAGAGCATGTTTTCCTTGTGACGTGTCCACGCTTAGGTGAAAACGACAGTATTAATTAACATTTTGAAACCTTTAAAGCTGTATTCCGTTATTATGGCTTAAAGCAGTACCGTATTTGAACATGAGAAATTTTTCTAAAATATGAATTTTCAAAGAACCAAAGTTGTTGGACATACGTACATAAGTGCAAAGCTGCTGTTTTGAGAATTTAAGTTTCAAGAAAGTCTGATGTACCATGATTGTCCCAAAATGATTGTTAAAAACCAAAGAGGAGACATACCTGTTAAGTCCATTTCAAAAAATGACGATTTGTGAGAAAAGTAAAAGCCAGGCATGCGTAGTTTTCTGAAAACGGGTTAAATTAAAAATGGACTGCCATTTGATCTGAAGCAATCCTGAAAATACTTTAATAATATATTTAGTGATAGTAGCTAAAAGGAACCTTCACTATGACTACAAATTATAGCATTATACTGTTTTAAACCCTATAAATATATTATTATACCACATAATGATTCTGACAATCATGGTAAAGAAAGTGGACAAAAAAATAGCTAATGCGAAGAACCCAAGGTCTTACTACGTTTTTGACTTTAATGAATGACTTTGAATTAAAAAAAAAAAAACAAAACAAAACAAACTGGGCAAACCAGGACAAGATGGGTGGGGAAGTTAAGGGATTTCCTGGACGAGTGTCATATGATACCAAGGTAGTGACCACAAATTAATAATCATAATAATAATCGGGCTCAGTCACCACTACAGTAGCATTACTCAAACTCCTTAATCACAGCTATTATGATCAGTCAATTCAATTCCATTTGCAATATTTTGCTTTCATGTTTTGATTTCCATTTGGTTTTGGTTTTCCCAGGCTGCCCTCGTTGCAACATATAAGAATCAAGAAAATGTTTGAATAATCAAATTGAAACATTTGAAATTGAAAGGCAACAATTGAAATTGAATGGAATTAAAATGTGACGCAGG
Source organism: Montipora foliosa (assembly GCF_036669935.1). NCBI lineage: Eukaryota > Metazoa > Cnidaria > Anthozoa > Scleractinia > Acroporidae > Montipora > Montipora foliosa. The sequence continues at coordinate 58,266,788 of NC_090874.1, forward strand.
ATAAGAATCATTACACCCCTGACCATTTTTTATAGGATGGTAACATTGATTACCATGTATCTTGGCAGTTTCGGAGTGACTTTGATTTGTTTCACCCACTCAGCTTGTTTACAAATTGCCCATGTTGAAGATAAAAATGAACATTTATGGAGCTAAAACACTCAATATCGGCTCAACTCAATTTAAGACAATGTTACTGTTATTGATTTAATAAGATGGGGACCACGTGCATGTATGGAAACCAGGTCTTGGCCAATAGTTGGATTTTGGTTTCTCATCATTTGTCGAAACGTTTTGGTCACAGATATTAATCAGTGACATCAACCAGTCACACTATTTCATGCAGAAGCAAAGAGTTTTAACTATCCAAAACAATTTTCACTAGCCTGACATAGTCGCCATTTGGGTCCAACTTCCTTCCAAATCCAACAGGACATATGCAGTTGAAGAACTGCTGAAAAAATGCACTGCATGATAACCACATCCAGTTTCCTGCATTCAGACTCCACTCTGCATCAAGGAGCCACCTCTCAAACACCTGTTAATAATAGAATAGGCTCATTATTGACCCACCAATCAATATTTTTTTCTTATGACCTGAAGAGCAAAAGATATGTGATCATTGTTAGTAACAAGATTATCCCATGCTTGACATCTTCTAATGCGTGCATATGATTTCATTACTGGATTGTAACTTGATCAAACATGCAGTATTAAAGGTGTGAATATACACAGCAATCCGCTTTTACTGAATATAGCTAAAGAATCACAGAATAAATCACTTTGAAACTTATCAGACTTTAGCCAAGCTATACATGGTGGCAGCGGTGGGATTATCTTGTTACAGTCATCTCTGTTATCACCACCGTGCATGTTTACCTTCATTCCTTCTTCCCAACTAATCCATAAATCCCCTCTAGTAAGAAAACATCCTACTGCATGGCGAGCCAAGTGGTGGATCCACCCTTCTTGTTGCAATTGTACCATGATGGCATCAATCCATGGAAAGCCTGTCTTTCCCTGTGAACAATTAATGTATGTGGTGAAATATGGCAAATGTTGGGTGAATGATGCCATAGCGGGCAAAAGAAGATTCTACATGTACTGTCATGACTAGTTTATATGTAATTTGCATAGCTTGCTTTTCTGCACTACATGTACAAAAGAAGAGCCAGCCATGCAAATGTTTGCCTGAAATCCTACTCCTTTGAAAACCCATTTGAACGATATTACCGGTAGTGCACCTTGGTTACCAAGGTGGGTAACCAAGGTTAAACTGGGATCATTAAGGCTTGTCGTTGCTAACATTTGTTCTGTACACTAAATCTGCACATGCAGAACAAATTTAGCAGTATTACTTGCCTTAGTTAACAAATAAATAAAATAAATATTGTGCTAAAGCTTGTCTTTGGCTACAACTAAGCAAATCAAATTTTGACAAACAACAACGATAATAATAATAATAATAATAATAATAATAATAATAATAGTAATAGGAACAGCAAGGATTTTGAGAAAAGTATTAGAGCTGTGGAGTAAAAGGCGAAAGCTCTAACCGACCTTTGATCATGGGCTATGACTCGCTCCCTTAGGAAGGTAACTGGAAAAAGATCATCCAGTTCACAAAGATGAAAATAATAATAGTAATTAATAATAAAACAGAGGCGGCATGGTCAAGTGGTTAGGGCATTGGGTTTGCATGCGGATGCTCCGGATTTTAATCCCATTCTGACCTCTGGTTTGGATTTGTTTCCGGTCGTCCCAAATTCAACTCTTCCTGCCAGGGGTTCTTAATAATGTTTCTGTTAAGTTTGTTACTTTCACATGATTTATTAGCTGCAGAGTGCCTCTAAACTAGCTTGATAGGTAAGTGCACTAATCCACCATAAATAAACAAAGCATTCACATTAAGCATTTAAAGCAGTGAAATATGCTGATCTGAAAGCAGGTTTAAAGAGACTGTACCCCAGTTATAGTGTTTACCAGGTTAATGTTGCAGTAGTTTTGGATTTTCTGTCAGGGTATCACAAATAACTGATTGATAAATTGAATACTGTAGGAGTCGCTGATAGAATGAATGTTATAGGAAAGTACCAAAAGTGGATAACTGCTAAAAATTATGAAATTGTGAAAGCTTTGCATATTCTTAAATCAACATACATAGGTATCTGCCATTTACCTGCAATCACTAAATAGGAAATTGCTAGGATAAATGTATCCACAAGTACCAGACTTGTAATTTAAGGAGGCTCAAAAAGGGTTTTCGGTTGAGTGCACGCGCGTGTAAGCCACACACTCAATTCTAAAAGCTGTTCACGTCAGCTCACGATTCAAAGTGGCCCATCACCAGAAATATATAAATACCGCTAGTTTCTAATTCCTATACATATGGAATATAAATAGACATCTCCTATTCACGAAAACTTTACACAATCGGTTTCATGGTCACTTAAATCTGTTTGTGTTGGCCTGTCGCTTCACTCGCGTGTACACTCGAATGCGCGGGTGATGCCTGCGTAAATGCCAATCTTGTAACCTCCTCATTTTTCTGATTTTGCACCTTTACTCGCTTATATCTCTGCTTCCGGATGGTGAATTTTTTTCATTTTTTGCATGTTAGCTTAGATTAATTTAAAACGTTTGTCTTTCAAATTTAAAAAAATTCTGCAGGTGAAAAAAGAAATTAGCGACACACTTCAAAAAAACTTAGACCAACAGATTTTGTTGAATTTTAAATATTTTAGAGATTATTTCTAACATTATCTGGTAACGCTGAATGGGAAGATTTCACCGTCCCGTTTTTTCAAAAAAGACAATATATGTTGATTTTATTAAAACCCTTTCACTACTATATGCTAATTAGACCCAAAACCACTGGTTCCTGAATACCAGAAACCCATAAGGGTTGAAACGTGTAACACACGTTCACAGCTTCCGAATATTCAGTGCAAACTGATTGGTTGAATGTTTCAGTGCTAAGTACCATATTTGGAAACCCCTCGCTCTTGTTGTTCCAAATATGGTACTTAGCAAATCGAATATTCAGAAACTTGTTTCCCAGCACACAAGGGGCCGTTACACGTTTCAACCCTTATGGGTTTCTGTGAATACTTAATTAGGCAGCACCAAGACTTCAACACAAAATCAAAACATGCATGCTCAGTAGATTTTAATGGAATGTTACATCCCAAAATGGGAAACAAAATACAGTCTGATTGTTATTTCACTCATTCATAACTTTGACTGCAATTAATCTGTTAACAGCATTAGGCACTGCCTCAGGAAAGTACAGAACTGAAAATAAAATTCAAATTTGCCGCCATTAATGTCGGCACCACAATTGGTTTGTTGAAAAAGTAACATGTAAAGCAACTTGAAACATGGTGTATTCCCTAAAAAGATTTCATAAAACAGTTAAGTAGTCAATTTAAGATATTGTAGCTTGAACAGGTAAGCTCAACAGAGTTTATTCCGCCTGCATGTGGAACTCATTGTGGCATGTGGGACAGAGCGCAACTTTATAGAGTTTGCACTCGAAACGCGTCTCCACTTTGTAACCTTTCGGGGTTCTCCTGCCAGCTTTGATGCACGCTACACATTTCCTCTTTCTCCCTTCTACAGGGACAGAAATATGCTGTCCTGGATCCAAAGCAGTTTCGCTTGGAACATCAAGGGAGCGCCTCTTCCTCTTTCTTTGAGAAAAGCCACGGATAAGTTGCTTGGCAAGTTCAAGCCTGAAGTCCAGCAATGGTTTCTTACGTCGTTCTCCACGATGAATGTTGAATAGGACGAAGGCATTGCAGATGGACAAATTGAGCAAAAACCAGAAAATATATCTGTACCACTTTCGTGATTGCCAGCCTGTATAATAAAATGAGCGAAGCTGATCTGCGCGATCAACTCCTCCCATGAAAGCGGTGTAAACATCAGCTACTCGCGGCTTTTGAATTTCAATATTTTGCCCTTTTTTCTTTCGCTGCACTGGTCTGGAGGGTTCACTCGGGGAAACATTTGTCGACAAGAAAGAAATATCTCGCTTGTCATGCCATTTAGTGAAAACTAGAGCGCCACGCTGCGCAGTAACTATCTCTCCTTGAGCTTTTGTTTTGCACACGGCGGTAAGTCTTTCCTGTTGCAGCGAACTGTTCCACATGCATAAGTGTTCTGAGCAAGAAGACAATCAAAGAGGATAGAACTCGAAAAAAAATTGTCAAAAAATATGTGCCTGTTTTTATTAAGGAAAGGAGTCGCCATTTTCATCACGACATCATATCCAACGCCATGAATGCGATGTTCGTTTCCCTCTTGTCCGAGGTAAACAGAAAAATTTGACACGTAGCCATTGCTTGAGTCTGCCGCCATCCAGACTTTTATGCCATATTTTGTTGGTTTAGCGGGCATGTACTGGCGGAATGATAGTCTTCCTTTAAATGCTATCATTCCCTCGTCAATCGAAAGATTTTTCGACGGCTCAAAAACATTTTGAATTTTCTCTAAAATGTTATCGAGGATTGGCCGTACTTTTGAATAATCGGTCGTAATTATCGGCACCGCGTGGTGGTTCTTGTGAAGAATCATTGAAATGAATGTACTGACTGATTTCTTCAAACCTGTTTTTGGTCATTACATTTTGTATGCCGCTATTTCCAATAAATGAATCGGATGACCAATACATCGAAATTCTTGGCAAGCTGTTTATTTCCATAAAAATGCACATACCAAAGTATGCACAAAGCTCTTGAGCCGTGACATCTTGCCACTTGTCAAGCCTAATTCGCGTGTTTGCTAATTTCTTCCGAGCATATCGGTTGGTTTCTCGGACCACTAAATTGATAATAGAAGGTCGAAAATAAGGTTGAAAAAGAATTTTTCGTTTGCTTCGTCGGGAACAGCGACTGTGATTCCTGAGGTGGAAGTGAAATTGTTGATAACAGGGTCCTCACAATTTTGCGACCACGAAGTTTCATCATCACTAACTTCCTTCGTCTGATTCGCTTTCACTCTGACTCGCTAATCCTTCAAAATCTGTCTGACTCCATAGAACTTTCACCGTCTGATTCATTGCTATTTTCTTCATCAGACGATCCGAAAATCTCACGATATTCTTCTTCGCTTATAGGATGCGGTGCAGTAGCCATTATGATAGTTCATGTAACGCTAGGCGAGTAAACAGTTCAAAACAGCCGCTCTCTACCATAAAGGGGGCGCTAAATTTATGCGCAGTTGGCAAGATTTTTTATTGGTCAACACTCACTTTAAACAATAAAAACAAAAGGTAGGCAAATATCGCCTGACCCGGGGAGCACAGAGTCTCAAAAATAGTCTCGGTCTGTTTGGCCGCTTTTGGCCGCTCTAGGAGTAACGTGACATTTCCGGCTGGCCGCTTTTGCCGCTCCAGTAGTGCCTTATATCGTTGCCATGGTAACGTTATTTTGGAGGAAAATGTGACGTGAGAAATCTATGATGGGTACTATCTTGGCCAAGGTACTACCCTGGCCAAATTTTGTCTTGATATGATTACCCTAACGGTATCTAAAAACAGAATATGTTTATTTGTTTGAAAAAAGGAGAAACTATTTCGAGCCCCCTAAAGTTGACTTAAGTTTAGATGATGATGATGATGATGATGATGATGATGATGATGATAATTGTTGCAGGGGCCTTTGGAAGTGTTACTAAAGAACTTGGCTTGAAAAACTGGGGGTAAGTGTTAGAATTGAACTGTTACAGAAGACTATGCTATTACGAATTTAGGGCACTATTCTAAGGAAGGAGGTGCTTGATTTAAATTTGTTATCACTTGCTCCCTTGGGATGTATGTCGGCATGAGAACAACCTGAGCTCAGAGCTAGATGGATGATAATAATAATAATAATAATAACAACAACAAAAGTAATCATAATACAAACCTGCTCCCATTTCTTTAGCTTTTCTGGGTTCATTGTCCATGGGATTTGTAGACACACTGGGTTCTCATCCATTTTATCGAAATTTGGGTTGTTGGCAGCCACAGTAAAGAAAAACTCTCGCCACAAAAGCTGCCCATATAAGGAAATTGGAGGATCTTTGCCTTTGACCTAAAAAAAAAAAAAAAAAATTGAAGTTTTTAGGCTTGTGATTTCCATCTATATTTTGCTTTAAATGGCAAGTTCCTGGCCGCTTTTTAGTGATTCCATACATTCATGAATCAAGTGCACTGTTTGAACCAGATGCATGCTTTATTCCTGCTTAATGAACCTGTCTTGTATGGTAATCGAAGGCCTTAAAAAGAGCTTTTTTGTAGTATTGTTTCCTTATAAAGGGCTTTCAAAAATTGCAGCCACCCAAAACCACTGACTACTTTTTTAATGGTCTATTTATATTTTCTCAATGATTTAGTCAGCTTTCAAAATTGAAATATTACCTAGGATATAAATTAGGGACCGCTTAGTTTCATGACATAGCCTAAAAGAACTTACTGTATATGTTTACCCTCTTTTAAATAACTATGAATATATACATTAGTATATTATGTTGTTTATACTCTGTCAATGGCAATTGTCTTTCTGGTGGGACAAATCCCCTATAAATGTTAGGATTTCAAGCCTGGTTCCATTTTGTGTAGAAGTCCATCTTCCATTTTAATTATACACAAAGCATGAGGCAGGCAAGGAATGTGAGTCAGATATGCTAGGGATGTTAAATCAGTTCAATTATTAGGGTTAGCTTGGGGTTGGTTTTTAAGTTATTATTTTAAACTACTCATCTTGTCTCAGTGGCTGAATGAGGCATATGCCTGTGAGGCATGGTAAATCAGCAATAATATTAGGGCTAGGTTAGTCTTTGTGGTTAATTGTATATAACTATTTGTTAAACCTTCCTGCCTCTCATATCGTCCAAACATATCCATTTTAAATTATACAGTGTTAGCATAGTGACTTGACTTATTTTAATGGAATATTATTGAGGCTACAGGTAACCTGGCCTTGATATACTGTAATTATTAGACCTCAATTATTATTGTTAATATGCTTTTGTAATTAACAGACAATTTCTCGCACACCACACAAAAAAAGGTTTTCTATGTGAAGGATGTGAACACCTGAAGGATCTTTTTGTTTTTTTTTTTTTGTAACCTTCTATGTATGCCATTTATACCAGTTTACATGTGCCCCACTCTTGCTTTAACTCTTCAATTTCATAGGCAGCCAATGCTATTCCCATAGTCGTTAATCTCCCTTCTGGGCTGAGGAGATCACAGACCTATATAGGAAACATGGCTTAAAGACCAATGACTCATTAAGTTTATAAGGCTTACTGTAATTTGCAAAAGAAAACTAAAATGCAAATCTGGATTTTGTGAAATGAAAATCTCAGAGGCTGTACTAGTAGGTGATCAATGTTTGTGAAGAAAGCAATACGTCCTATACTATTTCCCTTGAAAATGGCATCTCTTTGAAGGAAGTCACCTTATCATTTAAATCCTAAAGTGATGTTTCTTTGTTAAACGCCCAAGCTGATCATGAATTGTGCTACATTTCACCACATAATCCAATATTGAGTTGGGCTTGATATTTGGCATCGAATGCATGATAATTTCCCTCACAGATGACCAGATGTGTGCATAAAAAATGTCATGTGACCAATTCACCCTATTGCTAGTGGAGATCCTAGCATAGCATAGATTTTCTTTACGTTAATAATAATTTTGCAAAATACAGATTTGAGTTCATTTCGCAAAGTGCAGATTTTCATTTCGTTTTGTTTCGTTGCGTTTCATAAATTACAGGAAGCCATTTATAACTCATTAACTGTGACACATAAATAACTTGATCACTTAATAACTTTGCATCAAGAATTACCTTTTGGTAGAGCTGTGTTAGTCTGTGATAAAATAGTCTAGGTGATAGGCATCCAAATCTTAGATAAGGACTCAATCCTGTGGGGCTTGGAAACAAACTGTTTGGGGTGACCTTAGGTCTTTCAAAACTTGCTATCCAGGCCTGTGAAGAAATGTGATGAGAGTACTACCATTTATTATTAACATTTTTTGCTAATCAAAGACTGAGAAGAAAGTTAATAATCCTTCCCCACCTGAAAGATTTTACTCTGTCTAATATTACCAGACCATTAATTACTCGTCAAATGAGGATGCTTCAAGTGTGAATGGGTTAACAACATCTAGATCCACCCAAACCCATGTTCCCTTTAACAGTCTCTAGGTCCAGTCAAAAACTGGTAGTAGTCAGCACTTTTAAGTGGTGGTAAAAGTAGGTAGTACATGTAGAAGCAGTAATATTTGATCATGTGATAGTCGCGGGGAACGTCCTCTGTTATCCTCTTTCTCTCAACTGGATTGCGAAGTCCAAAGTTTCAAGAAGCGGTCTTTATTATTAATAGCATGGCCACGCTGATCTGAAATAGGAACTCGAGACAAGTGATCCAAAAAGGTCCTTATTATAATGTATGTCAAATAAAATAGTTGTACCTTTCTCTCTAGATGTCTGTCTAGTCTTATTAAGGCCTCTGTTTCTCCACCATGCCAAACTTCAGCCGAGAGCTTTGATACATCCAGACCTAATTCCTTCAAAGAAGGGACCCCAAACTTTTCCTCATGATCTTCAGAGACTGGAGTACAACAGCCTGCCAGGAAATGTACATTTAAGGTTGGGCAGGGGTGCTCTGGGCAACCCAGAGACTGTACAATTGCCAGAAATTTCTTGTAGGTAAGAGGTGCTGTCCCACTGTTGTTTTTAATGATTCTAAAAGGAAAAAAACATCCTAGGCCTATTGCTTGTTGATAATCGTTGCAATGTGAACTCAGCCTTAAAGGATAAGTTTTTTTTTATTTGTTAGGTTTAAAGAGAGATGTTGGATACCTGACTTTATTGCAAATGTGACTCCATATAAGCATCGTCAAAAGATTAACCTATATTTTTAGCACTGTTCCATTGAATTTCAAAAGGCTACTGAAGGGAAGGAAAGACTGGGGAAGTCCTCAATTGTTGCCATTTGCTACCTAGCCTGCATGGTTGGTAGGAAGCGAAGAAGAAAGGAAGGGAACACCTGCAAAGATGCTATTGTTTTTCCTGTTTATTTACGCTCGGATTCTGAGTGTAAGAATCGTGATTGGCTAGAATTAAATCTGTGTCAATCACCAACCTAATCCTCTCCTCTGATTGGTTGAATTCAGCGTCACACTGCTTTCGAGCTCTCGAGCAAATAATCTAAAATCAACCTTATTTGCCACCAATGCTCTCTTTTTGATCTGATGCAAAGCGTTTGGATAGATATTCGAAATTTAATTTTCCTTATTCATGTACATGCATTGCAAACAAGTTGTGGAGTATTTTCAGAACATTGATTCCAGCCACATTTCTCAGTCGTTCAACCCATACAACACCAAACAATTCCTTCTTCAGCGATGGTCTGAACAAATTCACACAAGATTTGTTGAGCCGTATTCCACCAGTAAACTCCTTTCTCAAACTCCACACACGTTGTTGAAAAATTGCTCCTTGTTTTGGCAACCACGTTTTGTTTCGCTCTATCCGTGAAATTATTTGGGAAAAAGTTGCCGTAAACAACATTCCTGCATGGAGCAATTTTACCACAAACGTTTTGCTTGGATATGCCATTTGACAGTTTTAGAGATTTCGCAGCTGCCTTATGTATGCATATTAATTAAGGGGCTGAACGGGAAAAACAATAGCGTCCTTGCCAGCATTCCCTCCCCTTCTTCCTCGCGTAAACTCCTCATTCTCCCTTCTCTTTCCCTTCGAATGCCTGCACCACAGGCTATTTGCTACCTTGTCTTCCCTTTGCCTGTGAGCCTCTTTCACTATTAATATTGCTTCCCCCTCCCAATTGGCCACAGCCTTCACATTCTCCAATAGGACTCTTTCAAAAATACCATAATACTCTTTGTTTGTCCTCCAAAATTCTGCATAAGAATTGTTTTTAGTTTCTCTTGGGATCATTGTTAACAATGCTTTATGCAAAATTTTGGAGGGCAAACAAAGTGTATGATGGTATTTTTGAGAGTGGCCTATTTTGTCAATTTCAAGGTCCCTTATTTTAGTTAGGGCCCCATGCAGTTATTCTCAGTCAGAGAATGAAGAAGTTACACTCAGCTGGGATGACAATCAACAAAGACAAGTGTGCAGCTGAAGCATAACCAGATATTGTAGAAGTTCACAGTTGTTTGTCATACTTGAGACTGAGGAATTTGTTCTGTCACACAGTTGCAGAGACAACCCAAAAGAACATTATAGTAGTAATAAAAGAGTCTGTACTTTGCTCCCTTGTACAAAGTAATTAGTTTCCAGCTACGAATATCACAATCTTTGAATGTGTGCCAATAGTTGACCTAGGCTTATGTCCAATCATGTAATAATTATAGGTCTAAATTTAGGGTGTTTGAGAGATGAATGCAAGTTCATTGAGATGATTGTTTAATTTTTGATGTCGGTAATTCCAGGTTTTGCATTGTTTTGCACAGCTGGTTATTAATACCCTAGGTGCCAGAGCAATTTTTTTTCAAGGTCGGAGAGAACACTCAGTGATTCCAAATCAACGGTTGAGGACAGAAAAAGAAATGCCTCTGGTGGCACGACCCCAGAACCTCATTTCCATGTCATCAAAATGGGACAGAATTTGTCCTGGTTCGCTGATTGAACATTATGTTTCAAGGAGTTTCTGATTAGACAAATCGAAAACTGGTTCTCAACAGCTGTTGTGAGAAGCAGCTTTGCGTGACTTCGGCCCGAGCGGAAAAGGCCAAACTGTTTTGATGGTCCATGTCCATATGACGCCGACTCTGGGAATTGAACCCGGGCCACATTGGTGGAAGTTGAGTGCTCTCACCACTGCGCCATCCCTGCCTCTGGCCAAAACTGGTTTGACGAGAGATCTGAACTGTCTCTTCGCATGGAAATGAGGTCGTACATTTCTGTTGTTTGTTATTGGTGTCTTTAGAGGTTGGTCGAAAACGTCCTAATGGTAACGTGAAACTTATTAATTAATAAAACTGGGGAAGTTAAAGATCGAACACACATGTCGAATGTGCATGTACTTCCCGGTGTTGTGGTCTGGCCTTTCTTTCAGCAATGTGGTCGACTTGGCATAATCTTCTGAATGGACCACTGATCGATGAGACCTCATAACAGCAAAACAGACAGTAGTCAAATTGAAGGAGTCCAAGTGCTGAAACTGGTAAACTAACTAACTAGATTAACTAATTAAACCTTAACCAGCATGAATTTCCCTGTTCGATTATAAATTAATTAACCCTTTCAATCCTGTAGATTTTCTTCTGTCTAACGCCACACGATTTTACTCGTAATGGAGAACCCCACATTAAACTAAGTATGGCTTTATTACTGTGAAACTTAAGTTTACATTCCCTTTGTTTCACTCACATTTGAGGGTCATAGAGGGTGTGTGATCGTCGGACTGCCACCTCTACCCCGGATTCTTGGGCAAGCATTCGAATCGCAGCGTCTTTCTCCCTTCCAAAGGGTTCAGAATCCTCTTCAAATGTCAAAAAGGAGGTTTTCCATTCCCTAAATAAGCGAGGAAACACATCGGCCGGCTGTCCTCTCACCACGAAAAGTCGGGAATTAAGTTTACGAAGGCTATCATCCACATCTTCTAGAGACTGAAGTAAAAACCTCCACAAATTCAGACCGATTCCCGTTGTGTGATCCACTTTGGTGTCCAAAACGTAAATTACCCTTACTGTGTCGCTCCCTTTGACTGCTTCTAAAAGAGATGGGTTATCGTGCAAACGAAGATCTTTTCTGACCCAGTGTATGG